>NC_088712.1:7708226-8037147 GCF_963576615.1 Watersipora subatra
AAACACAGAACTGTCAGAGCTGTGCAAGCAAATCGAAATCGTCAATGAAACACTTTTAATTGGCTAAACAAATTAGTAGCGAGCGCGATTTTAGCAGCTTTTGCAATTGGTATAGTCAAAGAAACGTATTATGACACACAATAAGAGTATAAGCGCAGTTCAACATAGTACATGCAACTGCTTAGATTGCGCTACTGTTAGTTTTTCAATGTTTCATCACAATTACTACAAATCGTTTCTTTTTTAATAATAAACATTTCTTTTCTAGCAGCAGAAGTTGCGTTGTAGAAATAGTTGCCATCTTTAGCGCAATCAAGTCAGTTGCATCGTATTTACTATGGCAAATCGCGTTAGAATTTTTCTTGTGTCGCATTTTGTGCCTCGGATTATACAAATCGCAAAAGCTGTTACAATCGTAATCACTAATAAATTGTTTAGCCAATTAAAAGCGTTTCATCGACAATTTCGGTGTGCATGCACAGCTTTAACAATTCTGTTAATTTCAGCCAAATAATTCTGTGTTTTTCATCCAATTTGTGATTTCGGTCAAAAAAAAACAATCAGCATACATGTGTGGCTGTACCTTAACCTAGTCATGAGCAAATGTGTTATGGCCTCTAAATTATGTACCCAAAGAATGTATGGGTAAAACCATAACTGATAAAGCACAAACTACAAAAACAATACGAGTAATATGGCTGCCTTAACATTCACAGGTTATTTATATACTACCACATTTTAACCGATTACACAATAGAAGGGAGTAACTGAGAGTGCAGTGATACAGACAAGAGCCTGGCTTTGTACACATTCCTTGTTTTGTTTATACGACGTGCCTTGCGAAAAGTGAGTTTGCGCGATATAAAAAATAATAAACTTCAATCAGATAGTCAATTTTCGTTAATCATAAGCATTTTCCTCGCTTTCTTCGGCTTCTTAGACCATTTGGCCAGTCAAGAATGTTTAAAGGTTGACTTGCAACAAAATTCACATTACAGTTATTTGGTATCAAAAGATTTACCACAGTGTCTTACTCTGTTGTGTTGTAGGTGCCAAATGTGTGGAAGAGTGATTACACGCTCCTAAAAGCTCGAAAACGAACAGTTAATCGCAGCCACATGAGACCGCCGTAGTTTGGACTTTCTTTCCAAAACCGCTCAAAGCGTATAAAGGCAACGAGGACAAAAATACTATTAGGATCTATCATCACAGACCAAATTGAAAAGTAAACCATAGATTAACAAAAGTGGAGAACTTATAATATAGCAGAGAAAAAATCGTGTCATTTTGGATCTCGAAGTGAATCACCAAGATGCAGTCAGAAATAAACAATATCAGCCTAAAACTAATATACTACTCATTGAATTAGGCTATGCTATTTCAGCTTGCATTAATCTATTGATCTATTGACTGCATTTCTAGTATTATAGGGTTTGCACTAAAAGACTCCTATTTATATTATTGCAAATCAAGAGAAGAACATTTTAATTTAAGGTTATTGGTGATAAGGGCTCCAATAGAGGAAATTTCTAAGAGAGGACGATCCCGAATTGACAAAATCCTTCATAAGTTCTATCAAATCAAAGCTAAAGTTGGGCAATGAGATCATGATATATATTACAAAAAATGATGCAATCTCCCAAGTCATAGATAATGTAAGCTGCAGGCCGTTCAGAGACTAGTTGGGTAGAATTTTCGTGAGAGTTACTTACTCTTTAAAGTTTCAAGTATAGCATGTCATCATTATAAACAAGCAGCAACCATAATTATAATTCCACAGTTCTTCCTGAAGTACACAGGAAGAACTGTAAAATTCATGAAAAATTAAACAAATGATACCATATAAATTAAATCCTAATATTACCAATATGTCACGGGAGAGGCTGCTCATGAAAGTGAAATGATGAACTAGATAGGCCTATTATCTAGACAAATGCACTCAAATTTTACAGAACGTCTACAGAGTATAAATCCTTATGCCCTCTAATTTTACTAAATGAAAGACGCCGGTGAGTATACGATAGCAATTTTGATTGGATCAAAGACAACTAAACATCCTAACAACAGATGTGTGAAAAGAGAGTAAAACTAGCAACAGTGGTAAGTGAGGGCACTATTAATATGTGACAAATTGTTAATGAAAAGATTGTAACATTTCACAAACAGGCATGTAACTATTTACCATGCCGAAAACTGCACAAAAGCATGATCTGGTACATACAATGGAGTAAGAATATCCAGTGCAAGTGTTTAGTTAAAAGTAAGTACTACTTACCGATAGCAGTTACCGGCGTCGACAAACGCTGTGGCGGCGTCGTGACGACTGGAGAGCTTCAATTGAAGGTTAGCGCACTCACAGAAAGAGCTTCCAGCGCCTAAAATAGCAGCCAAAACGTAATCTAACTTATAAAATTGTAATCACAGTTAAAATGAAGAGAGAAATATTTATAAGAATAAATAAGTGCTTGACGGATGTTCAAGTGTCTGAAAACAATTTTTTTTAGTTATTTAATTGCTAGATGAATATTATTACTTACTAAAGAAAGTTTGAAACTTGAGCAGAAAAAACTATGCTAAAACAAGTTTTTTGTGTTAGAATTCTCCAAAAGTAGCATCTCGGATAACGGTGCATGTTGCACTTCTCTTTGCAAGCTGTCAGTGATAGAAGCAGTAATTTGAGGCCTTATTAAAGTATTATGGATCAATCGATGTCGCCGACACAAATCTGTGCAAGAAAGTGTTTCAAAAGCGATTTGTTTTGAATTCAGATACAACTTTTGCTCCTTACAAATACTGCAAAAACTTTTATGTAACTCCAAAACTGAAAAAAATTAACTTTTTGCGCTTGTCCATCGTTCTTCACCATAAACATTGTATAAAGAGAAAAATTACCATATGAAGCACGTTGAATCTCTCATAAACACTCTACTAATAAAATAAGACAGGCTAAAGAATGTACTGCTGATGTGCAACAACTTGTCCCCCAGACTCAGTCCTTCAGAATTTTGAGTAAATAAAAATGTAATGATAGTGACATGACTTGCACTTGCTGTGACTGTTATCGTCAAGGGTTAATATCCTACACAAAACATAGTCAGTATTTCATAATTAACACCCAACTGTATATACAACTTAAATATCAGGTTTTCTCGACTTATCTCATTGGTGGTTGAGTTTAAAAGTTTTTCACAGCATGGAAAACCAAATCTCAATTACTAATAACTAACAATAATAGACTAATAATGAGGTACACTTTTGTAAGTTACTTGAACGTGTTAGTTCAAAGCGACATTATGCTGAAGCGTGAACTAATTCATTGTCGCCAAACAACTTACTGGGCAGATAAAGAGCAAACATACTAATTAGCAAAAAAACTCATGGAAAATTCGCTCTTTACAGCTTGTTACTTAATAAACATGACGTGGGGCAATTAATCCTCTATAGTAGACTAAAAAACTGAAACTATAATAATTGTTAATATTATTTAGGAGGGTGCATACTAACCTGACCAATTTTTAGCCATTTTGTAATTGTTAGCAGCTTTACTATACAAATCTGAAGCTTCCTCAAGCTTTGTGACTCCTCTAAAACAAAAAGAAAATGATTGATCAATTCTCAGTTAGTTGATTTTTGGAATTTTACGTTTTAAACATAAGGTTTGAAGACATTACGAGATATCATTCATCAGGCAAATGACACATTAAAATACGAATACTTTTGAAACCAGATAAATGATAAAACTAGAGAAGCAAAAGAAATAGCAAACTATGAAAAAGAAAGTGTCGGCCTACCATTTGCATTACGGTTATTGCGTAGCAGCGAGAAACGAGTTGGAACACAAAATGTGTCACACTTGGTCGACATTACCAAGATGCAAAACTGAATACAATTTTCATTTATGGATCAAACAAAAGGTTTGATAAACTCATCCAGCAATAGCGCTATTCATTCGTCCCACTAAACAAGGACGCGAATTGTGCCAGGGGAATATGAAACTCACCCTCCGAATAGATTGTTTAGGAAGCCTGTGCTCGATTTGATTTTCTTTTCCGCTTCAGCTACTAACTGAATAGCTCTACTTTCATTGGGATCACCCGCCATATTGGGGAAAGGTTGAACTAACGTTAAAAGTAAATTACTTTAATTCAACATTACGATACCAATACCAGTAAACGGGATGATTGATCGGCCCATCCGGAAACACATCCCAATCGAACACGTCACGTGTACGCACGAAACATCTAATCACGAAAGACATTCTTCATAGTGCGGTATTGTCATTAGCCATATCCGGGCAACTAGACGCTCGAGCCGTTGCGAAACTCACATACTAGAATAACAGCAGGGTACGCAGGATAACAGCACACTAATCAACCGGATGACCAGGCGTCTTGCATAATTTACCGAATTTATTGCTAGCTTGAGTGTTTAGTTGCATACAACATGGTGAAAAGGTACTCTCTGATTATGGCTTCTGATACAAAGTTTAGTTTTGACAATTTGGCTCGAAGTACAAACGGCTCTGACTTAGTTCTCTTCCATTTTTTTGCTATATCGTTCATTCTGTCTAAGGAAAAAAATGCTAGTTTTTAAATCTTGCCATTCTTTATTGCTGCAGCTCTTTTGCTACACGGATTATGTGATTTTGCATTTTAAATTGGATAAAACCTGATTGTAGCAAACTATAGGCAACGTTTTGAGAATCAAAAAAAATATTAATTAGTATTCATTCTTATTTGTGGCAAATTTTAGCAGCAGTGGAGCAGGGGATAGCCTTTGGGATATTGGCATAGCGCAGCAAGCAGAGTTATCTAGTAAAGAAGAAATATCAGAAGAAAAGCACATGTTAGTTCTTGGAGATAAGGATTCGGTGGGTTATTTGCCCTTCCTATAGATTATTGTTTTCATCCACAGTTAAATATTTCTATAACAAAATCTTATTATGGTTTTTAGCATTCATTTGGGTAGAAAACAGATAACTTCGAATAAAAGCAAAGGCATTCATTGTTTTTTGATCAAAATGATTGGTTAAGTAGGCCTACATGTCTGATGGCCACAAGTTCTATTTGCAAAAAATGGTTATTTGTGAGATTTTAAAATAATATTAATTAATTTGTTCATCAGCAGTATAGGCCTATATGTGCACACATGTATGACATATTGAACACAATGTTCCTTGTTCTACTTTGATGAGCCAAATAAGTAACTTTATTGCAAATGTGCAATAGACAAGCCGTAACCACAAGGTTTCTATACAATAATGTTGATCCATGAAATACATTCATCATTTCAGATAAACAATAAAACAGTGGTAAAACTTGCATGAACTTGAATGGATTGAAACTTTCAATGATTTATACAAAATTGTATATAAAGTATTGTATATTTATGAAAATTATTATAGTTGAAATTATAATAAATTGTGTATATTATATAAATTAATATATAAAATTTATTATAAATAAAAATATAATAAATTGTGTAATCCCACGACCAAACACTCGCTTCTCTTGGTTTTGGGAGTTTTATGATAAATGCATATGTGCACACAACTCTCGAAAATTATCCATCATCGGTCAGACTCAAACCCTTGTATCGAAATTCATGCAAAAAATTTAACCATTTTTCTGTGGAGTCGTTTAAGTATAATAATGATACAAGACTTGGAAGCTTGGTATTTGCATGGTTTTCATATCAACATGTGTGATGCCACTTGTCGGAAAGCTTCATTTAACAAATTCTCTAGTCCTATGCAGATTTGTTAATTTCTAAATTCTTAACAGGAACACATTATGTAATTGGTTGATTATATTTTTTGGGAATCTATCATAAGAACTCTGTTTTGTTTGCAGGGTAAAACAACACTTGTCCTTAGATTTTTAGACCGAGATGAGACGCCTAAACCCACTACTGCATTAGAGTACACATTTGGACGCAGGGCTAAAGGCCACAACTCGGTATGCCTCTGAGGGTTACGCTGCACCAGTTACTTTTAGTTTTATTTTTTATTTTGTGAGGTCACTTTAATGTCACAGGAAGGTTCCCACATCATTACTCCTTCTCTTGTTCATTGAGTGAAGCAGGCTCCATGACTCCATTGGCCTTTTTCTTTGTTTATTTTGTAGAATCTATGGGCTTTATATGACCAGGATTTAAAAAAAATCTCAATGTATCCCAACTGATCTGATAATTAGTGAGGCTTTTGTGCATTCACTTTTGTCTCATTTGTACAGTATTTAAGTACAACCTCTGGCTTATGAACTTATAGTTCATAAGTTTATAGTAGAATAAAAATTCTATAAGTTGAATATTATATTTATTAAGTTAACCCTTTCACTGCCACCCATCTACAAATTCGAGTATCTGCCTAGTGCCAGCCATTTTACCGAAAATTGCCGATATTGCTCTATGATATGTAGACAGTATTTTTTCAATGTCAATCTCTATCTAGAACATTTTTGTTACATATTTTGTTTTGCCAACATTTTAGCCAACATTGCTATGCAAAAATTCAACGGATCTATACTTTGTGCGATGATAAAGCTATGTGAAGCAACGATCGATGCGAAGCTAAAACGATCCTCCACAGTGTTCCTTACTCTTACAAAACTATTACTTTCATCACTATCAGAGACAGTGCTGCTGCTTTAATTACCTGTATAATCATGAAAATCTGAATCTAAATTAGCTAAAATGTCATCAACATAACTAATTACTTGTTTTCTGACTCATGCGCGGTAATTAATGAACTCACACATAAAAATGTTCGTTTTTAAATTAGAAATTCTCAAACAAAAGTTTAAAATTGCTTCGTTATTTTAGGCTAATTTTATAGACAAAAATTCGGACAAAACTGTCAATTTTATAAAAGTCCTAAAGACCGTGGGTTATGCTGTCGACAAATAATAAAATTAGGTAACTACGCAATTGCCGGGAAAGTCGCAAAAAAGCGTCTATGTCAGTCGTCCCACGAACAAGCATTTATGCTTCTACGGCAGTGAAAGGGTTAATACTTAATTAATAATATTAATTAATAATTAATAATAATTTAATTAATACTTAATTATAATTTAAACCTGCATTTAGGTGAACCCCATGTGAGATCATTTTAGAAACATGACTCATGGAAGTTACCATGCATTGTCCTGGGTTAACCTTTTTCAGCTGTAGGTTATTATTAATGTTCATCTCTTCATTTCTACCTTGTTATTAGGGAAACAACATGTAGCATTAGTTTGGAATCATGGACTGTGTTTAGCTGAAGTAATTTGTTTATTCATTGTGTCATCCATCTGATAATCGCTGTCACATGTACCACTTTTTTTGAGATATTTTTATATATGAACTGTATAGGCTGCAAGGCTCATTATTAACAATGTCTAAATTGTGATAAAATAAAAGTTTACTAATCAGGACCCACAAAGCATCCCCATAGAAGAATTATTTTATGGTGAAAAAAAGGTGAGGTTTAGATACTAACATAAAAATTTGGTGTTTCAGGTTAAAGCGGTTGGTCATATATGGGAGCTGGGAGGTGGAGCATCACTCTGCAAACTTATTGATATACCTATCAATCCCCAAGCGATATTGTAAGGTTTCATCCACATTTCGCATTCTTTAACTCTTTTGCTTTGTGACACTGTGCAGTCAATTTGCTTGTTGCATGACAACCACTAACAGTAGCTAAAATGTATTAGCTGCGCTCTATACAAATATATCGCCAAAATGAGTCGTTCTATACTTTTCCAAAGTTTGTAATAAAAAATGAAGGCTAAATAGCCGGAGCCAAGTATCTGTTTCAATTTTTCTTTTTGTTCTGAACGAATAACACAATTAGAATGATTTTTGCTATGTGAAATCTCGAAGAGTATCTGAATCTGCTTCGACAAATCAAAAGTGTTTTTTGCAAAGTTTGTGATCAACCGATTTAACTGACAAGTTACCCTTATCCAACTCTCGTTTTCACAGATGCCTATGGTTTTGGAAGTTTCTGGTTAAGTATTCGGTCTAAAACAATTTTTGTTAAAGTAGCTTCGAAATAGCCCAAGTCAATGATCTTGGATTGTACAAACTTTAAAGAATCTGCGCCTTTAAGCTTCAATGAATACAAAAGAGCATTGATCAAACAACTTCCACAATCCTATTCATAACCCCCTGTGGTGCTTGATGGAAACATGCCCTCTGTAGTTCAAAATAATAAAGCACTTATGGTGGCAAGATTTTAGAGCTCACTGCGATGGACGTGACTAACATGAAAAGTCACAAAACATGTGTAATACTTCTTTTTGTTCTTATAGCTTGTAATCTTTTGAATTTTAGGGGCAATTTAAAAATTATTCCTCTAAATCATTTTTTTGCATTTTCATGGAACGGAAGAATTAGTAAAACTAGCTAATTCATACATCATTAGCAAGAACCTTTGTGTGCTGACTATGATTCATATTTTCGGCTTTAAGGTTTTCCAGTTACTTCTTAGGATATGAAAAATTAAATTATGCCCGTGTCAACTTATGAATTTTTTTTTGAAAGTTAGTTCTGACTTTTGAAAATTAAAGTTGGTGTTAATTGAACAGTCCCAGATATCAAACTTTATTGCCCCCATATGTTTTTTTGTATCTGAGCAATCAGATGGTAGTGCAATGATGTAAAAACCTGTTACACTACAGTAGGAAGTTTGTGGCTGGTGTTATGGCTGTTTGTTTTGATGACGGTTCTAGACAGTGTAGTAAATTTGCAAAACACAACGTTTAGATTGTCGTAACTGAATTTTGATTTTTCACATTATTATCTCCAGGTGTTTGGCCCAAGTTGAAGCCTTTAACTTCTTAACAAGAAAAGCAAATGGGTATATTATGAAATTTGTTGTCTTGACAGGGATTCAAGCATTGTGTTGGTGCTTAACCTATCTACCCCTAATGACATGTGGTCTACCTTGGAACTCCTGCTATCTTACTTGAACAGCAGAGTAGAACAGTGTATTACTGAGGCTAACAGGAAAGACAGCTCTGTATGGGACAAGTTGAAAAAGTCAACAAGGGAGAGGCTTGGAGGGGACCACATGGTATGCCAGTAATCGGTTCAAACATGATAACTGGGATTGTTTCATTAAGGCCTGTTCATATTATACCACCATATGTCGATGTTTTCCTTTGGGCATTCATCGTCGATTATGTGAACAGTTAACCGATGGCATCGACGAAGCAACACAGATATGTCGGGAAACTTTGCAGCTGTCAAACTTTCCCAATGTTTTGTCAAGCATTGACGACTGTATTTACCAATGTGAATTACTTTGGCGTTAGTAATTTGCAGTCGCAGATAACGTGATTTATGTTCGTTTATGGCAGTCGCTGTGGGACTAGTATTTAATTTAGGCGTAGGAAAACAAAAAAGTTTTCTTGTGAAAATTTAAGAAAAATGATAACACTACGTCACGGTGTATCCGCTGATGCAAACGTGGATGGGTTTTTGTTAATGTGAACATTGTTATCATCGATGACCACCAAAATGTTGTGGCATCATTACTGAGATATAGTGTGAACCTGCCTTAAGGTTGCAATTGAAGGCATGGCATAGGAGATGCCAAAAAAAGTAAATTGGAGTCTTCACTATGATATGAGCATCGTCCGTCTATTCGTTCGAAGCCATGCTTGGAACATTAGGAAAAAAGTTTGCCCTGCACTGGGGTTGAACTCGGGTATTCGAAATTGCAGCCAAATGCGGCACAATGCGATATCAGGAAGTAATGCTACATATGGTTATCACACATGACGATCTCTTCAAACAGACGGGACTACCAGCCTACTGGTTACTAATAGATGTTGCATATAAATGTATCATTTTAAAGATATATATATATATATATATATCACAATATTAAACAGTCATTGGTAAAAACATGTGCAACGGCTGTATCTAAAACTGTTGTGGACACAACTGCAACTGTACTGTTGTGTATACAAGTGTACTTGGGTACTACTATAGTGTATCTGCAACAGTGCTTAGGTATATAAGCACTGTTGTATTCAACAGTGCTTGTATACACGGTTGGTATATACAAGTACAGTTGAATACACTAGCTACTATTCAACTAGCAACTAGTGTATCCAACAGTAGCTGCTAGTTGTACTGTTGGATACCCAGTATTCATGGTACTGAATGAACATTCAATAGAATATTCATGCAAGAGAATAATGTTTATTTAGTAGATAACCCGCTATTGGTGTAAAATAATCAGTATCTACCAGATCACTAAACATATTATGGAAATGTTTACTTTTCCATATCCATTTCCATAAACATAAATATTTTCATAATTTTATGGAAATGGATATGGAAATTTTATTTTAGAAATATGGAAATGTTATGAAAATGAAAATAATATGGAAATGTTATGGAAATGGAAATAATATCGAAATGAATTATGCAAATGTTATGGAAATGGAAATAATATGAAAATGAATTATGGAAATGGATTATGGAAATGTTATGGAAATGGAAATAATATGAAAATGAATTATGGAAATATTATGGAAATGGATTATGGAAATGTTATGGAAATGGAAATAATATTGAACTGGATTATGGAAATATTATGGAAATGAATTATGGAAATGCTATGGAAATGGAAATAATATGGAAATGAATTATGGAAATGGATTATGGAAATGTTATGGAAATTGAAATGAATTATGGAAATGCTATGGAAATAGAAATTGTGACATAAATGTAATCCCTGGTATCTACTATGGAATACTCCATTACGGTACAACTTGAGTTTAATTTGATATTTGAAAGTACCAGATGAGCAAATGGTTTAGGTAATCTACCCAAAAATAGGCATCATATAACATTTAGTAGATTGTAGAATATACTTGTATAAACTATAGTAGCTGAGATTGTATGTACATGTAACCATCATAGGTAAAGTATCATGCCATAGTTTCTATTCTATACTTACTAGTAGTCATAGGTCGGTGATCTTGCTATAGCTTGGATTGCATACATTCCACAAATTGTAGGTAGAGTATCATGTTATAGCTTAGATGATATACATACCTGTAATCATAGATATAGTATCATTTTATAGCTTAAATTATATACATACTAGTAATCACAGGTAGAGTATCATGTTATAGGTTGAATGATATGCATGTCAGTAATCATATGTAGAGTATCATGTTATAGGTTGGATGATATGCATGTCAGTAATTATAGGTAGAGTATCATGTTATAGGTTGGATGATATGCATGTCAGTAATCATATGTAGAGTATCATGTTATAGGTTGGATGATATGCATGTCAGTAATCATATGTAAAGTATCATGCTATAGGTTGGATGACATGAATGTCAGTAACCATATGTAGAGTATCATGCTATAGGTTGGATGACATGAATGTCAGTAATCATAGGTAGAGTATCATGTTATAGGTTGGATGACATGCATGTCAGTAATCATAGGTAGAGTATCATGCTATAGGTTGGATGATATACATGTCAGTAATCATAGGTAGAATATCATGTTATAGGTTGGATGATATACATGTCAGTAATCATAGGTCGAGTATCATGTTATAGGTTGGATGACATGCATGCCAGTAATCATAGGTCGAGTATCATGTTATAGGTTGGATGATATGCATTTCAGTAAACATAAGTAGAGTATCATGCTATAGGTCGGATGATATACATGTCAGTAATCATATTTAGAGTATCTTGTTATAGGTTGGATGATATGCATGTCAGTAATCATAGGTAGAGTATCATGTTATAGGTTGGATGATATGCATGTCAGTAATCATAGGTAGAGTGTAACACTCTCTCTCCTTCATTTCTCTGTTAGGCCTCAATTTTTCGCATAGCTTCAGGGTTTATAATCATTGCCATTTTAGGACGACGATTTGTTGGAACCATTCCGTGTTCCTCTAGTCATTATTGGCACAAAGTTTGACCTATATCAGGAGCTTGATCCAGAAAAAAAGAAGGTCATTGCAAAGACACTTCGATTTGTGGCCCATACTTATGGCGCTTCTCTCTTTGTGAGTCCATATTTTCCATCTTGTCCTATATCCATGTGAAGTGGAGTGAGTACAGTGCATCCCGGGATACGATTTTGATCCGTTCCTTGGTTGGCATCGTATAGTGAAAAAGTTTTATGTAGGGGTATAGAAACAATAGCAACTATATAATGCAAACATCCTCTGAGAAAAATCGTCAAAATCTTATATATAAGTGCTAGGCATATTAAAAATTAGTAACAAAATAGTTTGTTAACCTTCGTGGCTATACACATAGTTACCAACAGTAACTTTATTGTATTTAGTGGTTATAATCTTCAATAAAATGTAGCGTTATAATGTACCAGTATGTACCATAGGGTGTTCAAACCTTCAACAAATAGACGTACATATAACATAAACTTTGAATTCACCTCAAACAAAACTAGCTTACCAAACACACACTTGAAGCAAAGTTTTAGTAGGTATTTTTTAACTATTTTACTGAGTTTCAACTTTATATAACTAAAATTCTATCACTTATCGGTTTCTGCGGTGGCTTTTATTATAACTTTTAGTGTTTTTTGCAAACAAATATTTCATTCTAATTCGGCAAGAAAGTCTAAACAACCCTGTTTTTGTAACGAAATGGATTTTTGTTAGCAGGTTAAGAGAAGTTGTCTGACCACTGTTAAAAGGAAATGCAACTCCAACTTTGCTACTGTTTGTCAAGAAAATTTTTACTGTTTTACTTACAATAATTGCTGAACTGAGAGAAATCGGTCATCGTGTCTCTGTCAGGCGTTGTGAAAAATTTTCAACAAACAACATTCGATGTCTTTGTTATTTCGTCGTACGTAATAAGCATACCGACTGCCAAATTTGAACCCTAAAAATTTTTGTTGATTTCATATGGTAAAATAAGATTCATATGGTGAGGTGAAAAAATCATCATGTTCCACTTCGTAACGGGAGAAATTTGTATATCAGGGTAATCATATCCTGAGGATGCGCTGTACATAGTTTCCATCCTGTCTTATATCCTTATAAATTGAAGTGAGTTCATAGTTCCTGTCCTACCTTATATATATATATATATATATATATATATATATATATATATATATATATATATATATATATATATATATATATATATATATATATATATTCCAAAGTAGTGTGTTAAAGCTGCCAAATAGTGCTCAATGAGTGATCAGAGCTTAAATACTTCATTACTATTAGTTTCATGTCTGTTACGCAGACAATCATCAGATAAAATTGTTTTCGTCCAACTGAGTTATATATAAGAAAGGTGTAATTACTATAACGACTGATAGCTATGTAATTGCATTTCGTAGTGTGTATTTAGCAGAATGTCGGCATGTGGAAGCTAGCTCATTACGCTTGTTGAGTGAGCTCATTTCTGGCTTTGTGAGGATGATATACTTTTCTGATATGCACAGGCCACAATGCTTGGTGGCTGGGTCGTATGGCCTTGCGTGTTGAATGATTTTCCATTTAATCGTATACGATGTGTTCAGGCCTTTTAGCTGCCAGATGTAGTTACTAAGCTCTTTGGCAGATTTCTTGTCCTGGTGCCTGAAAGATGATATGTGGCCGCTGAATCGTGTCTTAAAGGAATTTTCTGTGAGGCCAATATAACTTTCTGTAGGTTTGCTACCGTCGTCTGCGGTGACTACAGCTTGGTAAATGAGCGACTTGCTAAGACAGTTTCCTTCGGGAGGGCATTCATTTGGTGCGCGACAGTTGCATGTTTTGTTGTTTGCTGGGTGCGTCGAGGCGTTGTTCAAAAGCTTCTTATTGTGATTGTTGATGGTTTGTTTGATGTTAGGCATGCAGCTGTAGCCAATCTTTGTGTTGTTTCTATTAAATAGCTTTCTTAGAGGGTGATTGCTCGGAAAAGATTTATTTAATATTTTGATGAATGTCTGACCGATGTTATTTGCCACGTTTCTGCTATATGGTGGGTTGAACCATGTGATTTTTCTTCGTCGCCTGTGTTGTTTAGTTGGTGTAGTGGTTTCATGGGGTGTGAATTTCAGCTGGCGTGTATATCCGCTTGTTGCCAATGCCTGCTGGTACGGTGGTGCTGCTCGGTTGAACTCACTAGCATCGGATGAGATTGCTGATAGTCGGTGGTTGATTGCTTGAGGTAGCTGCTTTATAATGCAGGGTGGGTGGTTGGATTGAGTGTGGATGTATGACGGGATGTTATTGGGTTTGTTGTACGGTGAGTATTTCCCAGTTGTTAGGTCGAATGTGACGTCTAGGAAGTGTGTCCCTTTTTTGTTGGTTTCGGCTGTGATGTTTAGTCCGTGCTTCTTGAATATAAGGCAGAAGTCTTTTTTTAGTTTTTCGGCTTGGCGGGGTGTAGATCTTGTTACTGCTAAACCGTCATCTCTATACAGTCCTAGGTTGATGCTGTGCTTTTTACTGATCTCGTGTAGTAAGAATGAGCCAATTAATTCACACGTTTCTGCTCCGTCGTAACTCCCCATTGTCACGTCAAAATGGGAGTTTTCTCCCTTTTTGCCCCATGTTGTATTTCCATTGAATAACACTGATTGTTTGGTGTGCATGATGATGTCTGTGTCCTCAGGTGTAATGTTATCGTAGTTCGATGCAAATTTCAATGCTGATTGGAGGAGTTCGGCCTAACATCAAACAAACCATCAACAATCACAATAAGAAGCTTTTGAACAATGCCTCGACGCACCCAGCAAACAACAAAACATGCAACTGTCGCGCACCAAATGAATGCCCTCTCGAAGGAAACTGTCTTAGCAAGTCGCTCATTTACCAAGCTGTAGTCACCGCAGACGACGGTAGCAAACCTACAGAAAGTTATATTGGCCTCACAGAAAATTCCTTTAAGACACGATTCAGCGGCCACATATCATCTTTCAGGCACCAGGACAAGCAATCTGCCACAGAGCTTAGTAACTACATCTGGCAGCTAAAAGGCCTGAACACACCGTATACGATTAAATGGAAAATCATTCAACACGCAAGGCCATACGACCCAGCCACCAAGCATTGTGGCCTGTGCATATCAGAAAAGTATATCATCCTCACAAAGCCAGAAATGAGCTCACTCAACAAGCGTAATGAGCTAGCTTCCACATGCCGACATTCTGCTAAATACACACTACGAAATGCAATTACATAGCTATCAGTCGTTATAGTAATTACACCTTTCTTATATATAACTCAGTTGGACCAAAACAATTTTATCTGATGATTGTCTGCGTAACAGACATGAAACTAATAGTAATGAAGTTGTTTTTTATCTAAGGTTTTACATGAATAAATTTTATATATATATATATAAAAATTGTTTCCTTACCCCGGATACCCCGTATGGGTGGTAAATTCTGCTCCAACTCGGGTCTCCTACCAGAGACCTAGGAGTTTGAGCACTCGCCTCAAGATCTTAGCTGTTCCCTATATATATATATATATATATATATATATATATATATATATATACTAGCTGCATTACCCGTGTTCGGGAACAGATTTACGTAAAGCAATAGTTTTATTGAGAGTTGTCTTTCATACCGTAAAACAACTCCAAATATGCAATCTACTGAAATTTTTGTGCTGATCTGACTGCATACACATATGCAGTTGTACATGTCAATAATGTTGGAGAGCCCATTGGAGATATGCAATGTGTTTTACAGCTAGTCTACAATGCATCAGTCTCGAACTACTCAAATCGGCATTGTCCTAATTTTGTACACAGAACTGATAATGAAATTGACATTGCTAGGCAAACTGACGCTGTTCAAACTGGCAGTATGGAAAAGTTTTACATATTTTAAGAAATTCTAGAAAATATTTTGCTGTTGCACTGCTTAGCTATCGCCAGCTTTTATTGAATTGAGACTTCTGCATGCTTGAAACACTAATCATGACTCACCAGCTCTTCATCTATAGCCTGTGTTTTGACATGGTATATACAAACTGTGCAGGAGTAATGTGGTTGTTGATAAAATTTATTATCAATAAAATCTACTATATAAACTACATATATGGCCTCTCGCCTTTTCAACGTAAGGCGTTACATCCGGAGCATTTTTGGACATTCGTCCCATAAAAAAAATTCAACCCTATACTGTGTTGCATGACTGTAGTCAAGCGCGAAGTTTTCTGTCCATACACGGCGCCTGGTAGCAGCTGCTGTAGTTAGTGCATCTCGCTGTTGTCGCCGTTTCATCCGCTCTGAAAATTCAGCTCGGTGAGCAGCTGTTGTAGCTAGTGCATCATGTTCTTGTCACCGCTGCATCCGCTCGGAGGTTTCTGCACGTCTGGCCGATGTAGCAGCTGCTCTGAGTCGTTTGAGTTACTGCTGGGGTCAGTCTAGTAGTCTCTGCACTTCTAGCGGCTGCAGCATCTATTCCGGCCTGCTCTCGATGTACCCGTGTTTGTTCGGCGGTTTCTGCTCTTCTAGCAGCTGCAGCAGCAGTTCCGTTGTGGGCGTAGCTGCGTTTGCTCTGCAGTTTCTGCTCCTCTTGCTGCTGCTTTGCAAATTCGATCTCTCTCTATGGGAATCAATCTGTTTTTGCGTTTGGGCAATAGGCTTTTTGGAAGGCATCGTACTGCTTCAAGCATTTCTGACATTGAATGAGATGGTGTGCTTTTTGTAATATACGCTGCTCGCTTTCTTCTCACCGCTGCCTATCGCCAGGCTCGGAGTGTGCGTGCGAGTTCTGTAGTTTCTGTAGTTCTCGTAGCCTAAAAAAAAGTAAAAGTAACTCAGCTGCAGAAAGAAATGAACATGTTTATTATCACAAACAGTGGCAAATCCAACGTTTTCAACCCTTTCACTGAAGTAGACTCCCTCATGCGTTTTCTATGGTCGACCGCCATAGACACATTTTTGCGACTTTCCCAGCAATTGCTAGTAACTGAATTTTATTATTCGTTAATAACATAACCAACGATTTTTAAAACTTGTATGAAGTGACAGTGTTGTCCAAAGATTTCTCTATAAAATTAGCCTAAAATTTAATTTTAAATCTTTGTTTGAGAATTTCCAACTTAACCACTTCGGGTGCATGCACCGCTATAGCGGCTTCGAGTATATTCTTCTCAAGTTCATTAGCCAGTTTTAGGCTTTGCGTAGTTGCATTACTCATCCATCTATATTTAGAGCCTGCTTACAGTTACACTCTATCTGCAAAGCTAAACATGACCTTCAGACATGTTTGCAGACATCGGACTGGTCAAACAGCTATGGTCAAATGAAAGAATTTCGAGTAATTTGGGTTCAAAGTTCAACATCTAGATCAGTTAGTAACAACGCGTAGTAGTTAGTAGTTGATGCGTATAGGCTTCAATTCAGCGATAGAAATGGCAGACTTCCAGTAGAGTGGTGACGAAGATAAGTTAACAGCTATGGAAAAGACTGTAGATTGCATTGTATACACAGTATGTGTTAATTGTTTGTTATTATATATAGTTTTATACATTTTCATGCTACCCTTATTAGTCAAAAATGTTCGTAAAACATGAATTTTAATAAAACCGCTATTTCATGCTACTTTCAATATTTATTATTTTTAATTTTTGAAATAAAGATAATACGATCAGATACAGAATTTTCTTTGCTTTCCAAAAGTATAGGTGTTCTATGTAAAAATGTGAGTGCTTCTACGGACTTCAATGACTTTTGTTGACCCATGTCATAATCTGTAGAGCATCATGATTTAATTGTACCTGAACGCGAAATTGGATTATGCAATTGTACCCGAAGTGGTTAAAAACAACCATTTTTGTGTAAGTTTTGAAAATGCCATCGAGTTAGAAAACAATTACTTATGTTGATGACATAGCTGATTCAGATTTTTGTGATTACACATATAATTAAAATAGCAATAGCAGTAATAGCAATAACATAGTAAATAGCAATAACATACAACAATACTAACCTTTTCGATGTAGAAATTTAGTAGGTAAAACGCAGTAGCAGTACCCGTGCAAGTTCTGTAGTAGCTGTAGTACTCGTAGCTGGAAAAGAATAAAAGTAACTCAGAACGAAGTGAACATGTTTACTATCACAAACAGTGACAAATCCAACGTTTCCAACCCTTTCACTGAAGTAGACTCATGCGTTTTCTATGGTCGACCGCCGTAGACACATTTTGCAATTTTACCAGCAATTGCTAGTAACTGAATTTTATTATTCGTTGATAACATAACCAACGGTCTTTAAGACTTTTATAGTAGTGACAGTGTTGTCCAAAGATTTCTCTATAAAATTAGCCTAAAATTTAATTTTAAATCTTCGTTCGAGAATTTCTAACTTAAAAACGAAGATTTTTTGTGTGAGTTCATTAAATGTGTCCAAGTTAAAAAACAAATAACTACTTATGTTGATGACACATGACAGATAATTAAAATGCACAAAATATAGATACAACGATTTTTTGTATAGCAGTGCTTGTTAACATGTTGGCAAAATGAAATATATAACCAAAACAAACAGTATAGATGGAGTTTGAAATTGAAAAAAATATCGTATAGATATTAAGCAATATCGGCAAAATGGCTGGCAGTAGGCCGATAGCTAAAATTGTACACGGACGCAAGTGAAAGGTTTATGTAATGGAAGTGTGGCAATTCATATACAATACAACATTGATTAAGAAATACCTACCTTTTTTATGTAGAAATGTAGTAGGTGAGAACTGCGTTTTCCCGTGACCGCAAGAAACCAGCGTTCGTGTGACTTTCTCATTACACGTTGGCAGTAAATATTAATCGCATGTAAATTACTATTCATTAATTTATTTTATTTAATGATTAGTACATTTGTATAGCTGTATAGGCTGCCGAACTCAGAACGGTGCTATTCCACACGGCCGCAATTTTGCTGTTCCGAACGCGCCAATGTCGTTGGGCGCCGTAAAGAGGCGTGCTAACCAGATATGACGTGCTCTGTGTAAAACTATGAATAGGTTATGTATAGTAGAGGCGTGTAGTAACCGGAGAATCCCGTTAACGCGCCCTAGATACCTAGTAGCGGCTAATAGTCGGAAAGGTACGGTACTCTATAAAGCGGACAGACAGATACACCGATAGATAGACAGAGAACGATTGCCATTTATATAGTAGATATATATATATATTTATATATATAGGTAGGACAGGTATGTCCTACCTATATATATGGATATATAATTGTTTCCTCACCCCGGTTAACCCGTTGTTCCTGGGCTGCCATGATTAGCGACTCTGCATTGGCCGTTAGGTTTCCTTTGTGCAGCCACATATATGTCTGCGGAAGATCGCCAACCTTGGATATTTGTCGGCGGTAAGCACCATGAAGAGGTTTCGTGTGCCAGTCAATGATACTATGATATATGTATACTATGATGTATATATATATATATATATATTTGAAAAATTATTGCGAAAAAAGTAAACTTTTAGTATTTGCATTACAAATTTGTTTGTAACGCAAACAAATTTGAGTACAATCGCGTCTGATGAGTGCTTCGCACGAAACAAATTTGTAACGCAAATACTAAAACTTTACTTTTTTCGCAATAATTTTTCAAATACTTCATACTCCACTAGTAATCTTTTAGGTTTTTAGTGTAGAGTTCTCTTTATATGCTTTTGCACTTGCTTTTAGTTAATATATATATATATATATATATACCACGATTATATGGTCACGGTTCTTGCAGTACCCAATGACTACAATATAGCCAGCAAAGAAAAAGAAAAGGTAGAAAAATATCTCTCTCTTGGAGAAGAAATTGAAAAATGCTGGAATGTAAGAACAACCGTAATCCCAGTAGTCATTGGGGCACTGGGCGCAATAACACCGGCGCATATAATGTGGCTTGCCCAAATACCAACAACAATCAACTCAGGTGAGTTGCAGAAAAGTGCGCTATTGGGAACAGCTAAGATCTTGAGACGAGTGCTCAAACTCCCAGGTCTCTGGTAGGAGACCCGAGTTAGAGCAGAATTTACCACCCATACGGGATATCCGGGGTGAGGAAACAATTTTTTTTATATTTCTCAGTCTGCCTATCATTCCGGCTATAGCTATTATTAGAATAGCATAGCTGGGCAACAATGCTGACACAATGTCATTGCCTACCGACATTAGAAGCTTACTAATGCAATGCGCTAGGCCAATTGGCAATGGCCTGCCACTTGCTGGAGAGAGTTTGTTTAAAATGTGAAACTTACACAAGCCGAAGAGCTATCGAGTTTAGCCAGTCAAAACTATACCATATCATAAAAGCTTTAGAAATGTAATCTTTTATCACGTCTGAAAAATGTTACTTAATTATTCTAAAGGGATATGGTTTTCACTATGAGCATTTTAATTATAGACCTATTAACTATACTAGACTGGGCAATGCGAAGCCACATTGTCCTACATTAATAGCCACATTTTTCGCGACGTAACGTCAACGCTTTGTTCACTCGCAGCTGGTCAGGCAAGTGAGTCATTATTGTTTACATTGAAAAAATGACAGAAGACAGCTTTGTTGCTACATCTAATTTGACATAACTACTAAAGTACACAAGATATTGGTTTAAAATTTTAGATGCCAAGCTTATACACTATGCATTTCCTACCCTGCAAATTTGTAAACATAAAGTTGAATATTTCATATGTAAAGTGTCAGTAAAAATGTATATTGATCTATTAAAAAAATATTGCAAAATTATCAATGTTGCCCTATGCTATGGGCTAACACGTCAGATAGCTAGGTGTACAAACTGATTTCAAATGCAAACACACTGGTAAATGGTACACTGATCGCAGTCTGCCATGAACATAAATGTTGGGTCTTAGGTGTTATGCAAACAGCATCAGAAAAATCGTAGAAAACAAACGACAAATAGTACACTTTTCTAGACATATTGTGACAGGCTACACATGACTAAAGACGATCAGTCGGCTGAGCTTTGGTCTAAGATTACTCTTGTTAGCTGCTACCTTTGTAGCCTCATGGTGAATTCTAATTCTGACATATCCGGATGTGCTAGTTTTAACTAATGCTGCCGCCCTGCGCTGTGACTTGAGCATGGAAATTCCTGATGCAAATTGCTTTGTAAAACCAATGAAAGAGTTTTAGTGACCACCAGCTTGTGTATGTCTGCAGTGATTCCTTGTAAGTCGACACACTACCGTATGATCTTTTCTGAGCCTAGACATATCTTTGTGATGACAGGATGAGGTGTAAACAGACCACCTCTACCTTTTACACTGATTAGTGTCGCATCATTCCTGGTGCGTAAACCTGGACAGGAGGCTATAAAGCTGGTGCAGTCATTGCAGTTGAGTTTTAAGCTCCGTACCACATGACCTGCTAAATAAATATCATATGCTAATATTATTATAAAAAGTATATGTATCAACCGTAAAAATAAATTTAACTACATCTCACTGATTTGCTGCAGTATTATTTCAAGCCACTCTGCTACCTGTATCTCTGTTCTATACCCTAACAATAAGTAAAAGTAGCTAATACCAAAATACATGTACATACCTAAATCATGTACCACAATATGGGCAGACATGCAGTTTAGCCCATGCAGCAAGGCTGCAATGTGTGCCAGATCTCTTGTTTTGTAGAAAACTTGGAGGCATTGGTTGTATTTACCTACCGATGTACTCCACTATGTCCGAGACAGATTTTGACAGATCGATTTCCAGCCGTTCACTTGATTCCAAATAATCATGGAAGTCATCTTCACTTTCTACATGACTTTTTTTGTTTAGATGAGAGAAGTAGGGAGCAGGAGCCATCTGAGCTATCACAATCAAGAAACCTAGCACTCGTGCTAGGTGTGATGTCTGTTTTCACTAGTTGAGCTTTCAGTGCAGATTTGAAGCTACGGACATCTGGATTATTGTTGAAACCTCCCTTGGCCCGAATCTTTAAGGACAGTGTTTCTATATGCTCCTGTCCAAGCTTGTACAGAAGCAGATACTTGGCCTCGCGAAATGTTTGAAAAATTTAATTCCCTATTCCAAGGTACGAGGTACGCTTATGTAGAGGGTCGGGAATGATCTCTTCAGATTGCTTGGCGGCTGTTGGCTCTTCATAGCAAAGTGAAGGTTCCAGGACTGGCTCATCTCGGTCTGCTGGAGATGATTTAGATAGTGTTGGTCGGCATAACAGTCGTCTATGCTTTGGTTGAGTCGGTTGTAAATATTTTGGCAGATTATAAAATACCCTTGGTACAGCAGTAGGCTTTACTATGGCAGCCATCATCATACCAGGAGGTCTGCAGGGGATCACTGCCGAGCGCAGGGTATTTGGAAGGCATCCAGTCTTTACGTTTCACGGCGTCTATCCACTTGTTACGTATGTCTAGGTGTTTTTCTTCCAATGGAAAGGTGTGGAAACTGAGTTAACTGTCTTTTGCTGGCGTATTAGAACAACCAAATGCACAGCAAAAATTTTCACTCTTCTTGTCCTGCAAAATAATCAGTAAATGATTGCATTCTTATGAGACCATCATAAAGTAAAAATGTTTTTGTTGGGTTTAGCTACACTTCTAAATATAGCACAGCCATCACCATACTCATTTACTAGCCTATTTCCACCTGCCATGGTGATGAAAAACTTCATGAAAATGGCAACAATCAATATACTATGCGCTTGGCAACTCTTTGTGCGAAACAACTTTTCAAATTGTAGCGCTAGCAATGAACTTTAGAAAAAACATTTTGGAAAAATCTATTATTTGTATGCATATCTCAGAAAAATCCCCAAGATTTCTTGCTCTTCATATGTAGGTATCTCTCACAACCACACTTGAAAACACTTGGAGTAAAATTTACCTTCGAATCATTTCCAGTCCTGGTAGTTGCTCAACTCTCCATGGCTTCCTACTTAAAACTATGGCCTGGACTAGGCAAAGTGAACAAAGCAACAAAGTGAACGTAAACCTATTTTCTGATGTTGTTTGCATAACACCTAAGACCCAACATTTATATTCATGGCAGACTGTGATCAGTGTACCATTTACCAGTGTGTATGCAGTTAAAATCAGTTTGTACACCTAGCTATCTGACATGTTAGCCCATAGCATAGGGCAGCATTGATAATTTTGCAATATTTTTTGAATAGATCAATATACATTTTTACTGGCACTTTACATATGAAAGATTCAACTTTATGTTTACAAATTTGCAGGGTAGGGAATGCATAGTGTATAAACTTTGCATCTAAAATTTTAAACCAATATCTTGTGTACTTGAGTAGTTATGTCAAATTACATGTAGCAACAAAGCTGTCTCTGTCATTCTTTCAATGTAAACAATGATGACTCACTTGCCTGACCAGCTGCAAGTGAACAAAGCGTTGACGTTACGTCGTGAAGAATGTGGTTATTTAAGTCGGACACAATGCTGAGCCGTGATGCATTGGATTGCCCAGTTTAGTATAGTTAATAGGTCTATGATTTTAATAGACAATTTATTACGTTATTAATATTTTACCTTAGTTTTTTTGCCTAGCGATAATAAACCTTGTTAGGAACTGCAGATGCAAAATTGGGGCTTCAGTCTAGCCTTTTTATTACTAAACAACTTCACGCCATGTGAGTGTCTTTAAATTGGGGCGATTAGTTGAAGTGTTATTAAAAACTTCTATTGTTGTCTGGTGATGATAATGAACTGAAATAGTTGATTGACATTATAAATGAAACGAGGAAACAGACATGATTCAATGTACTTGTTTTGTTTTTATCTTTCAATAGTATTGTTGTTCATTGATGAGTAACTATATATTATATTCTGGGTTTGAAGAATCAGATAAATAAGGCTAAAGTTTACTGCCTTTCTATAAATAATCATTCCAATTATATTAAATGTTACTATGCTAAGTAATTAGTTATTGCTTTATGAAGCTCATGTATTTTTGTAGCTTCAAGGTTTTCACCTCTATAGGGTATCTGTTAACATGAATTGTTGAGTACACAATTGGCAGCTCAGTAGTTCTTTGGGCAATATGATTGCTTAAAACTAGTTACTCTTTAAGTTAAGTTGCCTGTGTGTAGCCTACTCAAACTTCAATTTCCAATCAGGCTGTTTTACTGTTTAACATTGACTTCCCATCCACTTAATGTAGGAATTCTTTAGCTGGCAGTGCAAAGATTGGCTGAAAGTTTAACTAAGCACTCAAAGTTGTAACTTTTGAAGTTTTTCAAAACATTCCTCGACTTCATAATGAAAACATCAATTATGTTTCACCCAGTTTTTCCTAGTTTCACCCAGTCGGTCAGATGACATAACCTCTAGCTTAGAACCCATTATTTTTCTATTGTGTCTCCGGAGTGAGGTCTTAATTGAAAATCATTAATACTGTTTGCTCATTCATTGGCTTTTCTACCACTAATAAAGTAATACTGTGGAGGACCGGGACATGCCTGTGTACTAATTACTGCACTCACATGTATATCCACACTGTCGTTTGACCGAACCTCTCGAACTTCCCTTATTGCATGCTTGAACTGCCTTTTTATTATTATATAACTGTATCACTGAACTGCCCTTGTATTACTGAACTGCCTTTTTATTATATAACTGAACTGCCCTTGTATTACTGAACTGCCTTTTTGTTACATAACCATCATGTTGTATCTGGCAATTCCTTTGTGCTATAAATAGATCAGTAGGCGGAGTTAAACGATAGGCGCTGGCTATATAAGCCAGCGCGGTAGGCAGGCAGAGGTGTGCTTGATTTCACTCATACTTGTGCATACTTGTATTAAAGATATCGATAATAAACTGCTATATACTCATACGAACTGCTTCTATTGATGCCTGCCTGGTTGGCTCACCGATTGTATAAGCAGACTCAGTGCAACCAACAGACGGAACTGCCAGGGTGACTCTAAGAAGGCTAGGAGGCGATCCACGGCCTTGTCTAGACTCGATCAGGTGTGCCATGGCACTAGAGATCCAGTCTTAAGACCAGCCATTAGTGGATCCAGACTAGCCTGGGATAGAGATCTAGAGGCAGGCCGGGGGTTTGGTTTCAGAGCAAGCCTGACTACTAGATTCTTGTCTTGGACTGACTTGACCGCCACCGGCAGGTCAATCAGGCCTCGGACAAGGTCAGCCAGTAGCCCAGGTTGCGACTCCCTTGTTAGGACGTAAAGCTGACTCAGCCACCGGAGTCAGATCCTTTACAATACTTCCCAATCAATTTTTTATGTGCTTTTATTTCACATAATCTAATGGCTAGCTGTAATTACTTGCAGTATTTATTAAGAAGTTATAAAAGGATTTTTAAACTCCAGAACAACGCAAGTAATTTACAGTGGTTATAACATGGTGTTCTTTAGCAATCCTGTCTATACCACAGAGCTAGTCCATCAATGTGGTGGAAAAGTAGAGGTGAAGTGTACAAATTTATCAATTTTTTTATTATCATTGTGCATGATATGAAGAGAATGTTTAGGCCTACAATTATACTTCAACTAACGTTATAGGAAGGTATGTGTTGTTGCATGATGGTCTCTACTAAATTCTCGTTTAATACAATTTTTAACAGGTCTAAGCTGGCAACACATAGGATTATATATATATATATATATATATATTGTATATATATTGTATATATATTGTATATATATATTGTATATATATTGTTTATATATATTGTGTATATATATTGTATATATATTGTATATATATTGTGTATATATATTGTGTATATATATTGTATATATATTGTATATATATATTGTATATATATATTGTATATATATATTGTGTATATATATTGTGTATATATATATTGTGTATATATATTGTATATATATATTGTATATATATATATATATATATTGTGAATATATATTGTGTATATATATATTGTATATATATTGTATATATATATTGTGTATATATATATATTGTATATATATATTGTGTATATATACATATTGTATATATATTGTGTATATATATATTGTGTATATATATTGTATATATATTGTAAATATATGTTGTGTATATATATATTGTGTATATATATTGTGTATGTATATATTGTATATATATATTGTATATATATATTGTGTATATATATATTGTATATATATTGTATATATATATTGTGTATATATATTGTATATATATATTGTATATATATATTGTGTATATATATATTGTATATATATATTGTATATATATATTGTGCATATATATATTGTATATATATATTGTATATATATATATTGTGTATATATATATTGTGTATATATATGTATTGTATATATATTGTATATATATTGTGTATATATATTGTATATATATATTGTGTATATATATTGTATATATATATATTGTAAATATATGTTGTGTATATATATATTGTGTATATATATATTGTGTATATATATATTGTGTATATATATATTGTATATATATATTGTGTATATATATTGTATATATATTGTATATATATTGTGTATATATATATTGTGTATATATATTGTACAGTGGTGTGCATAAACTTGGAATCACATTGTTTTGTTCACTCTATATCGAATGGATCTTCCATTTGCTTTCTATTTTCCCCGCCAATTATGATGCCATGCCAGATATTATATATCAATCTGATCAGCAGAAGATGTGCTTTCAAACAATGCATTGATTGATTTAACACAATCATTTCTGAGTGATTTATATTAATGTCAATTAATCTACTAGTACTCAGAAAGTTGGTAAACAGCATGCCTCAACGGTGTCAGATGGTGATCAAGAACAAGGGCTGGCCAATAAAATACTAATGCTCAGCTCAAGACACCTTACCAGTCCTTCTGAAGACCAACAATAACCCAACGGCCCTTTTCAGGGCCACCAATTTGTATAAAAGAGTTTGTTTGTATCCTATTTTATCAATTTTCACTAACAACATTCATAGCCTGCAATAAGTCTGCCTTTCGGTAGATCCACCCCCAGCGATAAAAATCTGAGAATATTTTTGAATATTTGGCATCATCTTGTTCTTCAGAATTTTCCCTTTCAAATGATATATATATTGATGGGGCTGAGGCACTTAACTCCAAAGAATTTCTTAGACAACAGAATATAAACATACAGATTTGAAGATTTAACTGGTGATTCCAAGTTTATGCACACCACTGTATATATATATATATATTGTATATATATTGCAATATATATACAATATATATTGCCCTTGTATATATATATATATTGTATATATATATATATTGTATATATATTGTATATATATATATATATATAGATCCATAAGTTTGTATATGATTCTGTGTGTCCAGCTATAGCTATTAAAATTTAGGAATGTAATAACCGTTTCATGCTGGAATTGATCTCAGAACCTTCCTTTCACCAGGCAAATACCTCACTAGTTAAGCTATGGAGATTCATAGATTCATTGGGCGATATATTTTGCTATCTGGGAGAAAGTTACACAAGTTAGTAAAGCTTGGTCCTACGGCTCTAATTAGTAAGTTTACTAATAAGTTTACTAACTAGCTAAATCAAATTAACTATTGGCGATGTGCCAGGCTAATGGCATGTGGCAGGCAACTACATCACCCGTCACTGTTTATAAGCTAATTTTAAATACCTGTGCAATGAAGATAATTCCGCTAGTTCAATCATACAATAGTTGTTTATAATCTGGTACACCAGAGAAGGCTGAAAGCTTCCAAACGAAAATGTCGGTACAAATCTTGCTTCTTAAATGTAAAGGGTGGTAAGCTATAGAAAGCATGCTTATGCTTTATATGACAAAGACATATCAGGATTTCTCTGAATTGAATTACAGTGATATGTGAAGACTTGACTGTTGAACCAAGCACTGACCACCAGACCTTTATGTATATCACAATTCTATTATTTCACAGTTTACAAGTGCAAAGATAGAATCATCCTTAAACAAAATTAGAAGCGTCATGTCGAGTCTCTTGTTTGGAACCCAAACCAACAGAGCCGTACAGATGGACCATGGCAAACCTCTTGCAATTCCTGCTGGCTCTGACTCATTGCAGAATATTGGTAAGGAAGTACTTTCTGTTTTATTTAGCATTTGCGTGAGAGATTGGATGGTAGAACACCTACATAATTTGACTCCTTTTGTCGGCTTTCTGTTGTTAAAATCGCTTTCCTTAAAAATGTTGAGAGAGCATTATCTACATGTAGGTATGTTGTATAATCAGATATATACCACCTTACTTTAGTACGTATAGTGTACTATCAGGCATGCATCAATGCAGTTTGACTCTAGACTTTTTTCCAAGGAAGAATTTAATGAGAATAATATAATCTGACACAAATAGTTGTTGCGATATTCAAAGACATCTAAGGGTTGTCTCTCTATCATACACAGAAAGGCCGATACTCCGAGGTTAGGTAGATTCTCAGCTAGTCTAATTACTGGAAGTAGCTGCATATTTTTATATATCAGCTAAAGTAATCAATCATGGAGCCATTTTGGATAAATATCATACCGCTATACCATCGCCTAATTTTTATACATGATGGTACATCTGGTATGTGTTGCCGATTGAGCATGACCAATCATAGAATGTGTGTATGGCCATGTCCTATGATCATAAAACTGCAAAGTAAATGTGCATATCATGTGCAGATATATAGTATGCACAACAAAATCAGCGGGACATCAACGCCTAACAAAGGCTACAACCATGCAATATTAACAAAACAGATGAAACCTATACTTCCGGTATCCGTCCATACAGAGGAACACAAGTGTAGATTTATTTTTTGTCAACAGTGTACTGTGGGCTTTGAGAAAATTTTTTTTCTTTTAATGAAGTCTGTTTTCGCGCCATCTACAAGGGTAGTGAGATGTGTTTTTGTATGACACGCCTGAGATTAATCCATTTGTTTGTGTAGTCAAACCAAAGGTGATTAGCGTATAATCACTGATAGTTGTTCTCTCTCGGTTCATCGATTAAAAGGAGAAGATGACTGCGTATGAACCGAATTTCACATCACGATTCGATTCAGTGTTTGCGCATGCCCACGCAGCAGCTTCTTAAGCAAAGTTTTTTGAGAGCATTGATTGGTCAGCAAATGTGTCTAGAGTTTTTTTTAATCCAAATTGTAGCAATAGTCTTGACTCTTGCCAAATTAACTCATGTGATGTTTTGTAGTTAAGAGAAGTTTATATTTGCAATATCTTATTACAATGTTAATCTTCATTGATTGTATTTGTCCTGAGCATATTTTAATTTTTTTGTTTATATTTAATTCTTTTTAAATTAATTAATTTGATGTTGATTCATTAAATTTTAAAGGGGATAACATTTATCAAATTGTATTGGTTAATTAATATTAATATAATTGAAAATGTCACCATTACTTAAACATTTTTTGCAAAGATTAATTATTATTTTACTATTTATTAATAAATATACAAATCTCGGTTCGATGCGGTTCATAATGCTCTCTGAGTAAACTGAAGTAACAAATGAAGATTCGGTTTCATTCAGTTTTCAGGAGAAGACAACTCTGAAATTGAATGCATAATGCAGGTAGACACCGAACAGCTCTATTATTACTTCAAAGCTTGCATGAACGACAACAAAGTTTTAGTAAAAGGGTATTTTCATGCTAGAAGACATAAGCCTAGAAAGAGGTCAGCACCAAAAATCAGTGTGAATCTCCAAAATTGCTAGGTTCAGTTCTTTCATGAATAAAGTTATGAATTAAAAGGTAATTATCTCGTCATTGGTGTATAAGTAACTTTGTCTTTGTCAATAGTAATCATAGTATACCCTCGCGATGGTGTGATGGAAAGCGCCAATTTTTTTACCTCCACTGCTGACAGCCTAACTGGGTATTATCGATTCAAAACCATTAACAGTGAGCAGTTTTGGGATGTCAATTAATAGTGTTTTACGAAGCGAAGTATTGTCGAATCCATTCGAATTTTACCGTGTGTATGATTCGGAGTGGAGGAAACTCCTAAGCCATTCAAGGCAAGCTGGCACACAATTAGAGGATAACTAGCGATGACCTCTGTTACACATGGTATTGTACTTCTATAGGCTCACCACCCATCTCTGAATCAGATATTGGTAGTGTATCAGCGAGGAACCCACTGGAGCTTTGGAAGCAAGCGTTTAGCAAATACTTCCCCCAAAATGACATTCGCAATAAACTGCAGGATGATCCCTCAAAGGATGTGCAGGTAATAAGTGTGTCACATTAATCTACACTTGTCTCCTAAGCTGCAACATAGTACTCTATTTATAATTACTGGTATGTATTTCATTTTACCTGTAACACAATGCGCTACCTTTGGTTACTGGCATGCACAGGGTTGGAAAAAAACTACGGTTTTTATGAAAAAAACTGAAAAAACCAGGTTTTCTTGGTTTAAACCGGTTTTTATGGTTTTTATAATTTTACCAAGGTTTGTCAACTTTAAGTCTAATTAACATTGCTTACTATGTGTATGATTGAGTATTGAACATACTTATATGGAATCATATGTTAAAGATGGTACTGTGGGAGTTATTATGGGAAAAAAGAGAGAAAACGAATAGAAATTTTGGATTGAGTCTTTAATCAAACATGATCGATGAAATACAAAGCAGAAATCTTTTCACATAAAGTGAATATTTTACATACAGCTCTATGCCTAAGTAGGAATTTTAATCCAAGTGATTAGTCGTGTGGTAGTGTAGAGCAAAGCATAATGCAGATGCATTGCTAGTGTTTGGAGCAGTGGCAGATGACTCAACTTCTATCACCTGAATACTAGCATCACTGTCTGAATTGGTGTGTTCAGCTTGACATTTTGCTACGTGAGCTTTAAGCCTATCTGCGATGACCTTGCGTTACGACAGCACACCTATTACATTTTGCCTAAAAACCTTTGCCTTTTGCAGTTCGAGTAAAAAACTGCCAAACGGGATCCTGTTTGCGAGGCATATTGGAAATTTGAGGCAAAACTTAACTTTTAAAAACACAAAAACAACTTGATAAACTAAATTCTAACAATCCAACTACTTTGCTTGTGCCCAATAAATGAAATATCAGTTTGCAAACTTAAATCTTTTGCCCAAAAGGATTTTATTGTTTTAATTTTTAGTTATAAGTAATCCTTTCTCACTGGCCAGACTTGAGAAAGTATTCATTGATTATTAAAGACAATGATTGGATTAGTATATTTCGCTTGGTTTTTATATTTCATCAGTAAAGAGATCATCATATCATTTGATAAAACCAATTGAAAATGGAATTCACTAATTCATTGCTGTGCTAGGATTTCATGTAGTTTCAACATGAGCTCTGCCATCACTTTAATACTGTGCCCTAAATAAACTTCCACAGCTGATAATTACATATAATTGCATTTCTATCACACATAAACCACTTGGAGCTTAAAATATTGTTTTTCGCAAAAAATAATGAAAATACCAAAAAACGCTTTTACCGGCTAATTTAAGCCAAGAGGTTTAAACCGAGAGGTTTAAACCAAGCCAACCCTAGGCTGCATGCATATACTTTAGGCTAAAACATGGCTCTCTACAGATGATTACTGGCATGCATGTCATTTAAGCTTTGGCATGATATTCTACCTATGATTACCAGTATGTATATCACATAGTGCTGCGCGATATTACACCACATGTCAAAACGATATAGTGGCCTGTGAGCAATCGATATCATTCAGTATCGAAACTTTGGAGTTATGCTCTCTTGAAATAGCTTAATGTGGCATTTCACAAAAAAACATAAATACAAGGTCGATAATCGTGGCTGAATACAAAAAAAAATTAAGAGTTGTCTTTTCTCTCTAACTTTATTTAAGAAACTTTTGTTCTACCTCGCCGGTTCATTTCCAGAGGATTATCAAAGATAAAGGAAATTTGCGGGCTCGTAAATAAGTTTTCAGGAACTAGTGCTGTGCCGATGTTGAGTCACGAAAGCCGGCGATAATCGATGTTGGTTCTGCCAACTAAACATAGATATTTATCGTCTTGACATTATATTGAAAACGTCGATATACCCGATTACAGAATCGACCTACAAAACGCCCCAAACTGATATCGTCCCACATAAAATGAACACCTATCGTGCAATATCGTTTTATCGTGCAGCACTAATATCACATATTCTCTTCGGTGGCTTGCTCTCTATGATTGATGCTATACACATAGTCAAAGCTATAGCATGATACTCCACGTATTATTACCCAGTATGCATATCAGCTGAGCTATAGCACCACCTATGATTACTAGTAAGGATTCTTTACATATGCCTATTGGAGTATATATTATCGTAGATACATTATTGTACCATGATATTTAGTGGTGGTATGTTTCCGCCTTTGCTATAGCATGAAATATTTCCTGTTTCAGTTTTCAGAGCCTCTCATAGACAAGCTAAGGCTGGAGAAAGATGATGAGTTGGAGCGCTACCGCAAGGCGTCGGAAAGAAAGATGGTCGAGTTGGAGAAGCAAGCTATGCAGGATGGAATTTTATAGATTTAGTTATTGAATCACTCGTTCATCTCCACTGATCAATTAATCACCTAATACAACTGTGATATGTTCCTATGATCATTGAATCATATTTTGTGTAACCAAATTGGGTTTCTGTTTATTATTTATATCAGTTTAAATATATTGAGCATTTTTTATTAATAAAGTATATAAAATCTAATTTATTAAATGTCACACATTCATAGCACAGTTAGAATAATCTCTGTTCATAGCTTACATTAAAAAGTGGCAGTATTACAAATAAATAAATTTGTACTTAGTAGGGCTTCCATTAACCTGTCTTGAAAAACTTGTTTTTGCTGAGTTGTTCACCCGTCGATCGGGTGAGCAACACAACAGCTTGTCACAAGACGTACTGCACCTGATGCATCAGCTGCACTTATAGGGAGTTGTTCTCTTCCGTCTAAGCGGTTTGGCTGGGATGTTATGTCGGTCACTCCAACAGGTAGTCATAATGAATTTCGCGCAAAGATTTATGTAGAAAAATAAGATTGCATTGTTTAACCAGCGACCAGTCTCTGTGGTTAATTTTGGTAGAACTTGAGAACTTAGGCAACAACAGCGACTAAACATGTCGTTATTTGTGCGCTCAGTCAGTTTTATTTCTATCTTTGTATCAGTCAGTTTTAATTGTTCTTATGGATTTTATTTTCAATTTATTTTATTCTTAAATTCTAATAACTCTTACAACAAAGACTGGTCTTTGGTTAAACGTTGCAATCTTATTTTCTTCTACATAAATTTTTGCGCGAAATTCGTTTTGATTACCAATGGAGCTACCGGCATAACATGGCAGCCAAGCTGCATAGACGGAAGAGAACAACTCTCTTTCAGTGCAGCTGATGCATCAGGTGCAGTACGTCTTGTGACAAGCTGTTGTGTTGCTCGCCCGCTCGATGGGGGAACAACTCCACCAAAACAACATTTTGTCAAGACAGGCTAGGCTTCCATATAAAACTGGAAGTAACAGAATTGTCAGTCTAAGAATAATGTAAGTAGTTTTAGCTATTACAACGGTAGTTTAACAATTACTATGTATATTCTTAAATGCTGACAGAATGTCACTTTAACGCAGCTGGGGTGATCGCTAACTGGGTGAAATCTCCAAAGCTGTAGAATTATTCTCAGCTTTCAAGGGTTGTATGGATGAATGGGCCCGGGTAGCTTGTCAATATGCCGTGAAAATAATACAACCAAATACTTGTGGCCTGCATCTTCTAGCATACAGCCTCTGAAGCAGTTCAAGAGGCAAAGAAAAAACTACACCAGAATGCTTAGCACTTCGTCTCCTAAACATTAAGTCTATCAAACATCTTGGAACACGATAAGAGCTATATATTATCAGTTATATATGTTAAATAGCTTAATATGTTAACATATAATACATTATTATACATGGTATGTTAAATAGCTTATCTACATTTCATAAAAGACTGAGACTATTTTGCATGAAAGCTGAATTTAGTTAATAATGAGTTTTAAGACACCCATCTCTATCTTTCTAGATCAGACTAAACATCCCCAACTTCCAGTCCTAAAAAGCTAGGCTACGACACATATTTATGGGCAGAGCTTGTTGTGTCGTTTGTGTCGATATTGAAACGCTGTAAAAAGCCTTAATGACTTTGAGGGTTAGTGGATCAATCTTTATTTTGAGTACAAATTTAGAATCAGCATGTCTGATTTACCCATGAAATAAAAAATAAACCCGTTCGTGGCAGTTATGGTTTAACATATATCACCCTATACATACTATATATACTTCAGATGCAAATTGTGTATTGAAATATTTGTATTTAGAAACTGCTATTTGTGTTTTCTACCATCTAGCTCATAATCTAGTAGGCGTTTATTAAACAATCCTATGAGTAGCCTGTGTGGAACACCATCTTGAATGCTACCTTGTCGCAGTTTGTCACCTGAGCTATAATTTCATACTCCCCCTATCAGTGCTCATATATATAGCAACAAAGCTCTAGTAAAATCACTTGCATGTATTTGGAAATATTCCTACCAGCGTGTAAATTATCTTTTGTATTAATTATCATATTATCTTGTATATCCTATATTGTTTATCTAACACAGAGCTTTGCTCATCATCTTTCAGTTTAAATTATCCTTTGGCCTAATGAGTCTGTGCAAAGAAGAACATGCCTATAACAATTAACGAACTGAATGATGGTTGGTTTCTTGGCACGCGTAGTTTTTATGGATAAATAGTGCTAAGTATGTAACAGATAAACTTAATTGGAACTTATTTTAGAGTTTTATTAGAAAAGTGTTTCGTTACATACATTTGTTTACTTATTCATACATGTCATCTATAATTTACTGTCAATAGTATTGTCTTTGCTATCATTTATCAGAGTCAATTTAGTTATTTAATGCCTTGTTTATAATCCATATGGTAATCCATGTTACCATATGGATTAGTTGTATCAGCTAGCTAATACAACTATGGTAACTTCGTTAATTATTTAGTCCTTTGTTAATAATCTATGACCAATCAGCTAGCTAATACAATTATAGTAACTTCGTAGAATAATTAAATCACATTTTTACAGCAGCATAAGGTTTGTCAGCTTATTATTCAAATTACAACAGTATAAAAATATGGCACATTTATATTAATTGAAGGTAGTTATGGTAATACAGTAAGTAATAGCATATGTAAAATGTGTTATTTTTGTTACTATTACTATTAGGAACGTTGCGCATGACTGCAAAAAAATTGTACCTAAAAAAAGTGTTTTCTATAAAACTGAAATATTAATAGGATTTTCCATATAAAAACAAGTGTCAGAAATAAGAATAATTAAAAAAACATCCTAAACATCTTCTACCTATCATTCTTATAACTTAACATTTAGTTTGTATTTTCCAAATACTAACAGAATTTGATTTTATCGCATTGAAGTATATGCAAACTTGCTAAAATCTACTGTAAAAGCATTTTCGGGACTTAAATTTAGATAATGGTCAAGTCTACACGTGTGTCTAGCAACAAACTTTAACTGACTCAATATTGGCAAATCATCGTCGCGAAAATGGCATTTGCAGATTCAAACCAATTGTGACTTTCAAGTAGTACTAGCTGTACCACCCGGCATTGCCCGTGGAATAGAAGAGTCTTTTGACAGAAAATTGATTTTTATTTAGCATATAACAACATTTGCCATTATAACTTTCAAAGTAAATATCATGAAAGAAGTGTGTCATGTAGTTGAAATAAGTTAAGAAAAAAATAAAAACAACTGTAAAGGTTTTAAAACTTTGTCAAACAACTGTACCTTTCAAGCTAGTAGTCTGGCATATTGCCAATGGAAAACTCCACTAAGCTAGTTAATAAGGTTAGGATTCCAATGACGGTTAGCCTTGACTTTGAGTCTGTATTGTTGTTCAGCTCAGCTGTTCTAATAATAGCTATAGCCGAATTTCCAACAGACGACACACGGACTTTGAGAAATATATATATAGATTTGGTATAACACTTTAAAAAGCAACCACGGCTTGGATACTGTTGTGTGAATGCCTAGGTACAATGTAGGTATGCAATGTATAGTGTAGCATCCCTCATTCAAATATACCAGGATTAAAAAATTGCAAATGAGCAACAATCTTTAGCGAATTAAACCAAAACTTATTACTAGTAAAACTTGGGTCATACATTTAAATATTACTTGTGAAATTACAGTTATGTTAAATTGAAATTTTTATTAGTTAAGCGTATAAAATTTGATCAATTGAATGTCACACATTCATAGCACCATTAGAATAAACTATTTTCATAGTCTATATTAGGTAAAATGTGACAGTTTCCAAATAAATATATTTCACTTAGTAGATCTTCCATATTAAACAGGAAGTAACAGAATACCCTAAATAGTTTTTAGCTAGTTAGTTAAACAATTAGTCTGCATATTCTTATAGTATATTTTATGCTATATAATATAAATATTATATAACATATAAGCCTAATATATATTATATGTTATATAATATATATTATATAACATATACTATACTTATTAAATGCGTGTTTTATATAATATACAGTGAAACATGGATAACTCGCCCTCGGATATAGCGAACACATGGTTAACTCGACTGGATTTGCTTGGTCCGTTCCCACGCAATGATAAATGGCTCTATATAACTCGAATTCAACACTGTTATAACGAACTGTTTTTTGCCCAACGGCTACCGAAACGGTTGCTATCGCTTTAGAAAATCACTTTATTCCAAGCCATAGAGGTAAACCTCAACTTTTCGTAATTCATAAGCGTCGTTATTACCTCCATCGGCAAAATATTTTTGTCAACGACTGTTCTAAAGGTTTGATGAAATTTGATTTATACTGCTATACGATGAACAGCACGGGTTAGCCAGGTCACGGGCGGAAGGATTTTCGCCACGCACATACAAAACAAAAACAGCATGTTGTTTTTGTTTTGTATTTGCGTGGCGAAAATCTTTGAGTGCGGGACCCGGCTAGCCCGTGATGAATAGTTTTCCGACGTTGATTCCGTGTTGAATTAACGTCGGAATGTTGAAAACGTCTTAAGAATTGTTGTAGTCAAACGTATACGTTGTCTTAGCTAAAAAAACTATTCATCGTTTGACCTAAACACAAAATACGTGTGTACATTCAATAAGTATCCATTCAAAAAGCGTGAGTGATATACAATGTACCGTAAAACCTCGTAAAACTTTTAATTGAACTGCCTCGGAGTGTTGCTCTTAACGAATCCCAGGTAAAGAAAGGTAATCTTTCCATAAACTTCAAGAAAGATCGGCAAAATTGATCGTGGGTAAAACGCTCAAAAGAAAAAGATGTCTTTTCTTTGAGCATTTCAGCAACGATCAAGTTTTGCCAATGTCAATCTAAAAAAACCTCCTGGCAATAACATCACCTCAAACAACAAACCAATCTCAAGTGATAGAAAAATCTCTATACTTTTTGATAAAAACGTTTTAAACTTTACATTAGAAGCATTTAATTTGAAACAAGCCATTTGTGCTTTTGATTTATATTATAGTTTGTATATGTTCATGTATCTACTAATAAATAAGTAAATACATGGACTTGTGACAGTGCTCTGATAACTTGAACACTCTGATAATTCGAACACTTTTGCTCGGTCCCTTGAAGTTTGAGTTATCCGAGTTTCACTGTATATATATATATGTCATATAATATATTACATATAATATATATGTATTATAGACGTGTTTTATATAATATATATATTATGTTGTATAATATATATTATATCATATATATGTCATATACATATGATATATAATATATGTTTATATATAATTTATATGAATAATATATTATATATTATTGTATACAATAATATATATTATTATATACAATGCTATATATTATTATAGTCTTTATATTTCTAAATGCTCACAGAATGTCACTTTAGCATACCTGAAGTGGTTGTTTACTGCGCAAAATCTCCAGAGTCAGAAAAGCATTTCCAGCTTTTAAGGAATGTATGAATGTGTGTGCATGGGTACTTCGTTAAAATATTGATGCACATATTTAATATTATGAACTTTAAAATGTTATAAAAATTGATTGGACTAAATATATGGATGCGTCTCGGCTCTTTCCAACGTTTCCTATTTTTATTCTCCCGTTAACAATTGTCTCTCTTTACACAAGTACTCACAGTTTTGCTACCCCTCATTAGGTACTTTCATGAGAAAGGTTGTGTAATAGACACATACTGGCTTTTTACTTGCTACTGATTGTATATTTGTACTAGCTGTGCCACCCGGCGTTGCCCGTGTAATAGAACAGCCTTTGGACAGAAAATTGATTTGTATTCAACATATAACAAAATTTGCCATTCTAACTTTCAAAGTACATATTATGAGAGAAGTGTGTCGTGTAGTTGAAATAAATTAGGAGAAAAATAAAAACAACTGTAAAGGTTTTAAAACTTTGTCAAACAACTGTACCTTTCAAGCTAGTAGCCTGGCATATTGCCAATGGAAAACTCCACTAAGCTAGTTAATAAGGTTAGGCTTCCAATGCCGACAAGCCATGACTATGAGTCTGTATTGTTGTCCAGCTCAGCTGTTCTAATAATAGCCATAGCCGGATTTCCAACACACAGACTTTGAGAAATATATATATAGAAGTAGAATTACTATTTTTACAATGCTTTTCCGTTGTTGTGCGATGTTACAATCTTTTATAAGACAACTAAGTTACAATGTAGCATTAATCGGAATGTTTAGAAATAAAAAAAAAAGATTTGGATGACAACTTAAACTTTCAATTGCTCTCAAGTTGGTTAGGTAAAATTATTTGCCAAACATATGACTATGAGTGTTCAACTTTACTGGTTTTGCCAGGGTAGTTATTGGCACAAATGAAAAGTGCTCAAATGATCTATTTTATACACGGTAGGCGAACATATAAAAATATTTGCTAAATTGGATTTAATTGTTAGACCTGTTGAACTTGTAAAATATCTATAATTGCAATCAGTAAGAGTTAACACTCAGTCAACATGACACATTCGCTTATTTTTAGTTTGGTCATACAAGAGTAAATATGGCTTACTTTGCAATTTGTTTATATGTTATAAATTGGCTTATTTGATGCCATTACGCTTGACATCAAATAAGACTTAGTTATCATCAGCTATGACTGTTTTTTGACATAAAACTCCTTTTAGGTGGAGTTTCACATTACATATAATTGATCTGCCTGGCCTGTTATGCTTACTAGTATTAAGAGCGTTAAGTATTCCATTAGTCTTAGTAAATCTTATAGGCCTAAACATTTGAAATACTTATCAGCATAAACAAGAAAAATTGTAAATGGTGGGAAACCTTTTAGTGGTCGTTTTTTGGTTTGCTTGTTTAGAAATTTAAGCCACAAGTCATCCAAAAAGGTTTACTGAATGTTTTAGCACTGTATATTTTATGACACCTGACAATATTTGCTAGCAATGCAAGGGCAGACAATAACTAGATAATAAAAAAAGTTTTTCTACTGCTCTGGTGCTGGTTTAGTCTTACAGTGCACTTTTAAGTTATGCGGCATCTATAAAATACTTTGTTATTTAAATATAATCGTAAGAAAATGTCCAAATGGAACTAAAAGTGTTGTTATGCAAACCAGTAAAACCTCCGAATGTATGGTTAATCAATTTAAAAAGGGTTAGAAGCATAAATCAGTTCCTGGATATTTTTCTTAGTGATTTAAGCCATTTTAATTGGTTCGCCAATACACTAATATAAGTTTGATTATTTATATTCAGTGGCTAGTAGGAGCAAGAAACATGTAAAAGTAAATTTAATCTAATCTCGTTACTCGCGAATAGTTTGTTATGAGTCAGCAGCATACCTGGGTTACAATTATAAAATTATCACAAATGTTTCTTTATGCTCATTAAAAATGCTGCACATTTTAAAAAGTTTTAAAATGTCACTTTTTATAGAAAATATATAAAAAGTAAACTGTTATAAAAACTTAGTTGATTCATTTTTTCAGTGTATATCAGAACAACAAACTCAAGCCGTGCAGTTTTTTTCTAGTGGCGGTTGTCACTAATATGCGACGTGTTTTTTAACTCAAAAGTTAGTTACTGTTCAGAGTCATGGGAAAATGCTCCATTTTGCTATTTAAAAAAACTATTAATATCAAAAAACGTCTATTCAATAAACCACCTCTAACTTTATCTCGGTCCCTGTTTGTTCAGCTGTCTGTTTTGCCTGTTGAGAAACTTTATCGGCATAAAAAATTTTTTGATAGCTCGTTCAGCTCATTTGAGTCGTCAATAATAAAACGGTGCATTTTTCATGGCGCAGTACATTATCTCCCCTTGGTGAGAAAAAGATAATTTCTTTAGTAGTCTAATTTTATAAACAAATGTGATCATATTATTATAAAAATAAACTGAACATTGCAAATTTCAAGGGTCAAAATAATGAGATGCTAAAATTTAAAAGAAGTTGACCAAACCTTACAATGGACTTTTGATAATAGTGGTGATGTATCAAAACTTTAGTTTCACTTTAGATGCTACCGGGTAATTTTTGAGCTAAAACTTGCATGTAGGAACTTTGATATTTGATAATCATCGAACATCTTCAACTGTTGTCAATAAATGACAAGAGCCATGTCCAAAGCATATCCATGTCGTCAAATAAATTGAAGAGAATGTTTATTGAAATAATACGTAAAACTAAATTATGACAACAACAGTCTACTTTGGCCATACATGTACCTTTTATTTGTATGCAAACTTCTCTATCAATGCGATCTATATCAGTTCCAATTGTTTAGGTAATAAACAATGACTAGTAATTATGATAAAATGTGAGTTTTTTTAACAAACTCTGGTTTTCTGTCAGTGCTGATATCGACCAAAGGTTACGTGCTAAATTTGTGGTTTTATAAATCAATTTATCTATATTGTCATTGTTTGAGGAGAATGCGTTTGTGCTTTAAATGTGCAAGATTTAAAACGAATATGCCTAACACTATAAATCTTTTAAAGATTTCAACAACTTTTTAATGTAATGATGATCATAGTCCTGTAAAAGTAAAAAACCTAAGTACCGACTTTTTAAATATGAGGCAGTTTTTAAGGAAACAAATTAAAATTGACTCAGAAATAATTATTATATCTTCAAATTTTATCAAACAAGATAAACCAGAAAGTGCAAAAAAACATCTAGTCAAAATAGTTTTGTGAAGCGCTGTCTTATTGTGTGTTTTTTTACAAGTTAGGCCCAGTAAAAGTTTAGATAATCAATGAAGATTACAGCACACATATTCTTAGCTAACTGGCTCATCAACTCGTCCACAGTTATTGGTTGATTCTTTCAACATATTTTGTTTAACTAGAATGTCAAGTGTTTGAACACATCTTTATATGTTACATATTTGTAAGTTTTTAAAATTGACTAAATAAAGTTGATTAGCAGCAAGCATGCCCTCTCTAAACTAAATAATATAAAAAAGTAACCAAATTTGTAACCTGATTTCTTGCACAAAAAGGGTCGAGAAATTTGGTAGATAGAAGCTGATATCTTAACAGAAATGCTACAAAACATTTACCGTAACCTGTAGACCTCAAGTTTATTTTAGATTACATAAAAATCTGCTCAAATGAATATTTTGCAGAAGTTTGGTTTTTAACATACAAATTCTACTAGAAGCAACCCGGCACCAAACTAAATGCTAGTGGTTTGTAGGCAAGTATCATGTAGAAATAAACTCAAGCAATTAAAAAATGAGTGTGCTTTATTTTATTTATTTACCGCATTATTCATAAAGTGTTTTAAAATGTGACAGGCAGATCTAGTTTGATGGTACAAACACCAGTTTCATCTAGGCATTGTAAATATGCTTTTGTTACATATCACTGCACGCCCGCAAGCGAGTTCATGCGAATACTCGGACAACTTTTTACCGAGAAATAAGGAAATTTTTCAAAATCAAAATTTTTCAAAGTTAACTTTTTTGTTTTAACACTAGCTTTCTTTAAACATTTTTTATATAATTTTATTGCTGAACTTTGCATCGCAATATGTAACACAATATTAACAGGTAAAGTAAACATTTCTACTGGACTGGTATTTGCGTTGAAAGCATTTTCTTATAATTTTTCATTATGATACACAAGTTCACTCAGTTCACTGATTTGCGAGAGTTGTAAGAGTTGCTATTTGACATTACAATTTCATGCAAAACTGCTAATTAGAGTGTCATCATTAAAACTGTAGCTGTCAAAGTGTTGGTTTTCTGTTTTACATTTGTCTCAAAACCATTTTATAATGCTACTAACTATTCTGCAATGCTATGCACCTAGTGTAACTCTATCTAAACTAGCCATCGAATTCTATTGAAAGCTAAATTTTTCAACTGATACAATAAGCCAACACAAATAAACTATGTAGCACCTACTGATTTGATAATTTATTTACTGTTGTATTGAGATTACACAAAAGACATTTCGTGTGATTTTCAGAACTTAATTTATAGACTTATAGCTTTTACCAGTATATGAGGCAGGGGATTGAATACTGTTGAGTCTTTGCTAAATAATTTGAATCTACTCAACTCAGTCTCTCTAGCAATAAATAGCTCTATGGTTATATCTCCAAGTGCAGTCATCACTATGGGCTACACTTGAGCCTTTATTTTCCTCATTCTGCTCACTTCAAAAAATAGGTTTTGGTGCTTCTTAGTTTTTCCAACTTTACTTTCGTTTTCCTTTTCATTATTATTATTGATACTATTTAATGAATAATTTAATAATCTTAGCATTAAGAACCTTAAAAAGCTCAAATACTCAAGTACTCTTACAAAAATTTTTCCGTTGCTGTTTTGGTAGTGTAGAGAACTTCCAATAAGTGGTTACACCACTTTTTCAAAGTGTTACACTTGCTGATTAGGGAAATAATTTAATATGTAAATATGGATTTGTCTCCACACATATTTTATAAGTGGTTAAAATAGCATGAGTACTATTGAATTTGCGATTTGATGAATTAGTTATTTTTAGGTCAATTTAGTTACCTTATATGCGTTGATGTCTGTATTGATTGCTTCAAAAACGACAAAAAAATATTCTATTTTAATTTTAAATAAAACTGCATATGAACCAGAGTCAATTTAGACTTGGTTACACGCTATATGGCTCCTTTACACTAAAACTATATATGTGTGTTACTTTTGCAACTGTAACAACAAGGTTCAAAGTCTTACTTTATACTAACTTCTAAATTAATTTCAAACTTTTATATTCTTTCTAATTAGTTAGGTGTTATCTTTTACGTTTTATAGCAAATTTTTGATAAATGAATAAGGAAAATTTTTTTATTCAGTGCAGAACTGTTTCAAATGTTATCCAGAATGTTTCTTTTTATTATAAACTTTTTACTTGTGGTAACGAGTCAAATAAAATACTTGGCACATAAAATACAGATCTCATGTTTATCTTATGATACCTAATTATGAAACTTAATGTCCGCAGATGTTCAGTTTTAAAAATACACATGTTTTTGATAATCTCATAATACTTTCCTAAGTTTCAGTGACTTGCCATTAAGTAGGCTTAACTAGTACTTGTCCAATAAATCCTATTTATAGAGCGAAAAAGGCGCCATGATTTTTTCCACATTTTTCAAAGTCTAACCTGGTGGCAATTATGGCTGCGTAATATTTTATGAGGCTTATCTTTGTTCAAAGTTCAGAAAGTTTCATCAAAAAGATCTTATCAAGGTTTCCGTGTGGCCAAGTTTTTGCACGTAAAATGAATATCTAACAAAACATAAATGAATGCATCATCTTTATTGTGGTAATCAATAGCCATATTTTACAATATGTTTTCCACAAGGTACCTCAAAGTATGGAGTACAAAAAAAATTAAAGCTGACTTACATCTGCATACATACTTCAGCTACTACCAAAACATTTGGTTTCAATTCTACACCATCAAACACTGGAAAAGTGAAAGTAGACAATGATCAAAACAAGCAAGATTTGTGAAGGTCGTAGATTGTCCTCAACATTTCTCATTTAGCTGGAATACCTTACTACATGTATGTTCAATCACATGATATGTGATTGAACATATTATGTTAAAGTTGCTACAGAGCGGTGCATGTTAGACCAATTTTGACAGTGGTTTTCTCAGTAAATTTTAAGATTACATTGTCTAGATGCAAGTGAATAAAAATAGATTATAAGAAGATAATCTCTTAATAAGAGATTAAGCAGATATGTCTATAGGAAAAGACTATATGCTAGCATTAGTGACATTTAGAAATAGCGTGTTTATTGACTTTTTATCACATGCAACATAAAAGTTTTTGTTTTGAGCTGGTTTGATGTGACTAACCCTAGCTTTGTCTGGCCTTGTGTGAATGCTTTTGTTACGCTTTACTGCACACCAAATAAAAAAGCAGATGTTAATACTCTATCAATATTTAACTCAAAATAAATATTTTTGAAAATTAGCAACGAGTCTGTTAGTAACCCACTTTGAAAGTTTTTCGGATAGCACTATATGGTGTTACAGGCTCTGTAAATAATTAGCTAATTGGCTTTTATACATTTTTATCACCAACATTCTGAACTAGCTGGAGCCCTCATCTGAGTAATTCAAGTACGCTTGCATCTGCTACTAGTGGTATGCTCACCATTTTATTATTGGGTCCAACATGACCAGATTCAATTTTTTTCATGAAATCTCATTTTCAAGTAAAAACTCGTATTTTTGGCTCCATTAATTTTTATATGACATTAAAGCGTATGAAAAAATATTTATTAGTTTCATAAGACCTTAGGCTCTACAAATACTTATCTGGTTTCACTATGTCTTGTCTGTGGATGTATCTAACACTTTGTTTCAAAATAGCCAAACAACATTCGATATTTTTCAAACTGTTAGCGATAGTCTTTAAGTTTTTAATAGTCCTTGGCAAGTTTTACTAGTTCGACTACCTACTATGACCACAAAACTATAATTAAAATTTCAATGCCCTATGACATTTATATTTTGCTAGTATTTAGTTTCGTGAGTAGCATACAGAGTAAAGTTTTGCTGCAACTTAATTTCGCAGCTCTGATGAGTGCGAAAATATAGTAATGTGAAAATAAATGCAGTGGAACAAACATAATAACATTCCTCAGGTTCGGTGCACCGATAAGAAAAAAAAATTCAATTTGGGGCTAGTTTGTAATTCTGAACCGCAGGTAGAATTATGTGGGCGTGATCGATAATGCAATTTGATCTCCTGCTGCCATTTGTTTTTTGGACTATCAATGAACAAAGCTATTTAATTCCGTGTTTTCACTCGTTCATTATGATAGTTTAGTTTCGCTCATGAAAATTTCACGAGAGGATGACTCCGCAAAAATGCGAAAGTTAAATGAGGCGAATACATAAGTGTCCTAGGGTATAAACTTGCCGTAAACTTTAAATAAAATTTTAGAGATGGCTAGAGTACAAAGTAAATGTGTGTACAGGATGAGTCATGAGTGATTGTCAAAACTATGATTTTAATATTGTTAAACTATTACGGTACTACTTTAATATTACAAAACTACTATTATAATAAACTACTATTATGAATTTAAATGAAAGACGAATGAGTGTTTTCACACTAGGGTAAAAGGCAGTAGCAAAAAGTAGCACAAAGTTGAACTTAACAAAAATGAATTGGTAAAAAAGCAGAATACAGAACTGCATAGAAATCAGTGGTAAATGTTAAACCAGAAGACAATTATTGTAGAAGCAACTAAATGCAAGGGAGAGTTGGAAAGAGGCCTAAAAATGACAAAAAGAGAAAGAACCAAAAAAAAAACATGATCACCCTAAAAGCATTAACAACTTTAAAATACAATATAACTATTCATTGCCTAAATTTGTGAAACCATCAAGAAAATCAATGACGTGGAAATACTTTTCGTAAGGTTGCATAATTAACCTGTTCACACTATCCCTGTATACAATAATTATTTCCTAATAATAACATTTTGTGAAAACATTTGGTAATATAAATGCTTAAAATCGTCAGCAGTAATTATTCAACAGAAAGCTTTTACTTGGTTTGATGTTTTTTTAACCAAGCAGAAGTCTTTTAATTTACACAATAAATAAATACATATTTAATGTTTGCAAAGGGGTTAGTGAAGTAGTTATGCTACTTACCTATAATTTTGGGTATTATTTGAAGTGAAAGTTAGAGCAGAAGTAAAAGCTTGTTACACAATATTCGTATAAATGTTGCATGATCAGTTTGGCATCGAGGTCATTGTTGCCAAAATATATTTTGTAAATACAAACCAAAGAACCGTGTTTTAGCCAAGTCGTATTTTTGTTAAAGGAGTAGTTTAGAACAAAAATATAATTAAATGGAACATTCAGGTTCGGTAATTGTCTACCAGAAAGGCTGTCTAGCCTACACAGACATAAGCTATCTGATGTACAGTAATAGTCAGATTACAACTACATCTCAAGCGATGTTTATTATGAAAAAAGGGACACATGATCATAACCCAGTGGTTGGGTTATGATAATAGCCCAACCACTGGGCGAGTAACATGTAGCTCCATGAAAAGGCAAACTAGTAATTGTGATTCAGATGGTCACATCCTGATCGAGCTAAAACTGTTTTTTGAGACTAAGGCAAATGTTTTACCACACTCAAAAATTACTGCCACACCAATGCTGTTGGTGTGGCAGTAATGTTTTAGGGTCAAATTGATGAGAATGGTTGTTGATTAAGAAAATATGATGGAAATTACATAAGTGGCACAAACTAGAGGCTTTAGCTAGAAGCTTAAGTTGTGGTATTCAAAAACAGCTTTAAGCGATTGAGATTCTTGACCGATTCAGCGACTGTAATTGGACAAGTAAACTTGTTGCTTAGGTGATATGTTAAATATGAGGAATATTATTAAGGTCAAGCGACTGCCCTTTACTGGCTACTGCAATCTACCCCTGTTTCAGGCAGAGAAAGAGTTTAGGAGTTCAAGGTGAATAAGTTTGTATTTGACTGTAAGCGCCACGATCAACGTACAACAGAGGCATTCACGACTCCACCGGGAGCCTGGACCATCTTGCCAAGTGACCCAATTTACTACCATATAAAAAGAGTGTGGATATGTACAAAACAAGTAAAAACATAGCACACGGTCGAAACTAAATATACTAATAATATAAAAAGAAGCATAAGTATGATTAAATAATTATTGGCAATGCCGATTAAAAACGTACAAAGTAATAAGAAATAAGCATATGCAACAGACAGGGGAGACGAGTCACGATATTTAAAAGGACAAGACAGTAGAAGGCATGTAGGAGTAATTAAAGTAAATGCAACGCCCGCCACAATATTCAAGTTAATTGGTCTGTATGAGTTATCTGTAGAGCTTAAACTAGCCAAGTTTAAGAAGAATGTAGCTGATAAGTTGGCAAGGGTTCACATGCAATAAAATATAGTCTATCTTATGTATATGTCTATGTATATGTCTATGTAGTCTGTGCTTAAATGTTCTCACCACCTGGAGGTGGAGAGAACATTAAAACTTCCCAAATTGATTTGGGATGATGCAATTTTAACAGACGATGTGGACTGAGTAGTAAGAAAATGTCAGATGTGTAGACCAGTCGATCTGGGGGCCTGTGAAATGTGAAAATAGTGAGGTGCCTGTAGAGGAGACATGAGCAATTTTGGCATCAGATGTATTTCAAAGTAACGAGTCACTATACCTGACGCTTGTAGACTGAAATCCCGGTTGGTTTTGCATATGAGGACTAATGAAAAACATGATTACCAAAATTGCTATCTAACTATTCGAACAAATACTTTGCAAAGAGCACCTCAAAAGAACTCCTGACAAACAGTGGACTTTATTTCCCAATTACCGCACTTTAAAAATTAATGGCTGTCTAGAACATTCTAGAACATAGACCACATCTTTAGCTCTGCTTACTAACAACAGCGTAATGGCATAGCAAACCTGCAACTCCAAACAATCAAAACAAAGATGGCTCTAACTGGATGCTCTGTGCAGAAAATGCTACATTCGTACAATTTATTCACAAAGAATGGCGATACTACCTAACAGAATCAGTGTACAGATACAAAATTTGTTCACTGCTATAGATAGCTCAAAACCCATTTATACAGCAGAAAGATACTCACTTCAAAATTTTCAATGTGAGAGACAAAGTATTTGTGAACTTGTTTAATGCAAAGTGCACAACCACATAAGCTTATGGGAAGTTACAGCATTCTTACATAACACATAAGTTATGGTCAAATCTACTCTGGGACATATTGGTGAATTGAGAATATGCTACATGATGGTCTAGTGGAAAGGCAATTTGGCTAATGGGGAAAGCCAAATAGATATGAAAGTCGCTAATGGTGGCAATCTGAATAGTGTTGAACCTGATTATGCACACTTTACTAAAGAATACTAACCCCAGAGCGAAATGGCAATAACAGGTATTAAAGAACTGATTTTGAAGTCATGGTGAGGTGTGGATTATTTTATAACGTAAATATTAAGGTTTTCGCAATTTTGTTTGTGACATTAATTGATTTTTTACTTTTCCATTATACAGAGTCAGGATTGGTTCTATGCATTAATCTATGCATGACAATAACAAAAAGCAAATGAAAATATAGCAACTAAGAAAGCATGGACAAAATTGTACGATAAAATATCAATAAAGTGTCTCATGCCAACAAGACTGTGCATAGAAAAGTCATGCGCTGTTACATCTGTCAAATTCAAACAGTGTTTTACAAAAAAAATGGATATGCATTTCTACAAGTTTCATTGGCTAGAAAGATTTTTCAGCTTTATAATCTTTAACTACACCTGAATGGATAGCAATTAAATAAATATTTAAACTTGAGTCATCATATCTACAGTCTATCTCTAAAGAAGAAAGCTTAAGGTAGGTGTTATATATTCTGTAGGATGAATTTTCAACAAATTCTTGTTTTGAAAATATAGTTTTTTTCAACTCAATTTGTGAAGTTTAATAAATAGAACTTTTCTGAATGCGCAACATATGAGAGAATATTTTGTCAACTTACACGTTATATATACTTGACACCATGGTTTCAGCTGATGTTAGAAGAACGACTACTGTAGCTGGAGAAGATGAAGTCTGCTCTTTTTTTCATTGCTGTTCTGAGCATTAATTTTATCTCTGCACAACGTGAGTTTTATAACTCCTATAATATCATTACCTATAACTATACCGTGTAAGTCATAGTTACCTTAATACAGTTAGTAATATACTGTATATAAACCTCTAAATAAAATGTGATTTAACAAAACTTTTGATGTAACTTCAACAAGGTGTCAAAATAGAGCATGGGATATTGTTGTATAATGGTCAACTATACTCGCCCAGTTTTTAATTTCTTGAAAATCTCACATATGTCACTCTTACCTTTACTTATTCGAGTTTATTGTACTCTCTAAGGTTGTTTACAGTTTGATCAACACATCACTGTAGTTTATATTCCAGTAGCAGAAGCTTTCAAACTAAAATCATTAGTTAGTAATGATAAGTCATCATGCAATATATACTTAAATATAATTAGTATAGCTTCACCTGCTCCAGTAAGCAAATAAAAGTTTTAGCTTTCTACCAAATTGCAAGGAATTTATCTGTACAACAGTTGTGCGGCCTTCACATTAAAAATGGAAATCTTATAACAAAAGCTGACCTTTAGCTCTTTACAGAAAATCGCTTCTCAAAATTCAAACCTGTTTTAGACAAACAACAATGCGTTATAATTTTTTGTGCATAAGTTTTAGCTAAATATCATTGACTTGTTTACTTTGTTTAAAATCTTCTATTAGAGCAGAAAGATAGAATGAACAATATATTTTAGTTGCCGATAAACTGAGTAAAAAGCAACATGCAAGAAAAATATCAACAATGACACTTATAACTTATTGTTTTAGAGTGCGCAAGCCGAAATGATTGTAAGGGATTGCTGAGATGTAAAGATTGTGAAACAATGGATTGTGGACGTTGGAATGGTGCCGACCATTGCTATTGTATAACTTGTGAACAAGTATGTGTACGGATAAATGGTTGTGCAAGGACTCGTTGTGTCCCAGGGAAGAGTCATTGCACATGTGAAGGTTGTGAACCTGATGAAAATGAGCAAACATGTCGACAGCATTGTGGAGTAATCGGATGCAAAGCTGGATCTCGCAATAGTGAACGAGAGTGTGTCTGCAAAAAGTGTTTCATGCGGTACTATTTTTTTTATAATGTAAGAGAAATAGAGAAGTAGTAAGATAATTAATAATAATCACATAATGAACGGCATTATGCTAGTATATACATTTTATATTATATTATTAGCTGTATTATATATATAGTAACACATTGACAACTTGCTGATTGGTTTAGAAAAACAAACAAATGATTTACTAATTAATAAACTGTTTCAATGTTTTTTCTGAAGTATAATGTGTCCTTGAATGAACTTTCTAATGAACTTTGTGTCTAACTCTAATTCTGTTAAAAATATTTTAATATCTAATTATGTTTGCTATTATTGTGTTTGTTATCTACAATACACTTTTATAGGAGTTGTACACTCCAGAGTCACTTGCATAAAGGTCTTTGTGAAAGTAATGAAATATAACTAAACTTACTTTTTTGTTTGCTTTATAACTACCTTCATGATAACATGGACCACCTTCATGATAACATGGACCAACCTCATGATAACATAGACCACCCGAAAAATGATGAACTAAAAAGTAGCCTATTAAAACTAATCATGATGTCACACTTTACCTAAAAAATATGTAAAAAGATTTAAAGAGCATATTCGGTATAGCTAAGGCATATCATTGCTCATTTATTAGTTAGCAGCTAGTGGTATATTTCAACATTTCATGAGTAACTTTTTAATTTAGTGTCCTATTTGCTTTGTTGACACTTAGTAAACTGTTTTCAACATCGGCATTATTTTGGCTGATGACTCTTTTTATCAACCCGAAAAATAATTTTTGGTGCATTTTTGGCATTTTAGATAATGGGTTCTGCTAAAAATTAGCAGTAAAATTATTGGCATAGCTATTGTTTGAAAGAAAAACAAGTGAATCTGATATAAAACAAAACAAACCCTTTATAATATTATACTAAGCTTGGAAAAATTGGAAAGTGGTTATGTTATGATTTAATTTGCCTGTTTTGATTTTACCACTTGAATATTTCAAAAAATTTAACTTCATTGTTGCTTTTTCGTACCGCTTGTGTTTAAACAAAAAGTTTGCACCTGTCTTTTTTCTTCATATTTTCATTGTCAACTACAAAAATATTTAGTTAAAAAGTATAGATGTTTGGAAAAGCAAGAACATTTTTTTGCAGTCAAGTATTACCAAAAGTGCAAAAATGTAGAAGCAAAATTTGGACGTCTATCACCGGGACAAATGCTCTCATGAACAAGCTGGTGCAGAAGTCCTAACAACTGTTTGTAGTTAAGAAAGATAATAATAAGGTAGGATAGGTTAAGAGTCATTAGCTAGTAAACTTGCAGCACTGTTGCTAAACTTTGTATATCTGTTGCTTCTTGAAGTGTCAATAGAAGGTTGATTATAAGAAATAAAGGTACCTAGAAGAAAAATTCTGCAGTCAACCAGAAGAAGAAGTGGCTAGAATAGCCAGACTGAAAACAGGCTGCACAATATTAAAATTCTGCAGTCAACCAGAAGAAGAAGTGGCTAGAATAGCCAGACTGAAAACAGGCTGCACAATATTAAAATTCTGCAGTCAACCAGAAGAAGAAGTGGCTAGAATAGCCAGACTGAAAACAGGCTGCACAATATTAAAATTCTGCAGTCAACCAGAAGAAGAAGTGGCTAGAATAGCCAGACTGAAAACAGGCTGCACAATATTAAAATTCTGCAGTCAACCAGAAGAAGAAGTGGCTAGAATAGCCAGACTGAAAACAGGCTGCACAATATTAAAATTCTGCAGTCAACCAGAAGAAGAAGTGGCTAGAATAGCCAGACTGAAAACAGGCTGCACAATATTAAAATTCTGCAGTCAACCAGAAGAAGAAGTGGCTAGAATAGCCAGACTGAAAACAGGCTGCACAATATTAAAATTCTGCAGTCAACCAGAAGAAGAAGTGGCTAGAATAGCCAGACTGAAAACAGGCTGCACAATATTAAAATTCTGCAGTCAACCAGAAGAAGAAGTGGCTAGAATAGCCAGACTGAAAACAGGCTGCACAATATTAAAATTCTGCAGTCAACCAGAAGAAGAAGTGGCTAGAATAGCCAGACTGAAAACAGGCTGCACAATATTAGAATGGTTTTAAGGAAGTAAATCATAATCAAGTAACCAGATAGTTCTGGTTTGTTGATGCTTAAGAAATCACTTTGTGATGGACCATTCCGGGACCTCCCGAGATGGTCCATCACAAAATGATGAACAATCACATAATCCTTTCAAATTTTATGCACCATCCCGGTGCATAAAACTTGAAAGGAAAGAGAACAAAGTGAACAGCAATAAAGCAAATATCTAGAGCTAGTTTAGCAAAGTTGGGCACTCCATTTCTGCTTTTGAAGCCGTCAAAACAATTACACAAAAGGAGAGGAAAGCATTCAGACCGGTTAAGTGGGAGGGAGCAATAGCTCTAAAAATAGAGTCAACAACAAAATTGTCTTCATTTGGCTATGCAAGAAATGCAGAGGATAAAGAAGTGCGGTGGCCAATGGCCAAAAATATATATTTTCCTAAATAGCCGTCAATCTGACTTTCCATTTTAGAGAAAGGCAATTAAAGAAAAGTATAAATCACAGACACTTGATTAGAAACCCAATCAGCTTTAAAGAGAGTTTGCAGCAAGCTCTAAAAAGATACGACAAACTTTCTCAGTGTGTTGAGCAGGCCAACCCTGTTTGCTCAACACAGTTATTGAGAGCGTTTGATGCATTCAAAAAACTGCAAAAAAGCAAAAGGTGGATTGATAGCAAAATATCAGGCTGTGGCATTTTAAGCAAGATCACATGATTTTCAGGTTGGAAAGCCAACTAAATGCTTGTAGAACGTAAAAGTGATAAAAAATAGAACGAAAATACTCGTCTTGCAAAGCAGTCTTGACTATCTAGTTTTGCTGACTTGGCTCTCTTCAAACGCTTTTCTTTGTTTTTAGCAAAATATTGCAGTTATATATTTACTATTTTTAAAGCTTGCTGGTAATATGCATCATAGCTTGATTGGCTGCCTCCCATGTTAGATAAAAGCACCTTTGAAAATCAGCTTGACAATATTGTTCTAATGCAATACTCAGTTTTCCAAGAAACAATCAGGGCAATCGAAGAATGTGCAACTTGGTGTTATATTAGATCCCATAAATAATAGGTATTTATTACACCAGTCAAGACATTGTTTAAACTTTAGCAAACATATGCTTTTTGATTTGACTAGTACCAGTTTGCCTACTTATTGTGAACATCCTTTTGTTGCACCTAACTGCGCACAAGTTTATATTGCTTTGGTAAACACAGAAACTTTCCATTCTTCTGTTTATCTGAACATTCATCAACACGCTTTTTACTGCGTACTTTGCAAATGCTTCGCTGTGAATATACACACAAATAGTCAAAACGAATAATAATACCACATTAAAAAAACATTTGCTACATTGCATTTTTAAATAACCTCTTGAAATTTTGGAAAGATAATTTCAACTCTGTTATAGAATGTTGCCTATATTTAGTTCTCCTTGTTGAGCAGAAAAATATTAACCCTTCTGAATGCAAAATAACATGCTGACTTTTTTTCTAACTTGTCTTAGATCCCTAAATACATGAAGTTATAAAGCCTTGAAAACCTAATAGATATATCTAACATTTGATATTTATTGCTTGCAATTAACTTGTGATGAGAGTTTGTGATGCAATTTGTTGGAGCTTTTAATTTTTTTTATTTAAACTTGTTTCTTTTAAAAAATTCATTTATTTCTTTGTATGATTTTCATTTCTGTATTTTTACATCCTGCACATATAAATATTAAAATACCACAAAAACTTAAATTTGAATGCATGTTGCTCTATTACTGAACTATAATGTCTCCTCTAATAATGCGCCATATAAGGGAATAACGGCGCATTACTAGAGGAGACATTCAAATAAACAGTGGCACAGTATTTTTCAAAAAAGTTTATTTAATTTTTGAGAAGATAAAATCAATGTAACCCTTTTACTAGTGACCTGCATGTTGCCTCTATTTTGTGCACTCCTTTGGGCAGACAGGTACTAACTCTTTTGAATGCAAGGATTTTGCTGTAACTTATCTAAAACTTGTAGTTTTTTAAATATCATAAATTGGAATGCTGAGAAATATGCTTAACAGTTGACTTTTTATTGCTGGCAATTAACGTTCTTATAGCCTGTATTGCGATTTTTTGGTTTTTTAAATTTTATTTCATTCTAAAGTTGTAGCTATATTTTATAGTTATATTTACCCAAAGTTGAATAAAGGCTCATCACATAATTGATTTTTTTCTACTATTTGCAGTCAAAACAGGCTTTTAATGTGCAATATGAAAATTGTTCAGTGCATTGATCTACCATAAGCCAAATTTAGATAACTACAATAATACTATTAAACATTACTCCATCGATCTAAAAATTTACGGGCTATATACATGAATTAATAATAATTCATCAAAACGACAAAAAATATTTTCAAGAGCAAAAGACTTGAACAAGAGTTTTGAAACAAAATATATTTCCATTGTTTGCTCAGCTACTTGCGTTCTGATTGTTGCTTTTGTCTGGAACTATTTCATTTTTTTTTCTTGTGGTTCAACATCTTTCACAGCATCTGTTGACACACACATGTCATCACAAGAACCAGTTATCCAAAAAACAAGCTTTCACATGAAAATGGGACTTCATGTTAAAAGGTAAATCTGGTCATGCTGCGCTGAATAATAATACATTGAACGAGCCATTAGTAGTAGATGCAAACTTACTTCAATTACTCAGATGTGGGTTGCAGCTAGTTCAGAATGCTGGTGGTAAGACGAATAGAAGCCAATGATGTTAGTTAATTCATTGCAGAGGATCTAACATCATATATGGCTATAAGGAAAAACCATTAAAGAATAGAGAAGGTATAATATTATTATGCTTTATTATGTATCTTGGGGTGTTTATTGATGTTATAAAAAATCAAGGAAATTGATCCACCAGAAGCTGAGATATAGCCAGTCAACCATAGGTCTACCTGAAAACGAATTGGAGGAAAAACCATTCGAAAACCCCAAGAATTGTGACATATGAAATTGACTTACTGGACATGTGCCGGAGTTGTGCACCCTTACCTCCATTAGGTATACTGATTGTTTTAGGTTGCGAGATGTGAAACGCTTTTCGCGGTAGTAAAGAATTTACGGACTAGCTTTGGTTTATCAAAAAAATCAAGCAAACATTGTGTGGTTAAGGCATTTGCCCACAACCCACTGCCATGATTTTTCAAAACAGAAGAGGAGATTTTGACTATTGTGCCTCAAACTTTAACTCTATCTGCACCGATATGGATTACTAGCACGACCCTTTCTCATTAATTTTGAAAATATTTACGTTTAAGTTGAAACTTGGTAGAGTATTAACCACAGATTTTTTGCTTTGGTGCGCATTGAAACATAACAAAAACATTTGCACAAGGCTCAGAGAAAACTAGATTTAGTCACATCAAACCAGATCCAAAAAAAACTTTTATGTTCCGTGTGATAAATGAAGTAGATAACCACGCTGTTTGCAAATGTCACTAATGCTAGTATATGATCTCTTTACATGGGCATACCATCTTAATCCTTTCTTCAGAGATTATCTTCTTATAATCTGTTTTTATTCATGTGCGTCTAGGCAATGTAATTTGTAACACCTACTGAAACAAAACACTGTCAAAATTGGTCTAAATTGCAATGCTCTGTAGCAACTTTAACAGGTATGTTTAGCGTAGTAAGGCATTCAAGCCAAACAAGAAATGTTAAGGAAAGTATACCACCTATTGCTGAACAAACTGCTACACCTGTACAGTTTAGAACAAAGCCATTTTTCTTTTAATTTATGTCAGTGATTAATTTCTCTCAGTGAGAAGTCTGTTTCTTTCTATACCTATCAATGTAGCCAGTCGCACTGAAGTAGGACTCACTTGCAACAAATGATAGACAACAGGCTACATACTGTTAAGCCGCTAGTGTTGTTTTGTATGATGCAAACAATATATTGTATCGTGAGGATCGAGAGAGAGATAAATAACTTTATGCATCGTCTGCTCAAATAGAAATATTGATCTAGAAATAATAACGACTGTTGCTACTACTACTACTACTACTACCACTACTACTACTACTACTACTACTACTACTACTACTACTACTACTACTACTACTACTACTACTACTACTGCTACTACTACTATTACTACTACTACTGCTACTACTACTACTACTACTACTACTACTACTACCACTACTACTACTACTACTACTACTACTACTACTACTACTACTACTACTACTCCTACTGCTATTACTACTACTACTATTACTAACACTGCTACAACAACAACAACAACAACAACAACAACAACAACAACTACTACTACTACTACCACTACTACTACTACTACTACTACTACTACTACTACTACTACTACTACACCTACTAATACTACTAATACTACTACTACTACCTCTACTACTAGTACTACTACTACAGATTGTGGACACACTATTTTGGCTGTTTGTGGAGGAAAGAGCCTGGCCTCTAACACTCCATGCAGCCGCATTCTACGCAGGCCTGTATTCCCTGGTTGCAAGTTGGGACAGCTACAAATGTTAGGCAACTAGTTATGAACACTTTGGGGTTTGGGAGGCAGTGTAAGCCCCAGTGGTTTTCGGGGCATTGGCTCAAAGCTCTCAACCTTTCAAACATCAACAACCCTCAAAGTATGCATAAATGCAATCAATCGTAAGCATAAAAATCTACATAAATATTTTGTTTATGGAAGGCAAAACTTTTTCTTTATTCAACGAACGATATAAAACTCATGACACTAAAGATTTCTGTAAGGGACATTGACAGAACAGGAGGTATTGTTTCTTTATTGCAATAGCTCTTGTTCTGTCAATGTGTCCATGGCAGAAATATTTCACAACTGATTCTGTATGAGCCTGCCCTATTTAGTGCTCCTCATCCGTGTTTTGATTCGCTTCAATGCAAAAAAGATCTCTCATTCACTGCATTAGTGGCAGGCAAAACTAACACTAGATTATCGAGCCTCCCCATTTTATTGCTAGTTGTGCTAAAGCGCTAAATTACTAAAACACTAGAGCGCTAATAATTAGTAGTTGGAAATTTCAAGTGAATGAGCTTAGACTGCAATTTTTAGTACTCAGCCGCCGAAATCACTAAAAAGTTGGATCGGCTCAGCCGCCCAGCCACCACAGAGAATACAGGCCTGATTCTATGCAATTGCCATATTAATGCAGACAACTGAGCTCTTGTCACTTATTAGCTCCGGCTACTCCCTAACCAGCTTTTCAGCTATAGAAATGCCAGGTGTATGGTACCAACGTGGTTCCACAATACCTCGAGTCTTAACCTGAGTCGTGGAACAAAATCCCATGGTAGCCTCGACCGGCTCTGGGTCCAATTTATCTTTTTCTTTAATTATGATGCCTTATTTAATGTTATGCATTGATTGTGTATCATGTGATTTTAAGTATTACATATAGTTTGATCTTTAAACTGGGAAAAGCTGGCTGCTTCAACCAATTATAAAATAAAAGTTGGACAGAAAACCATGAGCTTGCAATATAATAAAACCAGCGTGTTTGTACCTCGTTTACAAGCTTAGCGCTTCTGGTCAGTTTTTAGCACAAGTATTGGTGATAACTGCAACTTTGCTTCCTAAACTAGCACTGTTAAGTTGTTTGAAAAAATCTCTTACTATTGTGTAGGTTGAACTATGTGGTGTCAAATAAAAAATTAAGATGAAACTTAGTCCAATTTTCCCCAACAACTTTGTATGTAGAAAAAACTTTGAACTAGTCTCCACAGCCTTGCCAATCATGTATTTTGCTCCTAATTTTTTGCCAGCCAAATTTAATGTTTTTAGTCATTATGTGTACAAACTGACATAGCTATACTGATTTTTAAATGCTCTCTTTATTATGACAAATAAAAGTCGATTTGATCTGTTGTAAGATAGAGGTCGAATACAATTTAATAGCACTTTATTTTCTCTATCTTACGACACTCATATTGTTCACATAAAATACATATTTGACTCATTAGACTCATTTTGAAAAACCAGTTGGATATTACCACACAAAAGATATGTTAGAAACATCTCATTAGACTGTCACCACCTAAATGTTGCAATGAAGACAATGACCGACTGGTAGCGCAATGTTTATGAAATAATCGGAGATAAGTCAACAAAGATTTTCCTCTCCATGATCTTTACGATGGAATCTGTTATAATGATATGTTAATTATGGTCTGGCATGGTCATCCTTCCAATCCGTTCAAGTGTCTTTGTATCTTGCTTCCTGTATGAACAAAGGTTTTTCTATTTAATTGATATCGTAGCCATTCGGTTCTGGGACTCTATTGTTATTGTGAATAGTATATAAGGCTGTGTATGAGAATCAGTAGTGTGCCTAAAAATTAGTAAGCGAGCTGTGAGAGCAATATATAATAAAGTTTGATAATAATCCAAAAGCACATATCTTATTCGATATGAAGACAGTTGGTAGTCTAACAACTACACATCGCACCCAACCATTACACTGTTCATCAATTCAATAGTCTTCCTCGCTTTAACTACAACGAGCTAGCTATTTTGATAAATGTTATATATAGCCAATTTAAAACCATCATCATACCCAAACTTAAAAAAAGTTTTTTTCAAGACTGGAGACATACAAAATTAAAGCAACTCAAAACAAAATTGTATTATGCAATATTGCACCAACATTACACAGGTTGTATGCAACATCTTGTTGTTGAAATACAAGAACTAGACATTCGATTACATTTAGCGCTCATGCATTTTTTGTAGTAGGTTATGATTCAATAAATGATAAAAATTGAAAATATTAAAATTAGTTTAATGACAAACCTTTGGCTTGCTTTAACGTAGCTTTACTGAAAATCAATAGAAACGAACTTTGCTAGGCTCATTTCAACTTTTTGTTGAACTTAGTTCAATAAACAGTAATGAGTTTCTACCTTACAAAATTAGGTTTTTTTACTACAAGATAAACAAAAATTTATTATTCCTCTCTAGAGAATAATTGGGTCTACAGTGCTGCAACTGCTAATATTTTTTTAGGTGATAACATGAATCCAATAAATCAGTTTAATAAAGAAAGTAAGCATTTCAACCTGACATGAAGTAGCAATTGCAGACTTTTACATTAGGTTTACCAACTATACAATTATTTTTCCTTATTAAGATAAAGACGTTACCAAGGTTTATAAGATTTTTGAGATGCTAATTAACACAGATACTTACATCGCTTTTAACTCAGTCAAATGATGATTCACATTTAACGAGCATTAACCCTTCATAAATTTCTTATCATGCTCTTCAAAGTCACGTTTGGTGCAAATTATACTCATTTCACACTTAATTAAGTTGACCTTCATTTCAAGGTTTCAGTTTGGTAGTGGGTTGTTTATACGTTAAAATTTTCTATCCAACAAAAAGTAACAAACTAAAATACATACTGCTGTAAACATAAGCAAAGTTGACCTGCCTCCGCATATGTGTTTTAATAATCTCCAGAAAATGTGTCAAACTCTACATCGCCAGTTATAAGAAGATTAAAAAAGAAGACCTTCATTAAAGCAAGTTGGATATATAGAATTTTCACCAAATTTTTCTTTTAGCTAGAGATTTTAAATTCATAGTTTTTCAAAGTCGCTGTAGAACAATAATTGTTACTTATGGTTAACTTTTATACAAAGCTCCTAAAAAATTCTCATCAGTGTTAGAATGTGGGATTGAGCTCTTTGCACATATCAAGCTGCATGTTAAATCGAAATTGGCTTGGAAAAACAGAGCCAAGAATGAAGCCGCTTACTTGTGAAAGTTTTATTTGCAGAAGAAACAAATGTAAGGTAGTGAGACCACTATTTTTTGCAATATGATAAAAACCCATATTTCTACAGAATATATACGGGGAAAACTGCTGCAAATGCCAAAATTACACTATGAAGGCAGATTAATTTTGAAAGTTTCGCATTAGATTAGAACAACTGAAGCAGTATTGCAACTTACAAAAAACACATTTTTGTATTTCCACTCTATTTGGCAAATTAATAAACCACATCCAGCACACTTACTTGTTAGTAGATAAAAGATTCAGATGTATCAAGCCAGAAATGCACCATAAATTTTGTCTAACATTCTTCAAAGCTAATTTGGTGGTGTTTAAACTTATGTAGTACTCACTGAGGTTGAGCTCCATTTAGTAACTAGAAATATAAAAAAGATCAAAGCATTATTTCAGGGTCGTCAATTCTAATTTTACATATACCACAGTTTACCAAGTCTGATATGAGCAACTTAATCTTACACTGCAGGATTTGCAATGAAATATAAGTTAACTTCTCCTGCATGCTTAAATATATTAAAAAAAACACCAGAAACGAGAGACACCAGAAACGAGAGACACCAGAAACGAGAGACACCAGAAACGAGAGACACTAGTGTCACCAAAAATTATCTCAAAGTTCAAAGTTTTACTTTGAGAACACAAAAAAATCAGATATTGAAATGCATCAAACCTTAGTGCGTTGTGTTGTTTTTAATTAGATCTTGCCTCATTAAAAACAGTATGTTAGTGAATGTTATAATTAGTTTAGTAAAAATTGTGAAATCAGTTTGGCATCAAAGTTTCAGGTGGTAGCAACTTGGAAAAAAATTACAAAAAACAACCGTTGTGTTGCTAAAATTATTCATCATTTTTTTATTTTACTGAATTTAGTTGACAAAACTAAACCTAATATCCTTTTAATTTAAACCAAAATGAATTTTTTTTATTAGGATAAACATCATCCTTTTTTATCACTTCAAATAAATATTTACACTACTGCATGTTCTTTGACTCGATTGTAAGATAATATTATAGAGCCAATATTTTCAGTTTGTTAGAAACTAATTTTTTATGTTTCGAAATAAACAGAGTTCAATTTGCAAAACTTTACATTAGGCATTGGCAACTAAATTCCTCGGTTGCCTTAAGATAACAATATCAGGGAGTTCACTGCACTATATTTAAAAACTCACATTATTGAACAAGACAGGCTCCATTCACTTATTCTAACCACCAGGAATAGTGAGAATCATAATTGCCTAATATTGAGCTTGCTCTTTGCTTAAAGTTCATAAGAAATGTCAAATGTCAAATGTTCAAACCTGTCGCAAAACTTTAGTTTTGTTGTTGACTTGCCAGTATGACCAGAAATGATCACAAAGCCTACAGGCTCAAACATCAATATAGCAAACGCAGACTTTGACCAAAACATGACAATATATGTAACATCTCAATCTCATTTTTCTTCTATCTGGATTTTTATAACATCTTTTCTGTTTACCTTGCTAAAGAGTGATGTATTACACACAGAAGGTGACACTAGTAGTATAGATATAGTGAGATACAATGAGTAGTATAAATATACATTGCCAAATGAAAACATTTGTTTATCAGTAAGAGTCATAGACAATATTATTCATATAGTAAAAATCTTAAAAATTTGCATGTTTTATGTTACCTGTTTATCCAACTCATTGCATAAGTTTTTTGGAATCTGACAATGACATCTATTTCGATGTGGTCAACACTACCATAGGCTAAGCATTATTAATTTAGCGGCACAGTTTGTTACACCTCATTGCACACCACTTCAAAAAATTTAAGAGTAAATATCTGATCAGTTTTAGCTGAGAAGTAAGTATTTTTAGAATTTGCAATGATTCTGCTACCAGTAAACTAGCTATACTTGTCATTTGTACAGTTTCAAGTCTGAAAAAAATTTCTAATAGTCTCAGACGGCTATAGCCTTTGTACAACTAATTAGCTCGAGACAGTTGCAGCTAAGCATCTCAATTACAAACACTCTGAAGTAGTTGTGATAGACACAACTGAGTGTAATTATTGTTATATAATGACAGATATGAGATCAAGTCACACCACCTTTTAATATAACGCCTCATTTTAACTTAAAAACATTGTAGTTACATAAGCGACAGCTTTCTTATGAATATAGAAGACTTCTACATACTCCTACATACTCCTATATACACATGCTTGGCTGTTTTTGAAGTCCGGACAACTTCCATTACTTCCACAGCTTGTATGCCACAATCATTGTATTGCACAAGTAAAATGAAAAAAAATTAGTATTATTGAACATAATATATAACTTCATAATTTTTTTTAATTTACCTTAGCAACCCTAAATGTACCCTGTTTGAACTGAAATGTGTTATGAAGCGCAAAAATTTATATTTAGATTTTAGGCAAAGTTCTATATGTACCAATAAATATTTGACATAAGTTATATATATGTTTCCTTGTTTGTAAAAAAATCCTAACAAGTAATTTACGTTATTGTGCTGCTAAAGCTGGTGATAATTTAAATTGTTACTCCTCAAGGGCCATGCAATATAGACTGGTGATTACAATAGATATCTAACTCTCTCTCAAACCTGACTTTTAGTAAACGTAATATTTTTAAGGATAAGGCTTATTTTTACATACAATTAATAACCTGTGATGTGTTGTCACATCAGGTTAGTTCTCATGAATTCTACTTAGAAAGTAGCTTTAACATCCACATTTAATGTGTTTTTTACTATCTTTGTTATAAATCTGCAAAATACAATTTTAGTCTATTATTAGCATCTCATATGGTTGAAGTTTTTGGAGATCTTCAATGAACTAATTTTTTTGGTAAAGTTGTGCAGCTCTACAAGCACCTCAGTAAATCTTTCAAATTTAGTAATAATGCTTTTTGAGTAAAGTGGACAACTTCTTAAAAGTGGACAACTTGTAATAGTTACAAAAGTGCCGCTTTTCTATAATACTAAAAATTTGCGCATTAAGAAGCGTAGCCTGAGCTCAGCAAGTCAAATGCTTCTTAAATGTTTTATAAGGCAACGACCCGAGTACCATGGTATATAAAATTATGCAGTCATTACATGTATGTTTAGGTTAACTTATTGGTTAACTTAGTACAAATTACGCTTAACAAAACAACAAAACTTTGCGCTTTAATACTAGAGGAAGTTGCACACATACTAGAAGTAATTTGAAAGTGCTTATACATGATTCCTTAGTTTTAAAACTGCCGATAGTTACAGTTTTCTGCACCTCTGACTGCGACAAACTCTAGAACTTTAATTTAAAACTCATCATCAAAAAACTTTTACAATTTAGTACGTTTATTTATTAGTTAAGCACTATATTTTTGTCTCTGAGCCAGTTTTGCAGTAAACATATAATTTTCCAAGTTTTTATGACAGATTAACTTTTTTGCCAAACTCTCCTTGGCGTAAAAATATTCAAAATCCGCAATGTTTATCCTCTGTAGTTTTTTTGCGCAAAACTTTTGATGGCAAGTAAAAAACCTACCTACTTAACAGTTTGCAGCTCTCAGGTTTATTTGTGAAAAAAAGGAACATGCACCCTATTGAATATTTGGGGTTTCTTTAGCTTTTATTATTTACATCTTTCAAAAGCCAAGTACCTACCTGAAGTTTAGTAATTAGCCATTAAATGCGTTTTAATGTTATTTGAGCAAAGATTTACATTTATTGAGCCAAAAATGCGATAAAATTTTTTAAAACATTCAGCATTATACAACATGGCCACTGTCACAGCGATTCAGTTTTCAGTGAGGCTGAATTGTATTGAAAATTTAAGGCTTTGCTCAGAAAAATTTTTTCCCAATTTTTCAGCATTGTAATGGCTTGATTGTGAATAACAATCGCACATTGAACTAAACATAAAGTAGTGCGTTGTCTATAACTGTGTCAATTTACCTGAAGATACATTAAAATTTTTTTCAGATAGTCTGCCATGATTATAAACACTCTGCACTGAACTAAATTTCAACCGTTGCTGTTGAATATGTCAACTGCAGACATTCTGAAATACAATGTAGATGTATTACCCAACCGAAGTACAAATGCATAATATCATTAGTGACACACTCCACATGTTATAAATGACACATAGCATGACCAGAGTTCCATCTTTTTAATATAGCATCTTATTTTACTTGAAAGCATGTTTATTGGTAGAGAAGATTTTAGTTAGGGCAACTATATAATTACGGAATACTCATTATATACAATACCTCTATTCACAAATCTTATGAATTGATCTACTTAGTGCTTCGTTTTTACTGTTTTTTACTCAAACAAGTCTCTATATGATGTTCAGAATATTAAAAATAAACTTATGGCTTCTATTAGTTTTCTAAAATTTTACTAGTTTAACCAGATTTACATTTTTTAGTTCCAGCAAACCACAAGTTCAATAAAAAGTTTCATCATATATTTTTGTAACTAAACACTTACACTATAATTCCCGAATTGTTTTTACTTATCTGGTTTTAAAACAGCTTGTAAACTTCTCCAAATAGATTGCTTTCTATCTATGCTAGACATACTGATAAACAAAAGCTTATCATAAAAGGGGATGCACAGGTTTTCACCAATTACCATGATAACTGTTATAGGCCTATATCACTATACAAAAGAAAGATCAATCTGAGTGAACCTAAACTGATACAAGAACATGCAGCATTAAACAGTTCTAATAATATTTAAAATTAATCTTATTTAAAAACAATCTTAACATGCTTGATTCTTTTTTATTTGAAAAGTGTTTTTTTTGCAATAGTTTTCACTGTCATACCAAAAAAACTGAAACTTTTTGTATTAATTCATTATGTTAGAGGAAGTTTCTATTATGGTAAATGTGACCATTTCGTCAAACTCTAAAAAAGAGACTCAGAATCCAAAATAATTATGCTTAGCATGCATTAGGCTATCATAATAACATAATGCTTTGCTTATCCAGCTTGAGATTTGTTGCAAAACATGAGCACAAATTAGTTAAAACATTTAGGTTAAAAATAGTCAACAAGCAGAGCATGCCCTAGATCTGATGCACCAATCTGATGCCATGTAGTAATGATAACAAGCAGAGCATGCCCTAGATCTGATGCACCAATCTGATGCCATGTAAAAATGATACTGTACAAACTTATTATATTTTGGTAACTCATACTGAAACTTGGTATATAATCACACTAAGTTGCAAACTGAAATGTAGCTGTAGTGAGGCCAGGCATAAACAATAAAAATGTGTGAAGAGAGATGAAATAGAGATAGTGCATGTCATTGCTAATTTCATAGCTAGCTGTTGGTTAATTTTTATTTGTTTTAAACAACTTTTGAATGTACAGTAGTCGTACCGGTTTGGTTCATTTAGTTTGCACAAAGTAAGTTGTTTGCTACTTATGCATTGTTGACACATTATTTTGCATCATTATACCAATTTGCAACAGATATTTTGAAAACATTACTTCCTGCGCTTGTGATAATGTACAACATAATACCTGCTGTTATTAAAGAAAAAAGAATTTTGAATATGACATCCTAAACCACTTATGCCATTTATATAGTTTTTGCATAACATAAGTTGGCAAACAATTCCTTTTGCAACATAGTTATTGACAGAAACTATAATCCGCTGAGGTGAAACTTTATGATGAATAATTTAGTATAAAAAGGTTTTATAGACTATGTAGTTTACAAGTTAGGACTATTTACACTTATCCTTGTGAATATTAAGTTTTAATAAATATGTAAGCATATTCTGGTCAAAAAATTAACTCGGTAGCAAAAAGGTGAAGCTATTAAATTCTTGACAGGCTCAAATGTGGTAATTAAAACCCCACAAAACCTTGATGTAATAAAATGAACTATATGTTTTAATCATCACATCCATCTAGTTAGTATTCTATTATCGATAGCTTGTTTGGTTAAATTAATATCAAGTAGGTGTAAATAATTATGGTATACTTATATATAATATGTAGTTTGACCAAACTAGGTAAACAGATATCCACTTGATTAAGCTTTGATGTCAATCGTGAAGACTACCTGTACAAATGCTGTACCGTGCCTACTAGCCAATAATGTGTCGTAAGTCTCGACCCAACAAAATATGACAATATTACACCAGAACAAAAATGTTCAACTCTAGCAGATATTAAAGAGTGTGGTAGAAGTTGTGAGTGTGAAATTAGAAGATTGTATTAAAATGCTTGATTATACTTGAAGAATAGAGAAAGCATAATATTATTATGCTTTATTATTTATCTTGAGGTGTTGACTGGTGTTTTAAAAAAAGAATTAAGAAGATTGACCAACCAGAAGCTGAGATATAGCCAGCCAAACATAGGTCTACCTAAAACGAATCGGAAGAAAAACCCTTTGAAAACCCCAAGAATTGTGACGTATGAAATCGACTTATTGGACATGTGCCGGAGTTGCGCACCCTTACCTCCATTGCGTTTACTGATTGTTTTAGGCTGCGAGGTGCGAAACGCTTCTTGCGGTAGTAAAGAATTTACAGACTAGCTTTGGTTTCTCAAAAAAATCAAGCAAACATTGTGTAGTTAAGGCAACTGCCCACAACCCCCTGCCATGATTTGTCAAAACAGAAGAGGAGCTTTTGATTATTGTGCCTCAAACTTTAACTCTATATGCTCCGGAGATCGTCTGTTGAACGAACGGCGCGTGTATAGTCTATGCCGGTCTATAATTTACAATATCCACTATTCGCAGTTCGTTTACCAGTCGAATAAGAAACGTCGATGTAAATTTTTGTTCCTTTATCATCTTTGTACCTACTGCAGCATTCAGTTGATTTTTAGGATTATTGTCACTGTTAATTAAACTGTAAGTTCACTACAGCCATAGTTTTGAAAAGAATAACTTGACCGTGCTGCTCTTGTTGTAAGAAAAGAAAACAATTTTTGATTTGATTCTTCTATCTATGTTATCTATAATTGTTGTTTTTATGATTACTTAATATAATCATAATGCATATTATACAAAATAATAATATAACTATGTATATAATTAACGATGTAATTAATATAATTTGTAGAAAATTATTAATGACAACCGAGATTGATGATTGATTTAATTGATTCCATTTATTAGCTAGAGATAAAAAATTTGAACAGCGCTAAGGATGAGTCTGAATAGGGAAGCTAAGTGGGAGAACAACAAAACTGAGCTGAACTAGCAAGATAACAAAATGTTTCGACATAATAGACGAGTGTAATTATTTCATGCTAAAACTAATCTACACGTCAGAGGGACTGGTTCGGAATTTTTGGAACAATGATTATTAGGCCCAATTTGATTAGTCTATACTTTCTAAGACTAAACCAATTCACATTTCTAATATTTCTACAGCAAAAAGACCTTTATTGAAGATGACCTTTTGTCAGATTGGCCAGAAACTGGCAGCCACACCAGCCAATTTGGAGGCAGAGGATAAGCCTGTCCGAGCAGACAAAAAGGAAAACGTAATGGAAATTGCTGATCAGTTTGGAACAATACTTTCTATTCTTCATGACGACCTTAAATACTCAGAGGTGTGCTGCATGTGGATAACCAGAATGCTCAATGATTCCAATTAAACTAAGTAATTAGATAAGTCTTAGAGGAAACCGGAGAGGGTTTAAATAGATACAGATTTCTTTTTAAACATACTTTTGAATTTACATGAGACCTGGGTGGCACCCAATGAGCCAGAGTCAAGCAGCTGTCATTGAAGTGCAAATGACCATCTTATATTGTCAAGATAAAGTTTGGAGCATGAAAAGGTTTCAAGTGATTTTGACAGTGTTTTGGATATTAGAGCTTCTTTTAAAGTAAACCTTTTTAAGCAGGCAAACACAATAAAGAGTGAAAACTACTACCAATTTAACCAAGTCAAGATAGACTTTAAGAGCAAGAAGAAATACAGTTAATATTAAATAAAGTTTTCTACTAAGACAATGTTAGATCCCACACTGTCACTCAAACTATTTAGACCATCAACTAACTAGTTTGAGAACTGTTGGACCACTCACCTGACAGACCTTCTCTTGCACCTTATGACTACTATCTCTTTGGTGCTCTAAAGTTCTATACTGGACACATTTATACAAAAATCTACAATGAAGTCAAAGCTACTGTGGATACTGGGCAGCGGCCCTGAGCTCTGGACCTTTTAAGCCTCAACAACTCTCAAAGTATGCATAAATGCAATCAATTGTAAGCATCACAATTTACATAAATATATTGCTTATGGTTCATGGTAGGCAAAACTTTTTCTTTATTCAAGGAACGATATAAAACTCATGACAATACAGATTTCTGCAAAAAAAGTTGAAAGAACAAGAGCTATTACTTATTTATTGCAATAGCTTTTGTTCTGTCAATGTGTCCATGGCAGAAATCTATCACAACTGATTCTGTATATTTTTGTATGGAGATACTTCGAAAACAAGAATCTACATGTGTTTTAACATCTTTATATATGAGTAAATATTAGAAGATTATTTAGACAAGCCTGATAGTGCTCCTCATTGCTGATTTGATTTGCTGTAATGCGGAAACGTATCTCTCACTCACTGCATCAGTGGCAGGCAAAACCAGTACATACTAGATTAGTGAGCCTCATCGCTTTTTGCACTAGAGCCCGACCAGCACTCGTAATTAGTAGTTGGAAATTCCAATCGAAACAGCTTAGACTGCAACTCTTAGTACTTAGCCGCAGAGAGTCACGAACAAATTAGGGTGGCTCAGCCGCCCAGCCACCCCAGGGAATACGGGAGCGTGGGCAAGATAAATGAAAATTTGTTCTAGCGGGACACTCCTGAAAATAAGAGGGAGAAAGCGAGGATAAAGTCGATATATATATAAAGTCGAGGATATTCGATAAAGTCGAATATTTAATCTTATAATTAAATATTGTAATTATCTTATAAGAATCGTTAAAAAAATAGCATCACCATTCTCGTAACTTTAACTGTGTTGGACATCAGTTAGAATACCAAAGTACTCAAAAGTGTCCAAATTGTCAGTTACTTTGAAATCAACAAAAAAGAAACGATAACTTTTCAGTACTTCTATGTTAATTACAAAAACCTTCGGCAATTCAACAATGCTATAGACTGTTGAAATGAGCACGGTTTTCTTTTGTGAAATGCGCATGACCTAATGGTTTTATTTTCTGTCGCTCGGCGTTTTGTTGTCCAGTCTTAATTTTGATAAAAAGATGGCTTGTCAAGTTTTAATAATGATTTTAGGCTAATTTAATTTGTCTATTTGTGTATAATCCAATCAGATGGGTAAGGTTTAGGAAATTTTCTACAAATAATAAAGAATTGGTAACATATTTAAATAAGTTTTTATGTGTTTTGTACCGATATTATACTTAAATGACTCTATTGAAAAATGGTTAAATTTGTTGAAGAGATTTCGATATAAGGGTTTGCGATGGCCATTGATGAATAACTTTCGTGAGTTGTGTGCACATATGCATTTATCACAAACCTCCCAAACAATCGCTTTACTCGTGTTTGGTCATGGGAAAAAAATAAAATAATGAACTATTATAAAACATTAAATATATATTTATATTTAGGAAATAACTTCTGCAGATGCAAAACATGCCCCTACAACGATGCTTTAAATTCTTGTCAAATGAATTCCAAAAGTCGAGGATGCCATTCAAAATCAGTTTGAATTATACTCATTCAGTATGATAGTAGTAGGTATTTTGTTTGCGTGGAAAATCCTAGATGAGTCTTACCATTATCTAATGACTAATTTGGAACGCTCGGACACATAATCTATCTCAATTTTATACATCAGCCTTATATACCGCTTATACAGTGTGTTTAATTTGGAGAGTTAGTGTTAAAATAAACACCTCAGATTTCAAAGAAGTCCAAGGTAGCTGGAAGTTAAAAAACTTTTCTCAAACATTGACCAATGGTTATCTGTTTGAAAACATCTTTAAAAAGTTGAGTATCTTCTAAAATTTGTTCCTTTCTGTCCACTAATTTGGAATAAATTTGTTTCAAGTGTGACTTAGATTTCATCTCCATCTTTGATACAAAATAACACCTTTATTTGAGAAATAAAATTTTCAAATACAAAACAATTTCAGGTGTGCAGATTCTTACAATTATATATATATATAATTTTTTACTAATCTATGTATATACCGTATGGAATACATATATGTGTATGTATATGTATATATATATATATATATATAGGCCTATATATATGTATATATATATATACAATGTATATGAGTATATATAATATTTGTATATATACACAAATGTATATGTATGGGTATACATATATAAACATATTTTATACCAATTGTTACACCAGGTGGCCTTTATCAAATGGTTGTCATGCTATATTTAATAGCCATTCACATCATGCCGATGTCATTTTTATATCTATAATTATACATTTGACAGCAGCAACTTTAGTTGCAGTTTTTCAGTACACTTGCTAAAAGCCCACCATGAAAATCTCATCAAAAATACTATATTTTTTTGCTGTAAAAACACTAATATATGGATAACATATGTAGGCCTATATATATTCCTTCCTTAAATATATATATATATATATATATATATACACATATATATACTTATATATACTTATATATGTGCATATATACATATATATAATATATAATATACAATATATATATATATATATATATGAATTATGCAAAGCAACATCAAAGCGTCACAAAGCCATTACCGAATACAAGAAACGCCTTCGGCAGATTTTACGGAGCCAGCTCAATGTCAAGAACCAAGTCATGGCAATAAACACCTACGCACTGCCAGTAATAAGATATCCAGCAGGCATAATAATGTGGACTGAGGAAGCCATCAAAGAAACAGATATAGCAACTCAAAAACTGCTGACCATGCATGGAGCACTCCACCCAAAATTTGATGCTACTAGATTGTATTTTGATAGGAAAGATGGCGGTAGGGGACTCAAAAGTGTACAGCAGACAGTGAAAGAGGAGGAACAAAGCATCAAAGCATATGCAGCCTCCATGGCCACTTCAGATAAGTTGCTAGCTGAATTTCAATTGGCTGCTCTTACAACGGACCTACGCCCTGATGATGAGGAAATTGACTGGCACACGAAACCTCTTCATGGTGCTTACCACCAGCAAATATCTAAGGTTGGCAATCTTCATCAGACATATATGTGGCTGAACAAAGGGATCCTATCGGCCAATACAGAGTCGCTAATCATGGCAGCCCAGGAGCAAGTGTTCCCATCAAGGCAACTTCAAATGAAAATTTATCACACTAGAGACGATCCTAGATGTAGACTGTGCAAAGATGCACCTGAGACCATCCAACACATCATCAGTGGATGCAAGCAGCTAGCAGGAAACACATACACTGAGCGGCATAATCATGTCGCAGGTGTTGTGTATAGAAGTCTATGTGACGAGTATGGCCTTAATAAACCACAGCACTGGTGGGAAGCTCCTGGTAAGGTCAATGAAAATGATCGCGCTAAGATCCTCTGGGACTTCCACATCCAAACTGACAAGCATGTCCTAGCAAACCAACCAGATATAGTGGTGGTAGACAAGGAAAACAAGAGGGCTACTATAATAGATATAGCAGCACCCAATGACTACAATATAGCCAGCAAAGAAAAAGAAAAGGTAGAGAAATATCTCCCTCTTGGAGAAGAGATTGAAAAATGCTGGAATGTAAGAACAAATGTAATCCCAGTAGTCATTGGGGCACTGGGCGCAATAACATCGGCCCATAAAATGTGGCTTGCTCAAATACCAACAACAATCAACTCAGGTCAGTTGCAAAAAAGTGCGCTATTGGGAACAGCTAAGATCTTGAGGCGAGTGCTCAAACTCCCAGGTCTCTGGTAGGAGACCCGATTTAGAGCAGAAACTACCTCCCACACGGGTTAACCGGGGTGAGGAAACAATTTATATATATGTTGTAACTAAAAGCAGGTGCAAAAGCATATAAAGAGAAAACTCTACACTAAAAACCTAAAAGATAATTAGTGGAGTATGAAATATTTGAAAAAATATTATGAAGAAAGTAAACTTTTAGCAATTGCGCTACAAATTTGTTGCGTGTGATGCACTCACAAGACGCGTTTGTACTAAAATATATATACTATATATATATGTATGTATATACATATATATACGTATATATATATATACATATATATATATATATATATATATATATATATATATATAATACATATACAGTGAAACTCGGATAACTCAAACTTCAAGGGACCGAGCAAAAGTGTTCGAATTATCAGAGCGTTCAAGTTATCAGAGCACTTTCACAAGTCCATGTATTTACTTATTTATTAGTAGATACATGTACATATACAATCTATAATATAAATCAAAAGCACAAATGGCTTGTTTCAAATTAAATGCTTCTAATGTAAAATTTAAAACGATTTTGTATCAAAAAGTATAGAGTTTTTTCTATCACTTGAGATTGGTTCGTTGTTTGAGGTGATGTTATTGCCAGGACGTTTTTTAGATTGACATTGGCAAAACTTGATCGTTGTTGAAATGCTCAAAAGAAAAGACATCTTTTTCTTTTGAGCGTTTTACCCACGATCAATTTTGCCGATATTTCTTGAAGTTTATGCAAAGATTACCTCGCATCCTAAAGGCGATCACTACGTGGATGTTTGGTATAAATCAAATTTCACCAAACCTTTAGAAAAGTCGTTGACAAAACTATTTCGCCGATGGTGGTAATAACGACGCTTATGAATTACGAAAAGTTGAGGTTTACCTCTATGGCTTGGAATAAAGTGATTTTCTAAAGCGATAGCAACCGTTTCGGTAGCCGTTGGGCAAAAAACAGTTCGAATTAACAGTGTTGAGTTTGAGTTATATAGAGCCATTTATCATTGCGTGGGAACGGACCAAGCAAGTCCATTCGAGTTAACCATGGGTTTGCTATATCCGAGGGCGAGTTATCCATGTTTCACTGTATATATATACACACATATATATATATATATATATTATATATATATAAATGCTAAGTAGATGGAATTCCTAATAGATGAAGACGGCCGTTCGGAATGGCTAACCAAAGGACGAACTGTATTTCTGATAAAAGATCCAAAACAGGGACCAATTCCCAAAAACTATCGACCAATAAAGTGCTTGCCCACCGTCTTGGAGTTTTACTCAGGAATAGTTGCAGACAAGCTAAAAGAACACATGAGTCACTATATGCTAGTGCTCAGGAAGGAATTGAGCGCAACACCCGAAGAGCCAAACATCAGTTAATGGTGGATCGGACAGTCTGTCAAGACAGAAGGAGAAGGCATATCAATCTTGCCATGGCTTGGACTGACTGCAAAAAGGCCTACGACTCAATTCTCTATAGTTGGATACTTGAGTGCTTCAGTATGTACAATGTTTACCCTGCTCTTGTGGCATTTATCAAAATGTCATTGACCAAATAGAAGACGGAACTGGAGGCTAATGGCAAAAAACTAGCAAGTGTAAAAATTAAGCGAGGCATCTATCAAGGTAACTTCTTTTCACCGCTGCTCTTCTGCATATGCCTAAACCCTTTAAGAAATATGTTGGAGAAGAATCAATATGGGTACCAGTTTACCAGCGGCACCAAGATAAACCACCTCTTCTACACGGATGACATCAAGCTGCACACTAACAAAGATAGGGACATTGACTCGCTAATACACCGCACTCAGGTATACAGCAATAATTTAAAAAATACTTTTAACCTTGGCATTCTTTTGGTTTACTGCTATTTTTGTGCAACACTTCTTCTGAAGATTGCATGGTAAGCGTGATAGAGTGTATTTAAAAACATTTTATTATGTTTATTGCAGATTTAATGTCTATCTTTTGATTAAGTTCACAAGTTTATTATACTCACTGTAAGATTTTTGTGGTATATGTGCAGCTGATCTGAGTTATATTTGAAGCTTTCTATTGCATTAAGGTTGTTTCTATCATACATGTACACGAAGGAACACCAGTTTTACTCATAGTAATTGCAGTAACAATTGTGTTTGGTTCAATACTCTTGACGCATTTGTGAGCATTAAAACATTCTTATGACATTAGTCTGATTGAATCTTCTCATTATTTGCAAAATCTTTACTTTCCTTACAAACCAAATTTATCATGGAACCTGCTGATACAAAAGTATATAAGAGGCAATATTACTAAGGATGATGGTATAGCTCTAGACTTACCGGTACATATTTAGTTACATTTAATGTACTGTACATTCAAGATAAGTTTTGTGCAAATATAAACCTATTTACCTTTAGTTTAAATTTAGTTTGTTGTTATCAAATCTACGATAGTAAGCATTCCAAAATGCATTTAGCACGCAATTTTGATGGCTAATTGAAAAAATCTTCCATGGCAGTATAAACATCTCTCATGCGCTACTAAAAAAAGCTATCTAACTTATCGTTAATAAACTTATCGTTGTAAAGCGGATTGTAATCTACATGAGTTGGCATTTTGGGTTACAGCTGGTTTGCTGGCCGTAAGAAATTAGCAAGTATCACGTGAGTTGATTGCAATGCCTACAGCTGGTTGTAGGACTCAATCAACTTTGAAGAACTTCGAATCAATTGCCGAGGGAGCAATGGTAATGCCGAGACTTTTGATTGCAAAACAATAGAAAGTGCAAAAGCAATAGTTGAGAAGGAAACAACTAAACATACACGTAGCATATCACTTAGAGTAGTCGTTATAGAGTCATTAGTTGTTTTTAAGTAGCTGGAAGCTTTAAAAAAGTTACAGGTCAAACAAAGTCAGCGTCACCCTTGCTGCAAAGCTGAAATAAGGGACAGTGATGCAATGGCCTAAGCTGTGCTTGTAATCAGGTGAGTCTAAAACAAACATGATATATATTTGTATTGAATGAGGAATAAAAATAAGCAATTAGCAAGTAATTATGAAACAAAATCCAAGTTTTTTTTATTATTTGTTTTCAAACATTTTGGATAGACGGGCAATTGTAGAAAAAGAGCTTGATATATGATTAAAATCCTTTTTGGCAAAGCTTTTCATGCTGACATTATTTGCACTTCTAATTGCGTGCAAAACTCATCCCCGAAGGTTTGTTGGCTAAATGTACATTGACAAGTTTTCAATTGCTCTTAATACCACCATGCATATTATTCAACCAAATTGTAACAAATGAGCGTTATCACTTAAACATGACTCTATACATAAACAATTGTTGCAATATAAAACTGCAGCTTTTAAATGCAAGATTGTACTAACTAAGGTACTTTAGAAATCTATACTTTTCATTTAAAAACATTACAATATTGCTAATAGCTGCTTGTATACAGATATACTTGAGTAAATCTATCAATATAGATGTGGCCTAAAAGTAAACTGCAAACCTGATCACAAATCACAAGGCCGAAATGAATACATCAATATCGGCCTGTTTAGAAAACATCAGTTATCAAGTTTGCAACCCATTTTCAGCGAATCAAGCCATCTATTAAATCAATTAAGATGAGTTTTTCAATCACCTTGATTTAATTGAGCCAGGCAAGCCTCCTATGATATGACCCACTCAGGTCAAGCGAAAAAGAGTTCAAAATAATTACGCGTGACAGTAAAATGCATATTAGTAATTACAATAAATTGGAACACAAATTGTACCTGACAGTTTCAAAAACGGCTTTTTTTCCGTCTTACCTAAAAGGTTATATTCATTTATGGTCAGTAGTAATATTTTTGAAATTTAAATAAATGAACTTATTGATGATGAAAAGAAATGGAAAATAAAATAATGCTTCCCATAAAACTTGTTGATGAAAGGCTTATTTGAGAATCAATATAGCTATAGCCATCTGTATTATAATAAGTTGAGTTAATTGAGGTAGTGTTAGCATATTTAGTAAAAACATATTTTAAAATTCTTTTGGCAGTATGTGATTGAGTGGTTAAAGGGGGTGTTTAATATTTCAGCAAATTCGCTGAAATAAAAATAAGGCGAGTTTTATTATCAGTTGTTTAAAATTAAGTGTAACTTATCAGCTTATCAAATACACTGATTAGAGTTTAGCTGAGATGATATTTGTCAAATGTTGAGCAGAAATATCTGTTTAGTACTATTTGTTTTTCATCATCCGCATTTGTGTTTAATTATAGCAATTTTGAGAAAGTTAATTAATTTAGTTTGCTCAAAAATTTGTTAATTTTTTATTACATATGTAGATCAGATGGCAACTTGAGTAAATAATGAAAAAGCTAGGGACAATTTATTTACATTATTTTTGCAATTTTAAGTGTTGTCTACATCTTTGCCTAAAGCCTGGTTCCCATATCGATTGCGAGACTCCGGCGGTAACATGTGCAGCAAAACGCTTGCGACGCTAGGCTCACCGGCATATGTTTACATAAAGCCACATCGTTAATAATATCGTAAACATAATTGCGTAATCAAATAAAATGTTCGCTCGCCATGCCGTTCCTAAAATGATGACCTTTACCTGTATGGTGCATTTCGGGAAGGTTTTGCCTGCGGTCGTTTGCGAAATTTGAACAGCGCTGAACTATTGCGATACCGTTGACAACAACCGGCGGTTGTCGGCTAATAGACTGCGGTGTGTTGCCGGTGCTTTGCGACGTATATGGGAACCCGGCTTTAGCAGTCATTTTTTTCTTTACTATAGTCACCTCAGCCAAATCAAGACCAGCAAAGCAGAGATTTCTTTTTTACTGGCTAGTTAATTTGCATTACCTCGGTATAATTAATTTTCTCTTTTGCCTGAGTTTTGTATTAGAATAAAATATAACCTGATGATGAAGTCAAAATAATATTGCCTGTGATAATTAGTAATCAATAGAATACACAAAGCCGCAACCATCCTCAAAACTTGGGAAATAATTTTTTACTCTTGACGTAAATTTTGTCATCTAAGAAAAACCAGATGAGCCAATCATATTTTTGTGCTCAATGATCATCTAGTAATCCCAACAAATCTGATATCACATCCGACTGATGTTAACCATGCCCATGCCCAATCTGCATGACTGTTGTTTTGAGACACGTAAAATGATGCTAGTTTTGATATGTATTATGTCTTTTTAGCTATACTGCCATTTTTAATGATAGTTACACTGTAATGCATAATAGTAAACATTTTTTATTGATTATCATCTGGCATGTTTGAAGTGGCAAAGAAAATGCTATTATAAGCGTTTTGGCTTCAATAAATATCAATCTTGTTTATACCGAACATGGTTGTATATGCTTAACTGTTACATTTGTTTTTTGTGAATCATTTTTATTTGCTATTAGCAAGTTGTATCTTGTGTTAGAACAATAAACTGAGTCATGAATACAAATGAATATTTTATGGTACGTCAGATATTTTGATCGTAGTTTTGACTAGTTTTAGCTAAAGCCGTGTGGCTAATAGTTTCTGTTTCAAAAAAATATATTTTTACTGTAGCAGAAAAGATTGGCTACAGTTTCAAAAAAGTATACCATTGGTAATAATATACAATAATATATTATTCATATATTATTTATTAAGAGTCGGTATTCGTTGCGAGAACTAATGAAAGGGTGAGAATTCTAACTATAAGCGTGTGTCAAATCTGGCATATGTAAATATGCAAATTCTGAATAATGAAAAAACACAAATTGGGATTTGATTTACAAAAATGGAAATTTTGTTTGTCATAATGCAGACATGAGGTGTTGGTTATCAGTACCTTTAGAATAAGTAGAACACCTAGCGAATTTCTCTGCTCTGTGCTATATTAACCAGGAATACTGTGTTTATTATTGCCTACTGGTAATTATGTACAGAGCTTATGATTTAGCCTTTTTTCTAACAGTATCCTTTACAACTAAACATGCATGTTGAAGAACCACAGTTTATATCTAGAAAATGAGATCATCTTTGCAGTCTGAGTTCTCACAAAGGATTACTTGTTTACCTGCTAACAGTTAGTTGTTTTGCCTACCGTTAAATCTCACTACTACAATCTTGAAATGATTAGAAAACAGTTTGGACAATTCATTCATTTTGTATTTGTATTTTGGAAGTCGATCATTCAATTTCTGCTAGATAAAAAGTACATCAGATATCAATAAAAAAATGTGGAGTTATTTCATTGTATGGTGAATCATCGGGGTGTATTTAGATAAAACAGCAAAATCTCATAACAGCTAGTTGAAGGCTGCATTTTGGAACAGCAAATCTTAGAAGTACATAGGTGGTATGTATTCACACTTTTTGCAGGTACATTCGCCAGCTCCATTAAGGGATCCATTGTGGCACCCTTTATCTTTGCAAGACTGTCGACATGAGCTCGAGTCGCCATTGTGAGGGCATCCGTCACATCGGCAGAGGTCATTATTTGGAATGCAATCTGCGCTTGAGCATCCGATTCCACAAACACAGTGTGATTCGCAAGTTTTGCATTCGCAGACATTGCCAACACAACTTCTTGTCTCACAGTCACCACATGTTATCAGCCCTTCGCAATCGGATGAAATGATACATGACGATGAGGCATCAACTAAAATTATTCATTAGAGCATGAGGATCATCTATCTCTGATACCTCTGACTCACAGAGATTTACCTAGTTGCTCGCCAGTTAAAGATTTTTAATTTTATTCATTTACCGGTATATTATTTTTCAAAAGCATTTTTGGCAGATCATTGTGTAACATGCATTTGGAACAAAAACTTACAGAGCAATTAAAATTTGATGAAATTATTGCTGACGTAAAGACAGATAAGCTCTATTAAAAAGTAAAGCCTCCAAAACAAAATCCTGGCAAATAATAAGTGAAGGCGGTAAAAAATAAACTCTTTTTATTGCCATAATAGTGTAAAAATGGTGCTGGTAAGTCCTTTATAATTTTGCATCAATGCAATAATAGATATCTGTCTGCGTTATCTTGTGTAATTACATATATAAAAAAATTGCACTTGCTAGATATTATTTTCGATAAAAAAATCCTTTATAATGCAATATCAATTTTTTATGATTAAAAATAAGTGACTTTTAATTTTAGACAGAACTTTAATCATGGTAGTTGAAAGTGAAGTATGTTACTTTCCTGCACTTTTTTTTTCTTTATGCGCAACGGTCAATAGAGCTATCCAATCACACTTTGATTAAAATTTATTTTTTTACCAATTTTAAATATTTTGTATCCCACAGAGTTAAAATTCAGACTTAGATACAATTATTACAATTAGGTAATACAATACTATATCAGTTACTACTAACCTTTTGTTGAGAAGAACTGTATGAACAGAATAGCACTGATATAAATAGCACACTTCATCTCTGTTGTTTGTTTGTCTGATGACCACAACTGAAATTATAGAGTGTTGAATAATTAAAAAAATAATAACCAAGTTCTGAACATAAAAAATTGAACAAGAAAATAATTCTCCTAAATCAAGATCATGCTAATCTGTACAATAATTACACAAAGTTTATCTTACCTGCCTTAGAATGTTCTCATGTGAGATTGCCTATACATTTCAGTGTTTGTGTTTATATTAGATTGTTGACCAATCACACTCAGTTTAGGACACGAAAGCTTTGAAGTTTATTTGACCAATTAGGATTAAGATAAACGGAATCTGGTGAGTATGTTTTGACTTCGCTAGTCAACAGGTGGCTGGTATTGGATGCTAGCTCAACCAAAGCGTATCTTTTACATGCTATTGGTTTTGTTTTATACTTTATAATTAGTTACCAATTAAATATTGACAATGCATGTTTAGATGGTGTTTTACTATCATGATGCTGTGTGTAGCTACATTGAAAAAAAGAAATGAGAATGACCAAAATTTTTTATTTTTACTAATAAGCATCAGGAGGATTTTATCGTATACTCATAATTTTTAAACCACCAGTTTGAATTTTGGTTAAATCGTAACTAATCACCAGTTTTAAATATGTTATATTACTTACAGTGTTAAAATATAGACTAACTACAAATACTAAAATTGAAAACTACAAATATGTATCACAAACAACTAACATTTTGTCGAGAAGAACGGTATAAGTAGAACACCAATGAAATAACTAAAGGTACAGTCCATTTTTGTTAGGTTGCAAGCTAATCACAACTAAAAATATAATGGGTGAACAATTCGCTAGATAATCTAAGATTTTTTAATTACACAAACTGCAAAAGGAAGTATGTTCATTAGGAAAATATTTTGCTGATCCGTAATTAAGTAAGTACACCAGTTGTATATCTCTTGACTTTATACTTTATACATGAAATCAGAATCTGCCAATGCATTTCATTATCAGCTTATATTTTGCCATATTATTTATGGTATCCTCATTTATTATAATCTAGCTCCAATATATGTCACAAAGGATTTATTTTGTTGTCAAAAAAAGCATTTCAACTGGTTAAAAATGTACATTATATTCCTGCATATATTATTCCAACAAATGATTTTTCCAAATCTTAGCATCTTCTTACTCTGCCTTTGCTAAATGTTTATTTTACTTCAATTCATGGTTTCAAAATTTTCCACGGTTTGTGTCCTCGTTTTTTAAATGACAGTTACAGGTTCTCAACTCATTTCAACTTACGTGATATGAACAAATTACATACAATCACTAACAATTATTATGAAAATATCATTACCAGCTGCTTTAACAATCTTCCAACTAACATCCGTTTCTTTCACAGAGAAAGGCATTTTAAACACTATTTTTCCAACCATTTATTCATTTTTAATGACTAACTGTTGGTTTTTTTCTTTTTTGTTGTTTTTATTTTACTACTGTTGTATGACCTAATATGAATAAAACATTTCAATTTTTGAAATGAAATTACTGCCAATAAAGTACTATATATATTTTGTTACCTTCCGGATGGAATATAAATATCGCTGTTAAATTTAATATTAGATTGCTGTTCAATCACATGTGGTTTGAGATTCTTATGTGTTGATGCCTATTAAATCAATGTCATTTATCACAAAGTGAACTTTTTGGCAATGTGCATTAATTTGACCAATTACCTCGTGGTTGATACTAGATGATACAGAAACAAAAGTGTATGTCTTGACATACCTGTGTTATCAGTGTTGTTATGCAATTTAATAATACTTTTTATTTACATCTCAATGATTCTTCATTGATTTGACTCCGAAACTGTACAGACAGCATTATACTGTAAAATCATGTCAATGTTGCAGATATCCCAGACATTTAAATCTATTGCAGTCAACTGCACTCTTTTCTGAAAAAAATGGTGGCAAACAAATTTGTGTTGCAGATTTACACGGCTATATATGTTGCAGTCACTAGGCTGATATCCGCTAAAAATATTAAACTGTGAAAAAACTAGTGGTTCTTTTCAGGGCACTTATAAAAGTACAATAATGTATTCTTTTTAATTAAAAAATAAGTAAAAAGGAGAATGTAACAGAACTTGCGATGACTTATCTTCTGGTATGCATTGTGAATGAGTGGGCAGCGGTTGATACAGTAGAAGGTATTGAACAAAGTTAAAAGATAGTTGCTTACATTATTCAGATCACTAGAATTGTTTTGATACATGGTTTTATGCATGCATTCCAAATCTTTGCAAGTTATGGTAAAATAATTGCAATGCTAGACTCATTTGAACAGGCGTACAAAAGCTTTCTGACGCCACTCATGTAAATCTCAGCATTGAAGAAAATACAGGGTACGCCAACCATACTTCGCCTTCGATTCTCATCTAATCAGCTCAAAAAAGCTGATATCAAAGCCAACCGATGTGAAACCATGCCCATGCCAAACCTGAATGACTGCAAATTTGACCCACCTAAATTGACGGTAGCTTTGATATATATCAAGTCTTACTAGCTATATTTTAATTTGTATTAATAGTTACAATGAAATGCATAATAACAACAATTTCTAATTTTTCATATGACACTTATTTATGTCAGAAGTGGTAAAGGGAAAAGACATCAGCATAGAATTTTGGCTTTAATACATACAGTTCTGTTTATACCTAAGATGGCTGTAGATGCTTTACTGTCACATCATTCTGTCTTTGTGTGTCCAAAATTAATTTTTATTTGTTATTATGTCTACATTTATATTTTATGTTAAAAAATAAACTGAAACACAAATATGATTGGAATTATATATTCCATTGCATGAAAATATCTTTTTACTGTAACAAAAAATGTTAGATAGTTTTGTGTTTCATCAACTCAGCAGAGCTTTAGCAATATTTACGATAGAATGATGTTACTTGAACTATAAGGGTTTCCCAAATCTGGCATAAGCGTGTATGCAAACTTCAAAATATGTGAGATTTGGTTGGTTTATTATAAAACTATTAGTTGAATCAAAGCTTGAGCCTGTAGTTTATGAGCTGGTTTAATAAGTACAAATAACTTTAATATGATACAAGTTATATTGGAGTAAAACAAATTACTAATTTAATTGCCAGACAAAAACACCATTCTGTAATTTTATTACTGGTTCCTGATGCTATCAAAGAATAAAATTTTGTGGGTTGCTATTGTAACCATTTTAGTCATTCATAACTTTTGCAGCCAAAAAAGTGCAACGTAAAAGCTCTCAAGTTGATGGCCCAACAGTTTTCAATCTAGTTGTTTGATTGACCCAATGGTCTTAATGTCTTTCTTAACTTGAATGCGTTGGCAATAACTTTTAATCTTTCTTCTGTTTTCCTGGTTAAGAAGGTTTACTGCAATCGGACCCCTCAAATCTTAAAACACTGTCAAAATTATTGTTGACAGTACACTACATCTGTATTATCAACATTACAGACATTTTAACTGATCTGTACTTTTTTGTGACAGGAGATGACAGGTAATTTCCCTCTCAGAAATCTACATGTACTGCTTTCACTCTAGCTCAAAGTATGTCACAAAGGCTTACAATTTATATTTAGCTCCTTATGCAACTAAAGTTTTGCGATATCTATTGACTTTTTTAGTTTTGCGGTATTTAAATATACATTTTAAGGAATCTGCCTCTGAAAAAGATTTCAAAGAATCCGGATTTTGAAAATCAAGTAATCAATTGAAAAGTGATGCAAGAAAAACAAATCTGCTCATGAACTTTTAATATACACAATAACATACTTTATACTGAGTTTTGAACCACTGAATAACCACAGCTAACATATTAACATTGCAATATTTAACCAAAAAACTTTGGAGAAAATTTAAAAAGTACCTTTATGTTAGTTCATGTTAACTATGGCTGATTTATTAGCTAGGTAGTTGTTTATCTCTGTTTTTTAGAAATCGTTCTTTAATTGTTGTTGAACTAGCTTATTTTATTCTTACTGTTTGCCTGCTTAAAAAAGTTTACTGCGATAGGGCCCCTCATATCCTAATACCCTGTCAACATCACTTGACATTTCTCACTGATCTGTACTTCATTGTGACAGGAGATGACAGGTGTTTTCACTAGGCTCAATCTGCCAGTTATAATCTAGCTCATAGTCTGCCACCAAAGCCGACAGTTTTTTTTAGCTGGATATGTAACTAAAACTTTGCGGAATCTAGTCATTTTTTTGCTTTGTGGTATTTAAATATAGATTTTAAGGAATCTCCCTCTTTCAAAATAGTTTTGAAGAATCCGGATGTTTGAAACTCGGTTAATCACTTTGCAAGTGATACAATAAAAACAAATACATGTATGAACTTTTAATATGTGCAACCAAATAATTTGTACTGAGTTTTGAACCACAGAATAACCACAGCAAACATATTAATGTTGCAACATCTAACCAATAAATGTCGGAAGAAAATTAGAAAGTAAATTATGTTTAGTGAGTTGGTTTCTGCATAGATTGCCTAAGACAATTTTAATACATCCTAAAACACAATTTTAGTGTAATCTATCATGCATGTTAGGTTTTATTTGAAGAATTTTCATACAAATTACATTTTTTTTGCTGGTTTTTTGATTAAATAACAAGTCTTTGCCGGTGTTTCATTAGAGTGTCATTAGATGAGTTATACCTCTCCATCAACATCTACAATTACTATGTACGACAGACTGTGTGAAAGCCCAAGAAGAAGACTTTTGATGTACATCAACATGACACACGATCCTGCCTCAGCCGAGCTGCTGTTAGACATGAATGATCTAACCGAGTCAATATTTGCCAGTTTTACCTTCATTAAAAAAATTAAATTTTAGTAGAAAGGTAAAGGTTTGGCAGAGCTTTTGAGGGAAATACCCTAAGTTTTTGAAGTGCTGGCATTTTGTCAACAATTTATCATTGACAACGAGCTCATCCAGTTGTAGCAGACATCTCTTAGAGCTAGTAACTTTAAACTCGTAGAATCTAAATAAGTAGCTTTTATGTGTTTGCATGCCCTGAAGGCAAAAGTTCACCAATATTTATTACTATTGACCAAAAATCGGAGAAAAACAGTTTAGAAACATAAAAGCTCAGCACAGTGGCCAATATGCAAATTATACTTACAACCCTCTCTTCAAAATAAGTATAAGCTCTTAATATGATGTCAAGATAAGCTTTTATTAAAACTGTTTTATTGTATTTGTCAATGATAACTCAGCCTAAACGCTGTGAGAGAAGCATTTATTGTGTATCAAATTACATCATAATATGCAGTATTATTAACAATTTGCTATATTCAGACACATTGGTAGAAATCTTTGTTTCCATGGTTTTCAATTTCACGATGGTAGTTTGTATAATTAGAACTAAATCAAACAAACCGAATCTGAATGTTAACAAGCTGTAAAAACCTGATTACTAATCAGCCTAAAATACATGTGTTCTAATTTTAAAACATATTCTTTTGTAATGTATTATTTACAACCTATTCATAAATGAGTCATTTTCTGTTGCACAAAATTGAATACGCCTAGATGAATTGTAACTTCTAGATTCTAAATTAGGTATTCTAGTAAACTCAATAAGTATTTCACATAATAAAACTACCTTTTGAAAAAACCCATCTAAAGTAAAATTTTGAATCTTTTTGCTTCATAAAATTTAATGATATTTAGACTGCCTTAAAACGTTTTCTTGTTTGGCAATAAATTGTTTGCAAAATACATTTTTTAATTTAAGTATAATTTTCTTTTCTGTGATTAATAATTTACTCATGTGTTTAAACTTAATATGCAGATATGCATGCGCAGATGTTTTCCACTCGCCTTGCCAATTCTGAATCTGAATTTAAATCTGAATCAGCTTGTATTATACTAATTCAGTATAGATATACTAGGTATATTGTTGGTGTGTAAAGCCGAGTTAAGACTTATTGTTATGAGTGTATTTAATGAGTAATTTGGCACATTTTGAAACATAATCCTTCTCCGTTATAGACCATCAGCCGTAAATACCGCCTTTACCATGTATTCAGTGTTAAGAATTGATGTTACCATAAACATATCAGATCTCAAACAAGTCCAAGGTAACTGGAAGTTAACATCTTTCTTCAAACTTTGGTTAACGGTTCTGTATTTGAAGCCAATGTTAAGGTTCTTTTAAAAAAGTGTTTTTTGTGTCCAATAATTTAGAGCAACTTTGTTTCAGGTGTGAATTGAATTTTATTCTCCTTTTTGTTACGGAAACACACCTGTGTTTGAGACTATAAAAGTTTTAAATACAAAAAATGTCAGATTTTCAGATTATTACAGAAGTATCAATCGAATATAAAACATAAGCTATTGTGTAGGTTAGAAAAATTAATTACACAACTAGTTATTTTTTACCTGACCAGTGGTGTAATTACATTTTACTGTTTTTGCAATATTCATAAATTATTTTACATCAATAGTCAATAGATGTTTATAAATAAAAATGCTTTAAGAATAACAGGCAAAAACAGGGATATATATCCGAAAACCAAGGAACCAGCCAGTTCTGCAACTTTCCTAAGCATTGTAGCAGTTAGAATACAGTAAATCAGCAGTTAGTCTTGAGAGACAAATATTAATAACTCTTCATTGAGTACATTATAGATATAGCTTTTAACATTATTTCATTATAGAAACTTTTATATTATATAGCAGCACTAGAATATGACAAAGCTATTTATAAATTCAAATACGTGTTTTATCTAAAAATATTGACAAAATGCGAGAAGAATAGCGTACAGTGACAAAAAATTTTGCTTTTTAAAATTTCCTAACTAATAGTATTTTAGAAATACTGCGAAATTTATTTCAAACTGTCATTACTAACTGTTTTTGAGTTATGACCATTTTTATAAAAATTTTTGCCAATGCACAATAAGTTTTGTGTGGCGTTTTGGGATCCCGCTATCAGTGATAAAAGCCAGCTCACAACCGTGAGTCTAAAATAGTATTACACAAAGAATGGTACAAAAACTGTAAGGATAAAAATGACACTTGGCAATAGCCTAAGGACAATTATGAAAGATAGGCATAATCAAAAACAAAGGGGCAAGAGAGACAAAGAAACGCATGGGTAGAAAGTGAGGGAAGCGCATAAAAGGTGCAGCGAGGCGAGCAAAGAAAAAAGCGCATAGAGAGAGGAGTCAAAAAAGCCGCCGAATAGCATTGGCCAAAGTAGCAAAAGAGAATGCAAAATGCCTGTTTTTGAAGGATTTACTCATCTACGATGAAATACACTACAAACACAATTTTGCCAAAGACGTAGCAAGCCAGCAAGTCTTAAAGTCTTGAAAGAAGCAGGGTTTAATCAACCTCCTGATAATAGAAAGAGCTATCACTACACGCGCCGTACACACACTCATTGAACTTAAAAAGGACATATCAAACTGAACTAAGAAGAAGAGTGTATTATTATCTTTGCTTTACCTAGTAAGCACTGCCATAATTATTGTTATTTTGATATTGTGAACACAAATAGCTCAAACTGCTATGAAAAAACTGTCTGTCTGTTATTGCTTCTTGTAAGACAATCCCTTACAGACAGTTAACTGGCATTAATCTTAGCAATATATTAATAGGTGATCAAATAAAATAGTCAAAACAAATTAATCGTTACAGGCTTATAAACGGCCTTGTTATCGAAAATGCAAATATTCACATGTCTTAAAAAGTTTTGAAGATGTAGATTTATACTGTATATGTTTAAACCATTGCGTAATGTCCCCATTCATACAGTATTGGTTTGACTAAATAGACTCTTGTTTATATTATACCAAATATAACATTCTACTTCATTCAAACGGTAGATATAGTTGTCTGACATCATATAGGCAAAGATAGAGCTAGCAGCAAATATAGGGCTAGCAGCACCAGCATTAATAGTTGTTGGAACAATAGTTGTTGGTACTAAACCATAGTTTGACTACAACCTTTGTTATTGTCAATATCTATTGCAGTTCGATTACTTTCAGTAATTATTAGCATCGCAAACATGGATTTATTACTTAGTGAATAATTGTAAGCTGATATGGTATTTCGGTCAGGCGTTGAAATTTTCATGTTTAAAAATCTGATTATATCACTTTTTGTGGTAGCTTTTCTGCTTAGGATTGCAAACCTATACACAGTATTGTTAAAGATGAACAATATTAACATATGTTGAATGTTTTATGATAAAGATTTATACTCCTATAAGCTTAAAAATTTGCGCAATGTCTCCACACCTACAGTTGTGGTTTACCCGTGTCAACTCTTATTTACACTTGACTACAGCTCATTTTTAGTTCATATTCATTGAGTACTGTGACATAGCAGTGTGAGGCTATGTAGGCATAGAATGAGTGCGTATCAACACAAAAAAGTAGGTAATGGCAAACTTGGTATAAATTTATGAAACCACAAATGCAAAATAAGTACAAAATTATGTTTTTATTATAATTCAGTGCACCGTCTATTCATTTATGCTAGTTTTTATATTATCCAGCATCATATAAACATAATTATATAAATATTGAGACATAACTCATGAATAGATCTCAATTACAAGATAAATGTAATTTATAACATGCTGTCCTTTATCTGCCCAAGTTACCAACTTTTGTTTTAGGTAACATTCTTAACTTTTTTTTCATAGTGGCTACACCAGTCCTGACAATTATTTAACTATTCTTTCAGTCTTGATCTTTATTTCTCTGCTGATTCGCAATTAATCATGACAATATCTCAATAGGGGAGCAAATGGAGTTAGTTTAAATTATACTTGATGTATTCTAATAGATTTATTGGAATCAAGGCTGATAATCTGATTTTTTGGCCTTCTAGACAGTTGAGCACCAGCTACTTCATGTCGATGTGTCAATTTATTTTTCCTGCCTTATATTTAAAACTTTATTTGGCTGCAATTACCAAAGGGAAATAATCGAAACAAATCAAGGTATTACCTTGTTATATAAGTCCATCTATCCATAATTTATATGCAAACTAATTTGATGCTAAAGTTTGAGCTCTAAAAAAACCTTTGTAAACCAAATTAAAGTTCTCACAACTAAGCAATAACGATATATTTAAACAGTTATAGAGCCTTTTAATGATAGCTAATGTTGACCAGCGCTTGTTTATTAGCTGGTTGTTTTTTTGTTTTTTTCTTTTTCTAAGTTCTTTTTATACTATTTTAACGAGCTCTTGCACCTGTTTGATCAATTTAGCCTATATTTTTACATGATAAGATGCTTTTAACATCTGTGTTGATTTTGTTTATGTCAGTTGTTATCACATTCCAAAAAATACAATTTATTTGCAATGCAAAATTTTTAGAGAACTTGTTGTGATGACGATCTGTAGTAAATGTATTGCGTTTGTTGGCATTTTTCCAAGTTACTAAAAATTTTGGTAAAACACATAATGAAAAAAATTTCACAGCAAACTAAACTTCAAAAGATCTGAAACTGCCTAGCTTGCAACCTGATTTTGTGAGCCTATCTTAGTTTGTAAAAAAGTTACAAAGATGGTTTTTCAATTGTTTTTGGGTTAACTTACATGCTTGAGCAAATACTCTGTTGTACACAGTGTACACTTACTTTTATATAGCTGCCAAAGAGTGTTTTTAATATATATTACTTTTGAGGTAATAAGTTGAAAATCTTTCCACATATCAGAGACTGTGAAATGATGTAGAAAGCAAATTGTTCAAAGCTGTTATTATGACATATATGTACCTACTGACCTCAGCTGCATTATGGCACTTTTAAAGCTAAAGAGAACAAAACTTATTTTGAGCAAAACAATATTTGAGAAAGGAAGAGAAGAAATATGATTCAAACAAGTCACTCTTTCTGCCTATCATAATTTACTTAGTGTGTTTGTGCCCAGTCAGGTAGTAGCCTAAGTATCAGTAACCATGAGAAACTAAAAACTGCATTACTTGGTAGTTGCGTTTTTACAATAAATAGGTATAATATTTCTGATGCGATTTTTCTGATAAGTTTTCGCAAGTAAACTGAAAAACTGCGACTGAAACCGCTGTTGTTGAATGTACAATTACAGATATCAAAGTTGGATCTGACATGAATAGAAGGGATATCTAATCTAGCATTGCAAACAGTTGATAAAACTCAGTTGGAGTAGTAGTTTAAATTAAATAGCACTTCATTCACATTTAAGAACGTTTGAGAAGTGGTATCAAGTATATTTGAGATACCTAGTTGTTTTCTTGCTGATATAATAACTAGCTGGTGTTTTGTTTCTGCATTTATTTAATACATTTTTTACCTCGTTGATTTATTTATTTTATTAACTTGGTATCTACTTTTAAAGTACTTTTTAAAATTTGCATTATTTTGGTTTATGATTATGCTGTGCCACATTGCTATTAAAGAATGTGTGAGAAGAGTAATGGGGTATAGTTAAAAATACTTAAGTTTGTTTTTGCTGGTTTAATGACTATTTTGATTCAACTCAACTCCTTGTAATACCTACTATAGGATTTTTCTAGTATTTGTTTAGCTGATCTGAGTTCCATTTGAAGCTTTATTTTGCCTTAAGGTTGCGTTTATAATACATGAAGAAATGCAAGTTTGGGATATACTGAATGCTCAGTTGTTTTTTGTTCAGAACTCCTGTTGCGCTTGTGAGCTTTATATGAGCTCCTGATGCTTTCAAGCTTTCAATCAATCAGACAAAAGCTATTTACATCTTTAGTCGGGTTGAATTGTCTAAACTTTGCAAAACCTTTGATTTTCTTAACCAAGTTTATCGAAAAACCTGCAGTTGCAAAATTACATATGTTGCAATATTATTAAAGCTAATATTATAGTTTGACACTTAACAGTACATATTTATTTACATATAATGTACTGTCCTTTCAGGATGAGTTCTGAGCAAGTTTAAACTTACCTAACTTTAGTTTAAGTTTAGTTGCTTTGCTATTAAGTCCACGACAGTGGGCATTCCAAGATACATTTAAAACAAAGTTTGATTGTGAATTAAAAAAATCTCCCTTGTGTTATTAAACCAAGCAGGCGGTTTATCCAAAATTCCAACTAACATGCTAACAAATTTTTTTTATATGACAAACTACTTACATCAAATTGTACTCGAAACAGATATGATTATTATTTTAAAGTAGAATATCGACTACATTGAGGGCCCTTTTGTTTTAAGGGCTGATTACCTGAATGCAAAAAAATCAGCCAACAGTATCATGTGGTTTTATTGCAATGACCATAAAAAGTTGTAAGACACCATTACTTATGATGTACCTAGGTTCAACTGCCTGGTGAGCAATGATAATGCAATTATTTTCAATAGCAATATCAAGAAATAAAAAACAAACGTTTAGAAGGGAAAACGAAAGTTAAAAAAATTAACCTCTCATTTATAGTAGTATGTATAAAGCCAGTAGCTATTTTTTAATATTCCAAAATTTAAAAAAAATTAGAGGCTGGTAAAGTCAGCACCATCCTTAAGAAAGTTGAGACAAGAGACAGCGGTGCAATGGGCTAAACCGTTGCTTGTAATTAGGTGAGTCTAAAACAAACATGCAAAATATTTGTATTGAATGCGAAATAAAAATAGCAATTATGAAACTGAGTCCATTTTTTTATTATTTTTTTCTCAAGCTCTTGATCTTTTACAGCATAAAGCTTTCCATGCTGACATTATTTCCACTTCTGATTGTGTGCAAAGCTCAGCTCCCAAGGTTTGTTGGCTAAATGTACCTTGACAAGTTTTCTATTGCCCTTGTTGCCTTGTATATTACTTGATCAAACTGATGCTCATGAGCATCATTAATTAAAATAAGGTAATGAGGCAATCTAGATCTTTCATTTAAAACATGACTCTTTTGTTTATAACTGCTTGTATAAAACTGTACCTAGAGTTAATCCAGTTAACTAAATACAGATCTAGCGTAAAGTTAACCACATATAATTATGTTTTTTTCAAAAAATCTAAGATTTCAAAACAATTAAATAGACTGTCAAATGTGAACAAGAGAACACGAAATATGATTGCAATATTTTTTACAAGCTTTTTATGCTGAAATTAATTGCACGTTTGACTGCGCGTAAAGCTCAGCCCTCCATGATTTGTTGGCTAGAGGGACCTTGAAAATTTTTTATTTGCTTTTAATACCACCATGAATACTACTTGCCCCAGCTGGGGCAGATGAGCATCACTATTTTAACATGAAGATATGCATAGATAAAGTAATGCAAGATAAAACTGCAGGTTTTCATTATATGATTGTACTAATTAAGGTAATAAGGCAAATTAGATTTTTTTGTTTATGAAACAACAAATACAACGTTTATACGACTGTATCTAAAGTAAATCTCTGAAACAGATGCCATGTGAAAATCAACCACAGGTCTGATCACAGATTGTGAGAATTAAAGGAAGACATCGAGCATATTGGACTTGTTGGGAAAGCATTAGTAATTAAGTTTGTCACTTATCTTCAGTGACTCAAGCTATGCAAGCCTCCTATTATATGTTTTAGTACAGCTACACAAACTTATGCATTTGATAATTCTATGACTCTATAGATAACACTTCAATTGACTCATACTAGGGATTCAGCACAACCCACTCAAGTTATACGGATGACCATTGATCCAGTGTGTAGCTTTTGATTAATACTGCTAACTAGCCGCCTTAACCTCTATTTTAATTGTTTATTGTGAGGAATCTTGTTTTTAAACATAATCTAATAAAACTAAAATTTAGCTGCAAAATTCATTTGACCGAAAAAAAAAATGTTAAGATGCGCAGCCATTAATTATTTAAAATTATTAAATAAAAGCGACATAATTATAATTAGTCATGGCAAAGAATGTTAATAATTAATATGCATTTTAATAATTACAATAGCATTGAACAAATATTTTTCACTGACTGTTCTGTGTTTATCCGTCTAAAAGGTTTTGTTCCTCGGTGGTCCGTAGTGGATTTCTAAAGCTTAACTGAAGGAATTTATTAAGCATGGAAATAAAAACGATAAACAAAAGTCTACCGATCAAAAAATTGTTGATGAAAGCAATGATATACAGCCCCCCAAAGGTAGCCAACGGCTCTCATATGGGCGGGGTTTAATGATGGAGCTCTGTTGGGATGAACCCGAACACGGCACCCGAACAAACAAAGATACTGAATAAAGCCCCTTGTAAATTTACAAATATTATGAATCATAGTGGTTATTTGACTTATCTGTTGAATTCATTTTGTTGTCAAATAAATATAGTATCCCAATATTGTCACCGTTATGATCAGTCAGTTGCCATTCACAAGCATTCGTGATATTAACAGTCACAATCGTAAAATAGTCCAAATTTAGTTTTATATTTAGATTTTAAGTATGAAAACTACACTGCAGAGCTTTGCCTGCTGTCCCATCTTATTGGCCAGGTAAAACAATGTGACAACAATGAAAGACTTAATATTAATAAAAAACTTGAAAAAAAAGGCTGTTGTTCGGGTAAATTTTATTCAACTTTAAGCATATATTACGACCTTTACCAATTTTAAAATTGCTAAAAGTAAGTAATTTGAAATTTTTTATTTTGCATAGATCCATTATTTTGGTCAGGTATCACCCGTACATCGTAGAAATTCAAGATTTGCTACTGTGAACCACGGGGTCTACTGACTGAATGAGCTAATGAACTGATAACAGCGAGTTGTGTTTTCCAAAACCTAACAAGGCAACGCGACCGCTCCGCGAGAGTTGTGTTTGCTCCGAAACCCAGGCTAGCACAATCTTAACAGAGCTCCATCATTAAACTCCCCCCCCCATATGATAGCCGTCGGCTAATCTTGGGGGGCTGTCTATCATTGATGAAAGGCTAGAAGTAATTTATTTACACTAAAAAGTTATTTTCTACCGAGACTTACAGATTGGCTTGTGCAGTGGTTTTTTGCTTTGCTAGAGTCACCTTGGACAAAATCAAAAATAGCAGAAAAAGATTTTCTCTTGTTTGCATATTAATTTGTATTATTCTAGTGTAAAATGCATTTCATAGTTTGAGTTGGTATTATAATATGACGTAACCAGATGATGTTGTCAAAATAGTATTGCCTCTTATAATTAGTCATCAATTAAATGCACAAAGCTATATCTATTGTCAATCATAGGGCAACAAATTGTTACTCATTTTGAAGTAAATCTTTCCATTCATAAAAAACAGAGCGGAAAAAACATGTCTTTACCTCTAATTATCGTCTAATTAGCACAACAATCTGATGTCGCAGCAAACTGATGTTAAACCATGCCCATGCCTAATCTGCATGACTGCAGTTTTGACACACCTAAATTGATAGTGGCTTTGATATATATCAAGTCTTACTAGCTATACTTTCATTTTTTTATTTATTTACAACCAGGCTAAATTGCATAATAACAACCATTTATAATTTGACATGTAACAGACACTTACATTAAAGTTTACTTCCGAAGTTGCAAATGAAAAATATATCATCGCAGAATTTTGGCTCTAATAAGTACATGTACTACTCCGTTTATTCCAAAATGGTTATCTATGCTCAAAATTTTAATGTTTTCTGTTTTAATCAAATGTGCTTGATTTTTTTGTAAATAAATTGATGCAATGGCATATACGTCTAACCTTTGGCAATCACACGTGCATAAAAATGTATATCAGATGGTCTTGTTGGGGGTTAAAAAATTTAACATAAAAAGCACTATTTGGCAAAGCCTACTAGCAATATCAGTTCTGTCAACACTGACACCAAGAATGTTCAAAAAGAGTTATGGAGTACGCTTGGAATGCTCTATAACACTTTTCACACGTTCTTCATGTCAGTGTTGCAAGAACAAGTTGAAACTGATCTTGTAAAAATGCTTTGCCAAATAGTGCTTGTCATGTTTGAATTTTTTTAACTCACAACACGGCCACCTGGTATACATTTTTAAGTCCATTTAATTGCTGCAGATTATGTGCAAAGGCATCGATTTATTTACAAAAAAACCACGCAAATGCCTGTACTTAGATACCACACAAAAAGTCTTATTCTACTCACAATATCAGTTTCGTGCAAAACTGACATAAATAATGTGAGACAGGCAACATGAAGTACGCCTGACATACTCCGTAATGCTTTTATTTTATTTTTTCTCTCTCTATTTCTCTCTTTCTTTCGCCCTCGTTTCTCTCTATCTCTCTTTCTCTTAATTTTTCTCTTTCTCTTTGACTCTCCAAACAGAAGTTTTGTATCGCGAGTAAATAAAATATTAAAAGCTTCACAAGAATTTCAGTAACGTTTAAAAACGTTAAAAAATGCTTTAAACTTGCAATACTTATTTTTCTTGCTGATTTAATATTTTGCTGATGGTTTATTTTTCTATTCTATTTTCTGCACACATCAACCTTGTTGTTGCATTGGTTTGGTTAACCTTATTGCTGGTGATTTGCTAGTGTTCTCTTTGCTATTTCTACTTGCTATTGATACGATGTAGAATGTTGTTCGTTCTTTTTGGTTTTCATGTGGGAATATATGACAAAAAGTACAACATATAGCTTTGTAGTTAGTTAAAAAAGTATGTGATCTAATTAAAAATTACTTGACAAAGCGTACTCGCAGTGAAAGGTTGAATATTTTTGTACAATGAAGCATGTGTGAGAAGCATTATGACTCGTATTCAGCATACTTAATCTTTCTCAGTGCTGCTATAAAAGTTATAATTTGGTTTACTTCTACAATCTATTCATACGCTTTTAAAACTGTGATTTGGTGTGTTCAGCTACTCTGAGTTCTATTTGTTTAGTTTGCTTAAAGTATGACAAGCTTGTGGTGAGGTGCTGGTTTAAAAGTGAGTTAAAATCTTGTTTTTGTCTCTTTTTTTGCGCACAACATGATCAATACTACTGAAAGTCTGCAGCTTTGGCATCATCCTCGGTAGCATTGCGTGGAGCCACAATCAACTTTCATTCAAAATAGAAAATACCAGCATTTCACAGCTAACATTTAAGGATGTTTAGAATGTCTACAGTAATTTCCTTGGTTGACATTGACTTTTTTGCTAAAAAAGGTTTTCACCTATATATGAATAAAATTCTATGATTATTACCTTGCTCATCTGTCTAAATCATTTGTCTAAATCTGACTAAACTTTAGTCTAAAGTGAACTATGCACCATTTTCACATTAAACAAACTTCGTAAAGTTTAACGATGTTTAGACTGCCTACAGTAATTTTCTTGGTTGTCATCCACTTTTTTGTTAAAAAGACTTTAGTATTTAAATATAAAAAATGTATAGTTTTTAGCTTGGATGTTTTTCTAAATTGAATATGTAAATATGCACCCAGAGATGTGTTCCACTAGTCTTTCCAGCTATGTTTACCGCATTTATAAAGCATACTACTTGATTTCCATAGTAATTTAAATTTTTTTGTAAATTATGATTTTTGGTAATACTACGACCTAGCTATATTGATGTTTTAGGTTCAGCCCATCAAAACCGGTTTGCATTATGCCCATTCAGTATGATGGTACTATGTAGGTATATTGTTTTTATGTAAAGTCCTAGATGAGTCTTACTGTTATGATTATATTTAATGACTATTTTGGGACCGTCAGACGCATAAATTTTCTCATTTATAGACCATCAGCCATATATACTGCTTACACAGTGTGTTTAGTTATAAAAACTAGTATTAACTTAAGCATCTCAGATCTCAGACCAGTCTAAGGTAACTAGAAGTTTGAAATTTTTCTTCAAATTTTGAACAACAGTTCGCTACTTGAAGCACCTGTTAGGTATTTTCTGTAAAGCTGTTTTTTCTGTCCATTAATTTAGAGCAACTTCGTTTCAAGAGTGACCTGAATTTTATCTCCTTCTTTTATACGGAATCACACCTATATTCAAAAACATAATATTCAGCGTACTAATATATAATAGCATTGTATAACCTAATAGTATAATATCTAATTTTAAATAATAGTCAACTATCTCATATAACATAATATAGTTTAATATTATATCATAAAACTATTATAACATAATTTTTAATTAAATTCAGTGTCTATGTTGCATGACAATATTGAAAGTAAAAACTCTTGCACATATTATATTGTGATGTTACATTTTCTAGCAGACTATAACCACAAAATGCACCAAAGTTATCATAAGTAACTATACTTACTAAGGTTGACATATCGTTGTGTTACTATTTTTTATTATTGATTTAAATGATACTTACCAGACAGTTTATTCATTAAATATCCACTATGGTTTTCTCTACCACTATATACATCTATACAATACTTTCCTCCCATGATGCCAACACCTGAGCGTACCAAAATAATATAATCGTATACCAAATATTTTTTAATGTAGCAAAACAGACTATGATTACCTTTTACTCGCTAATGATTTCATACCTAATGTATATTTGTGCACCTTGTCAGTTTTTTTTTGTAATTTATTTTAACAAGACACTTCTTTCATTATATGGAACTTAACCCTTTCAATGCCATTCATGTACGTGTACAAGTTTAGCTATTGGTCAAATGCCAGCCACTTGACCGAACATTGCTTAGTTTGCTTCATGACATGTACACAATTTTTTTCAATTTCTAACTCTATTTAGGACATTATTGTTATATATTTTGTTTTGTTATCACGTTAACAAACAGTGATATGCAAAAACTTCGATGTATCTATACTTCGTGCATTGCTAAAGCTATGTGAAGCTACTATCACTACAAAGCAGAGCTAAAACAATTTTCCACACCGTTCCTTACTCTTACACCATTAAGGTCGATGCAGCAACTTTAAATGTCTGGGTAGTCAGCTATTATCATCTGAATCTAAATGGGCTATAACGTCAGCAAAACAAGTAGTTTTTTTATTTTCGTGCTTAAAAGATACTTACGAAAGCCATAATACATATATATATATATATATATATTATTATGCATATTCTAAATACTTCGAACGCCTGAAAAAAAGAGTTGAAAAATCCCTAACAAAAATATAAAATTGTTTCGTGAATTTAGGCAAATTTTATAGAGAAATGTTAGGACAACACTTTCAATATTATAAAAATCCTAAAGATAATTAGTGATGTTATCAACAAATAATAAAATTAAGCTACTACGTAGTTGCTGGTAAATCAGCAAAAATTCCTTTACGACAGTCAACCAAAGATTATACATAAACAGCCGAGAAAAGTATGAAAGTTACAGTTCTTTGAGAGAACTTGAAAACATTGACGGTCGTTTTTTCACCTTATTTATTTGAACTGCGAAAAAAATATAATGAAAATAAAATAAAAATAAATTGTTTTGTCGAAAGACTTTTCTAGTACCCGGCATGGCCAGGCATTTATCTAGTTTAGTATATATTGTATATATCTTAAAACTTTAGTTTATGATAGAAAGTTTTATACTATATGACAGCACAAAAATATGACAGAATTATTTATAAATTCAGATACTGTATTTCATCTGAAAATATTGACAATTTGGCTGTAAAAAGAATAGCATTAAAAAACAAAAAAGGTCTGCTTTATAAAGTTTTTTTTAACTAGTAACGTCTTAGAAAGAGGGTGACTGCAAAACCTTTTTTCAAACTGTTATTACTAACAGTTTGTGAGCTATGGCCATTTTTGTAAAAGTTGGTGTCATTCTTGGAATAATTTTCAGGTGTCATTTTGAGATCAGAATATCATTGAGAAGTGTCAATGAACCTAAGATAGATTATACAGAAGAAATTATACAAGAACGAAAAGTATATAAGCTAATGACACTTAGAGCCCTATAATAAAGTTTAATCAGCGTTTTGGTAATAGAAATAGCTACAATGCCTTATTAATACAGGCCTCCTTTACAAACACTCATTGAACTCAGCAATATCATATCAAGTGGAGCTACTGTAAGTATGCAAGCATATTTTTATTTTTGAATCGAATAGTTTAACAAGATCATATCAAGTGGAGCTACTGTAAGTATGCAAGCATATTTTTATTTTTGAATCGAATAGGTTAAAATACTATGAACAAAACTGTTGGTCTGGTATTACCACCAGGTGGTTAACTGACATTAACCATGGCAATATATTAATTGATGATCCGATAAAGATACAGTAGTCATACACACTAATGATTACATGCCTTTAAATTGCTTTGTTATTTAAAACAGTAATAGTCACATGTCATAAAGAATATTTATGATATAGATTTTATCGTATGTGTATAAATTATTGCATAATGTGTCCATACACACAACCTTGGTTTGCCTACATTTAATTTTATAATGTTTATGCTAAATCTAGTGTTCTACTTAGTTTGAACAGAAGATAAGTCGTCTGAGGCCATGTAGGCCAAGATAGGGCAAGCAGCACCCCAATCGATAGTTGTTGGCACAATCAGCACTAAATCATAATTTGATAAGAAATCTTGTTTTTGGCCCCATCTGTTGTGTCGTCTATCTATTGTACCTTTATTACTTTCAGTAATTTTTAGCACCATTTACATGAACTAATTGCTAAGTTAAAATTAGTCAGGTTAATTGGTATTTTGGTCAGGTGTTGAAACACTCCTAATTAAAAAAATTCAATTTCATTATTATTGTTGGGGTAGACTTTCTGGTTACAATTACAAGCCTATAAACAGTATCGTTTTTTTATAGTAAACTACTAACAGGTCTTCAATGTTTTGCAATGAGTAGTGTGATATAGCAGTCTGTGGTCGCGTAGGCAAAGAATGAGCTAACATCAACGCAATCAAGTAGATAATTGCAAACTTGGTATAAAACTATGTACATGTACATTAGGTACCAAATTATGTTTTCATTAAAATCTAGTGTACCATCTATCCATCTCTATCTGTTTTCACATTACCCAGTATCATATACCTGTACATAGAATTATTAAAATTAAAATATAACTCTTGGATAAATCATCATTACACAATATATGTAATTGATAACATACTGTCTTTTATCTGCCAAAGTTACAAATTTGTGTTTGAGGTAAAATTCATATTTTTTTCTGCATAATGGCTATTTACAACGGTCCTGACAATTATTTCACTATCAAGTCAATCATGATCTTTAGTTCTCTGGCAATCTGCCACTAATCATGGCAATACCTTAATAAGAAAGCAAGAAAAAATTGTCTGAAATATACTTGATGTATTTTAATAGATTATTTCTAATCAGAGCTGACCATCTAATTCTTTTGACATGTTTAACTGAAGGGCACTAGCTACTTCATGTCAATGTCTCAATTTTGTTTTTCCCGTCTTATATCCAGAGTTTTATGCAACGACAATTACCAAGGTAAAGTGATCAATACAAACCAAAGTATTAGCTTGTTATATAAATATTTAGACTCTAGAACTCTAGAAGAACCTAAACGAAAGGAAAATAATCAAAACAAACCAAAATATAAACCAAAGTATTACCTTGTTTTGTAAGTTCATTTATCCATAATTTATACTAACTTTGAACTCTCAAAGAATCTTTGTAAACAAAATTAAAGTTCTCACAACTAACCAATAACAGTCATTTTAAACAGTTATAGAGCCTTCAAAAGACAGTTAATTTTGACCAGCTCTTATTTATTAGCTGGTGGTTTGTTTATTTGTAAAATCTTCTTCCCTCTTTTTAACTAGTTGTTGCACCTGTTTGATCAATTTGACCTATATTTTTACACATTAAGATGCTTTTAATATCTGTTTTGATTTAGTTGATGTCAGTTGTTATCACATTCCAAAAAATACAATTTATTTGCGTCGCAAGCATTTTAAAGAGCTTGTTGTGATAAAAATCTGTAGTAAAAATATTGCTTCTGGTTGGCATTTTCCCAAGTTACTAAATTTTTCTGGCAAAACATAAAATCAACAAAATGCTCTCATCAAACTATACTTTAAAAAATCTGAATATGCCTAGCTTGCAACCTGATTTTCTTAGCCTATTTTGTTTTGTTAACAAAGTTACAAAGAAGATATTTTTATTTATTTTCAATTGATGTTGGTTTAAATTACATGGTTGAGAAAACACTTTGATGTGCACAGTGTGTTTTACTCACCCCTAAAAACTGCCAATGTATGTTTTTAATAGATATAAGTTTTAAAGATAAAAGTTCAAAAGCTATTCATGTATTGGAGACTGTGAATTAAAGCAGAAAGCAAGTTTTTCAAAGCTATCATCATGACATGCACCTACAGAACTGAGCTGCCACTTGGTGTTTTTAAAGCTGATGAGAAAACATTTATTTTGGGCAAGAACATATTTGAGGCAGAGTGTTAAAAAGGAAATACAATAACAATATAAAAAAAACAATACAATAACAATATTGTGTTTGTGGATGTTTTTAGCTAGCCAATAATCTCGAGAAAGTGAAAAGGCAGACAAATTCAGCATAGTCCTTAAAAAAGCTGAGATAGGGGACAGTTATGCAATGGCCTCAGCTGTTGCATTTAATTAGGTAGGTCTAAACAAAAATGCTAGTTAATTGTATTGAATGAGACATAACAATGGGCAATTGTCAAGTAACTAAGAAGCTAGTTTCACAAAAGGTTTCTGAGATTTTAAACCTCTCGATTAGGAATCAATTTTTGGCTAAGCTTTTTGAGCTGGCATTATTTGCATTTTTGATTGCGTACAATGCTCAGCCTTTATGGTTTGTTGGCTAGAAGTACCTTGAAAAATTTAAAAATTTCTCCTAATACCAGCAAGCCTACTACTTACCATACTGCTGCACATTATTCTTATTACTTGAATTTAGATGTGCGCATCAATAAATTGATACAATAACAAAACTGTAGCTTTTTATTGTAAGATTTTGTTGTAAGTTAATTGGGCAGTCTGAATCTTTTGTTTAATAGCAAGGCCATGTTGTAATAGCTGCTTGTATATAACTGTACCAAGAATGAATCTCTGAATACAGATGTAGTGTGAAACTCAAGCACAGATCTGATCACAAGTTGTTAGGCCAAAATGAATACATCAAGAACGTTGGCACTGTTTGGACAGCTGCATTAGTAATCAAGTTTGTCACTCATCTTAAGTGACTCAAGCTATGCAAGCCTTCCATGGTATGTTTTAGTACTGCTATTTTAAATTATGCATTTAATTATTCTATGACTCTATATATAACACATCAGTTGAATCATACTGGAAATTCAGTAAAATCCACTCAAGTCATGCGAACGACCATTTATCTAGTGTCTAGCTTCTCACTGATGTTGCTAACTAACAGCATCTATCTTCATTGTAACTATTTATTGTGAACTAGGCTTCTTAGTTTTGACCAAGTCAATTGACCATAAAGAAATATGAAAATATGTTCACACATTTATTTTGAAAGGTTGTGGAGTGAAAGATTATGACATAATTATAATTAAGCATGACAGAAAAGCCCATATTATTAATTAAAATAACAGTGAGCAAAGATATTTTTAAGCTGACAGTTCTTGGGAAATAAATTTGGTCATCTGAGCAAGACAGGGTGAGACAAGCGTGTCTTCGCATTTGATGAACTCTTACTGAGCTCAACAATTCTGATATCAGAGCATCTCTGAGCATATTAAACCATGTCCATGCCAATTCGGCTTGACTGCTGTTTTGACACACAGAAAGCAGCACATATATTATATTATATATAGTGTATATATAGTGTATATATAGTGTATATATATGTATGTAAATATATTTATATAGAAACATATATATATATGTATATATATAAATATATGTATATATATTGAAACCACTATCAAATAGTATAATAAATGAAATAATTATTATAAAAGGACACTATAGCTATATAAAAATAAAATAAATAAAATACAATAAATATATATGAATATATATATTTATATATATTTATTTATATACAAATATATATACATATATATGCATATATATTTGTATATATATATGCATATATATATACATATAATGTATATATATATGAGATAGATAGCACAGTTGGTAAGGTATTGGGACTGTGATCATTTAGTCTTAGGTTCAAACCCCGACACCTGCACCTTTCTGGCAAGTCCTTAGACAAGACCCTTGCCTGTATACTGTCTACAACATCTATGATGGGTGCAATAACCAAAACCATGTCGGTTTGAACGTTGCCCGGTCAAACACGGATCACGCTGCTTGTAGCTGTACAAGAACAAGGCAGTGAAAAATGGACCACTGGTTCAAAAACGGTTGAGTGTTCAAACTACCAGGTTTCTGGTAGGAGACCCGAGTTAGAGCAGAAATTATCACCCATATGGGTTCATCGGGGCAAGGAAACAATGTTATATATATATGTATGTTTTTAGGCTATAAGTATGTTTTTTAGCTATAGTATGTCTTTATTGATAGTTAAACTGGAATGCAAAATAACAATCAATTCTTACCATTTGACACTTGTACCAAAATTTATGTCAGAAGTGGCAAAGGAAAAATATCAGCCATAATAGAGCATTTTGGCAGTAGAAAGTACCGTTCTGATTATATAAAGGATGGCTGTAATTGCTCAGCTGCTGCATCCGTTTTTGTGATTTATTTTTATATGTTGTTATATCCATATTTTGTATCTTACGTAAAAAAAAACTGAGCTACGGATATGCATGCAAATTTTCATGATATTTAATTTGCTTTGCCACTAGTCTTTGCTTTTTTACTAAAGCAAGAGAACTAAATATCTTTTTTAAGCAGAAATGTTTGTTACTTGTGTGAAGTATCTATTCAGAAGATTCCTCTATTGATTGTTTTACAATAAAAGAAGAGCAAATCAACATATATGCTTTCTGAAAATCGAGCATATATTAATAAACGAATTCTAATTCATAGGCAAAATTGTTAGGCTTTGATCTATAAATAAACCTAAAGTATGTTTATAGCGTTGAAGGCAAAGCAAACTTGTGGTTTTAGACATCCATGCATTTACAATAAGTAAAATTACAAACAGTAAGTTTTGCTCTGGACTATAATGACCATGGGTGCTTTGTGTATCTTTGTCCTTTGTAAGTTGTATACAGATCTTATGCTTTATTTTTTTCAGTAGGAGTCTGTTTTCTATCGAACCATGCATATTATGAATGCATGTTTTTTAGCTAAAAATTAGGTTATCTATGAAATTTAAGTTGTCACTAAATATTATTTGATTACTTGCTAACAGTTTATTGTTCTACCCACAAAGCAGTTTATTTGGTACAATCTCAGAAATATTACAGAAATAAAAGTTTGGATACTTTACTGATTTTGTATTTCATTTTTGAACTTGATATTTTTGAGTTTGTTAGTAAAGAATACATCAAATATCAAAAGAATAAAATTTATTTTTTCATTTATGATAAATCTTTACGGGATATTCAGATACCATACAACAAATATTTTTAACAATCAGTTAAAAGTTGTATTGGTAGATCACCAATTTTAGCCGTGTATTGATGGTACATATTTACACTTTCGGCAGATACAGACTTCTTCACTATTGATGAACCCATTGTGACATCCACTTTTGCAATTCATTTGACTTCAAATCATCAGAATAAGGGCATTCTTCACATCTGCAGAGATTATTTCTTGGAACTCTATGTGACTTTGTGCACCTGACTCCAAAACGACATAGATTATCACAAGTTTCACATTGGCAGATGCCGCCAATGCAAACCGTTGTTTGACCTTCCTCACATGTGATCAGCTCGTTACAATCGGATGACGTTTTACATGAAACTGGTGATGCGAGGGAATCAACTAAAATTAAACAGCAAAATGTGAGTATCAAAATGAGATATCTCTGATTCACAGTACTTTACTTCTTAGTTTGCAAGGTCATCAACTTAAATTCTTATAATTTCTTCTTCGGTACTAAAACTCAATCTGAAAAATAATGTTCTATGGCAAATTTAAATTTATGCTACTTTAGGGTCAAAGTACTAACAGCTAGCTTACAATAACAAGCTAAAAATTATGGTTTTCAAAACAATTTTCACGTTGATGAAAAACTGTCGAAATAGATTAACATTTTCAAAATTATAATACCAGGATTGCTCAGGTAAAAGGCTGTATGATATTTGTTTACATCTCTTTACGTGAATAATTATAACAATAAATTACGTTTGCTGATGCTAAATTTAAGAAATTAGTATTTCATAATACAATGTAAATATGTTTTTAATTATACATGTCGATGATTTTTGACTATACACCAAACAATCATTTGGTTAAAAGTGATAATTACTAGCTGGTCATACTTTTGTTTCTCTACATGTGTAACGAGTAACAGGATGCTATTTGCTATTTGCTAATGCTATTTGAAACCAGCAAAATAGAGTTTGTTGAATGGTATCTAAGAAATATAATTAAATATATTGTGTTAATTATGGTACAATAATAAATTTCAGTTACAGGTAAGAGCTTTAAGTAATACAAATGTGTATTGATTACCACTAACTTCTTGCAGAGAAGAACAGTTTGATCATGATAGCGATGAGATAAAGAGCACACTTCATCGCATGTTGGTTTGTCTGCTAATCTCAACTGAAATTATAAAGAGTAAATTGTCTACATAAAAATAAAGTATTTTCCAACTACATGGCAGTGAAAAAGAAAATGATTTTCTCAAAACTAAGTTTACCGAATGAATATACAGTATTACAGTGTACAGTATACTACAGTGTACAGTATTACAGTATATACAGTGTATAAGCTCACTAGTTTTGTAACACCTGCCTTCAAAAGTTCTTCTGTGAAATAGACTATACTTGCCAGTGCTTGAGTTAGTATTTGATTGGTGTCCAATCACACACAGCTTAGGAAGCTCACAAGGTAAAGCTCATTTGACCAATCGTGATTAAGAAGTTAAATGTTTAGTAGTGCATTGGATTTTACCAGTCAACACTTTGTTTTAAGTGGATGTTACAGACAATGCATGTTTATCTCAATGATGTTTGCTTGGTTGACTTTTTATTATCATGACCCTGTTTTGTAGCCATAGTAGCTGCAGTTCTGTATAGCGACAGACCTTTGGCATGGCTTATGTTTCTATCATTTAGATTTATTGATGTTAACTGTATTCTTATGTAAATACATTTGACGGCGTACAAGTTTGTGTAGCAAGTTCTTCTCCCACAATATACAAACATACTATATTTAAAACAAAAGCACCCAAATATTTTCTGTAATCCTCTTTTTGCTACGTAATTTTAGAATTTTACATTTACATAAAATTTCAAACTAGTCTAAAAACAGATACATCTGCTGTTGTTTAGGTTATACGCTCAGGCAAGATACTCATTGTTTAGAAGAAGTAAATTTATGCAGGACCAAAAAAATCTCAATTGCTAGTTGCGTACCTCACGTATGTAACTTCAATGGAATCTGAATTCTGTTATTGCACTTTTAATGATATGTTTAGATAAGAAGTTTGTATAATGAAAACTCAAAGCTAAGCAAAAATACAATCGAAGATTATGCCCTAATAACACGGACAAGCTAGGTTGACCAAGTTATGCTGCCTTAATACATTTGAAAAATAAGGCCAACCTGTATTTCTGAAGCAAAAATTTTGTTAAGGATGAAGGGAATAAATAAACTATGAACATAATCATTATATATGCAGCAAAAATGCAAATATAAACACCAAATCTTGACGGCATTTTTTAGATTGAAACTTGATCCTTTTTGCTCTGAGTGGTATTTGATAAGTAAAGATAATTTTAATATAAAATAAGTTTTAATTCAGTTTTAACCTTTTTACAACATAATTGACAGACAAGTCGAAACAGTTTGGGTCTTTTGATACTAATTTCCTGATTGTAGCAGCCCAAAAGTTTGTAGATTGTCTTGTAACCATTTGCTCACAGTAGCTTTGACTTTGTCAGAGAGTTTCATATAAATGCCTACATTATAGAACTTTAGAGCACCAAAGAGATAGTAATCATAAGGTGCAAGAGAAGGTATGTCAGGTGGGTGGTCCAACAGTTCTCAAATTAGTTAGTTGATGGTCTAAATAGTTCGAGTGGCGGTGTCGGACCTAGCATTGTTTTAGCGGGAAATTGCGCTACAGTAACCAATGTATCTCTTCTTGCTCTTAACCTTTTGCTACTGCACTAAGTTTTGACCAAATTAATTTGACGGGATTTTTGAGAAATTGATCCTCTACTAAAACCTAAGCAATATCTCAAAAATCAATGTCAATACCGATGAAGGACATCTTATTCAGAACAAAATTTTTTAAAAGATAAGTATAAAGCTGTTTAGTGAATCTCGCTCTCGGAAAGTTTCTGACACTACCTTTGCATCGAAAGAACGCAGTGAGTTTACTATTGCCATGACGATAGCAATTTGGTTTTCTCGTTTTGAAAAATGATTAAAAATGGAAATGTTTCAAAATTTTTTTTTGATAGGTTCCACGTAATTAGCAACCAGTTCGCTTCAATAGAGACAAAATTTTATTGTTCTTGCTATTGTGTAGGTTCCGTAATAAAAATAAAGTGAAACTCTTTTGATATGTCGGTACATCCGCTTACGGTCTGTACGTCTATTACCGTGAAAGCCGATACATCGGCTTATGGGAGTAAAAGAGTTAAAGTCTATATTGACTTGGTTGAGTTGGCAGTAGTTTTCACTCATTATTTTGTTTGCTTGCTAAAAAAAGTTCACCATAATAGAACTTCTAAAATCCAATACACTGTCAAAATCACTTGACACTTTTCTATGCTCTGAACTTCACCGTGACAAAAGATTGCGATTGTTTTCACTTCAATAACACATTCTTTTACTCTGGCTCATAGTGTGCCACTGAGGTCTCATGAAAATTCAAAATTCTGTTTAATAAAGTCTCCATGCTCAGTAGCACTAGCTGATAATTTCAGTTGCAGTAACCCTGGATCATTAAAAATGCCTTTCTGAGTAGATGTGTTCTTACAATTAATATATATAACATTTCTGATGTGGTTTTTACGATGTGTTTTATTGCAAATATACAGAAGAACTGCAACTGATGTCGCTGTTGTCAAATGTACAATTGTAAATATATAATATGGCATGGGCATAAGTTGAAGGAATATCTGATCCAGCATTACAAACATTTGATAAAAGGCATCTGGAGTATCAAAAATATTTCAAAAATTAGAAGTGGGCAAAATCAGCATCACCCTTAAGAAAGCTGAAATAGGAGACATTGCTGCAATGGCTCAAGTTGTTGCATGCACACAGACCAGTTTAAAACAAACAAGTTAATTAATTATAATGAATAAGATAAAAAATAAGCGATTATCAAGTGATTATGAAGTTAGTTTAAAAAATTTCCAAAACTTAAAACCACTTAAATAGATCAGCAATTGTAAACGCAAGAGCTTGATACATGATTGGAATTGCTTTTAACTAAGCTTTTTCTGCTGCCATTATTTGCCCTTCTGAAGGCACGCAAAGCTTACTTTCCCATGATTTATTATCTAGATGAACCTTGGCAAACTTTCAATTGTTTTAATACTACTATGCATACTACTTGATCCAACTGATGTTCATGAGCACCATTATTTTAACATGACTATACACATAGCTAAATTAAAGCAATATAAAACTTCAGCTTAAGACTAATACAGGTTAAACTATACTAATCTTCAAATATCTTGGCAATGAGATCGCCTAACAACAAACAACATATCAACTGATAGAAAAAAAATGCTTTCTTTTAAGATCAACTCATATTTGACGCAACCACTTTTTTAAGGTAATAAAGCATTCCAAATTCTTTGGTTAATAACATGACCGTATTGTTAATACATGTAACTGCTTGTATACAAATGTACCTAGAGTAAATCTCTGTATATAAAAGGTAGCGCAAAAGTCAACCAAAGATCTTATCATAAGTTGCGAGACCTAAATGAATACACCAAAGCTATTGGCCTTGTTGGGACCAAATAAGTAATTGAGCTCTCTACTGATTTTTAGTTACTCAAACCATACAAACCTCCTATGACATGTTTTAGTAGAGCTACACAAAATTGTGCAACTTTTGATTTTACAACTCCATAGACAATACTTTAGTTGACTCATTCTTAGAATTTAGCAAAACCCACTAAAAAGTCACGCTGACATCCAATTATCAGCTTCTCACTAATGTTGCTAGCTAGCTTCATTGACCTTCATTTTAATTTTTTGCTGTGTAAAGTTTCATTTTCAAACTTCATTTACCGACATTAAAACTTAGCAGTAAGAGTTATTTGACCAAAAAGAATGATGTAAACATCTGCACACATCAATTATGAATTGCTGAATAGAAAAACAAAAAAAGCATAACTATAACTAAGCAAAATAATATAATGCAGATTAGTAATTAAAATAACACTGAACAAAGATTTTTTGCTGACAGTTTCAAACACGGCTCTTTTTTCACTATCTAATCTAAAAGGTTTTGTTTATTTATAGTCAGTAGTTGATATCTCTGAAATTTAAATAAATAAATTTATTGAGGATGGCAATAAAAATTATGAATAAAATTGTGTTGGTAAATATAATTTTTGAACAAAACTAAATAATGTGCGAGTAAACGTAGTTACGACCATCTGAACTATAATAGGTTTAGTTAATAAAAGTAGTGTTACAACCAGTTTTCAAATTTATTTTGACTGTATGTAATAAGCCAGTAGAAACTTGTGTTTAATTCTTTAGTAAATCGACTGCAAGAAAAAAAAGTTGAGTTTTATTATCAGGTGTATAGAAGTAGGTTCACCTTAGATTTATCATATTAGTATAATACAAGTTGATTAAAGCTAACCTGGGATGGTATTTATTACAAGCTGTACAAAAATATTAGTTTAGTGTTCTACTATGCTTAATAGGGCAAAGTTTTACCAAAGCAATAGAGCAATTGCGAATTATGAACAAAAGTGAACCATTTTAGTCAAAATGTTATACTGCATTAAAAATGTAAACAGATCATTAGAAAAATGAATTTGTCCCAAATTTTAATTAATTTCGAGAATATTATCTTGATCGGGCCGGAATTGACTAGTCATAATGAAATTTGTTCACTGAAATGGTGTGCAATCGACGAGGAATATTTGGTGCAGCGTTTGCTTACTAAAAAAAAAAACTTACAATCAGACTTCAACACAGACTTTTTGAATGCATTTTAAATACTTAACGTTTTTAGATCAGCTGATTTTCACGTGTCCTGCAAAACTTAAGAATTAATTCAGTTTCAAAATTTCTGTAAAACTACATATATGTACATACATGTAAGTGTACGTAACTGTTTGAACGCATAAATATACCACTCATTTCTTTTGTGTCAGTGTATTGTGTTCAAATTTGGACTTTTCAGCTTACTCATTTTGCTCAAAAGTTTATTAGTTTCGCACTACATATTTCGATCAGATTGCATCTTGGGTAAATTTTAACCGCTGTCTACATATTTGCCTAAGCAGTCATCTGTTGCTTTACCAGAGTCACCACAGTCAGATCAATACTAGCAAAGCAGAGATTTCTCTTTGATTTGCAAGTTAATCTGCTTTATCCCAGTACAATTAATTTTCTCCATTGTCTGAGTTTTGTATTAGAATAAGATATAACCTGATAATATTGTCCAAAATAATAATAAATAATATAATAATAATAATAATAAATATTAATAATAATAAATAATATAATAATAATATAATAACAATAATAATCATAATAAATAATATAATAATAATACAAATAATATAATAATAATAAAAAATATAACAATAATAATATAATAATAATAATAATAAATAATATAATAATAATATAATAACAATAATAATCATAATAAATAATATAATAATAATACAAATAATATAATAATAATAAAAAATATAACAATAATAATATAATAATAATAATAATAAATAATATAATAATATTAATAAATAATATAATAATAATAATAAATATTAATAATAATAAATAATATAATAATAATATAATAACAATAATAATCATAATAAATAATATAATAATAATACAAATAATATAATAATAATAAATAATATAACAATAATAATAATATAATAATAATAAATAATATAATAATAATATAATAATAATAAAAATAATATAATAATAATATAATAATAATATAATAATAATATAATAAAAATAAAAATAATATAATAATAATGATAATAATAAAAAATATAATAACAATAATAAATAACATAATAATAATAATAATATTGCCTGTGATAATGGGTAATCAACAAAATACACAAAACCGCATCCATTCTCAAAAATTGGGAAACAATTTTTTACTCCTGAGCTAAATCTTTTCATCTAAAAAAATGGAGTGATACCATCCCATCCACGATAAACTAGTACGCTCAACAAATCTGATATCACAGCAGGCCGATGTTAAACCATGCTCATGCCTAATCTGCGTGACAGTTGTTTTAACAGATAAAATGACTGTGGTTTTGATTTATAATATGTCTTTTTAGCTATACTGTCATTTTTATTGATGGTTACATTGAAATGCATAATATATACTAACACGATCTAATTGAAAATTGGACACGCCAGAAGTAGTATGTTAGCATAGCCTTCTGGTTTTTAATAAATATCAATCTGTTTGTACCAAAGATGGCTGTATATGCTTGAATGTTGCTTTTTTGTGATTGATTTTAATTTTTTATTATAAACTTTGTATTTTGTGATAGAAAAATGTACCAAGTCATGATTACGAAAGCATTTTTTTATGGTACATCAGATATTTTGGTAGGAGTCTTGACTAGTTTTAGCTAGAACCAGGAGGTGGCTAATAAGTTGTGTTTTGCTAAAAAATATTTTCACCATAGCAGAAAATATTAGCTACTTTTTATGTTTGTCAATTTATCAAGGCTCTGTGTTTATCATGGAAATTAATGAAAGGGTGCTATTTGCAGCTGTAGGGGGATCTGTAATCTGGCATATGTGAATACGCAAACTCAGATATATGAGAAGACAAATTTGGACTGGATTTATAAAAACGAAAATTTTGTTTGTCATATTGGCGACATGTGTTGATGGACATTAGTACCTTTAGAATGAATAGAACAGCTAGCGAATTGCTCTGCGCTGTGCTATAATGACTAGGGATACTGTGTTTATTATCACCTACTGGTTATTACGTACAGAGCTTATGATTTAGTCTTTTGATAAGAGTCTCCTTTACAACTAAACATGCATGTTGAGGAACCACAGTTTTTATCTAGAAGATGAGGTCAACTCTGCAATCTGAGTTCTCACAAAAGTTACTTGTTTACCTGCTAGCAGTTAGTTGCTTAACCTACTGTTAAATCTCTTTGCTACAATCTTCAAATAAGTAGAAAAAATAAGAGCTTGGATATTTTACTCATTTTGCATTTGTATTTTGGAAATCAATCATTGAATTTCTGCTAGAGAGAAAATACATCAGATATCAATAAAGCAAATTGGTGTTCCTTTTATCGTCATGGCAATGTAACTAGATAAAAACAGCTGAGCCTATGCCTGAGATATCTATTACGGGTTGTACAAAGTCACACTTTTTGCAGGTACATTCGTCAGCTCCATTAAGGGATCCAATGTGGCATCCTTTATCTTTGCAATGCTCTCGACATGAGCTCGAGTCACCATCATGAGGGCATCTTTCACATCTGCAGAGGTTACTATTTGGAATGTGCCGTGAACCTTCGCACAAAACTTGAGCTTGACATAGATATTCACAAGGTAAACACGTGCACGAGAAGTAGTAGCATCTTTTTATTTCACCATCGCCACATGTGATCTGCTCGTCACAATCAGATGTAGTTTCACAATTAATACGCATGGAATCCACTAAAATTAAACAGTAGACCGTAAGTATCAAAACTGAAATATCCACACATTGTGATTCACAACTTAAGCATTGGCAGACATTGTCAATAGAACTTCTTGTCTCACAGTCACTACATGTTATCAGCTTTTCACAATCCAAAGAATTGTCACATGACAATGATGCATCAACTAAATTTTTTTTATAAAATATGAGTATCAGCTCTCTCTAATACCTCTGAATCACAGAGATTTACCTAGTTGCTTGTCATTTACAACTTTTAGTTTTTTATTTGCTAGTGTATTATTGTTAAAGAGCATTTTAAGCAGATTATTGTGTAACAAGCATTTTGAAAAAAACACCCTTACAGAGCATTTAAAATTAGTTGAAATTATTCCTGACATATAAAAATAAGAAGTTAGCAAGCCAAAGCTTCCAAGACAAAATCCTGGCAAATTATAAGAAAAGGCGGTCAAGGCCAACTCTTTTTATGGCAATAAAGGTGCAAAGATTGTGTCGGTAAGTCCTTTATAATTTTGGTTCGATACAAGAACAAATACTTGTCTGCGTTATCCTGTGTAAATACATATACAATGAAAATTTGCACTTGCTAGACACTATTTTTAATAAAAAAATCATTTATAATACATTATCAATTTTGTTATAATTAAATAGAAATTGTTATAGGAAAAAAATTATCTATAAAACAAAACCAACCTTTTGGATTAAAATAAGTAACTTTTGATTTTACACAGAACTTTAATCAAGTTAGTTAAAAGTAGTGTATTTTTTGGACTAAAGTTTTGGTTTCTACGTGCATAACAGGTAATAGAACTATCCAAACGCACTTTGATTAAATTGTATCTTATTTGCAAATTTTAAATACTAAAATTTTAGTTTCAAATATTTAAATTAATTTATGGATTACACAATTATGTATTATTTACTATTATTATTATTAATTATTATCAAATATACAATTATATATCAGTTACTACTAACCTTTTGTTGAGAAGAGTTGTATCGCCAGAATAGCACTGATATAAAGAGCGCACTTCATCTCTCTTGTTTGTTTGTCTGCTGACTACAACTGAAATTATAGAGCATTGCTTATTTAAAATATTTATTATTATTAAACAGCTTTCAAAAATAAAAAAGTGAAATAGAGAACAATTTTTTTAAAGCAAGTTCTTGCTTATTTATACGCTGAGTACACAAGTTTTATCATACCTGACTTCGAATGTTCTCACATGAGATGGACTATACATTTCAGTGTTTGTGTTTATATTTGATTGTTAACCAATCACACGCAGTTTAAGACACTAGAGCTTTAAAGTTGATTCAACCAATAGGATAAAGATAAATGGAATGTTGGGAGTGTTTTCAGTGTCACTAGTCAACAGGTGGCTGGTATTAGATGCTCGCTCAACCGAAGTGTATCTTTTACATGCTATTGGTTTTGTTTTACACTTCCTTAATAGTTTCTATTTAAATATCGACGATGCTTGTTTTAGTCGATGTTTTACTATCATGACAGTGTTTAGGAGCTACATGACACTGAACTCAATCGATTCAGTAGAAAACAATGCATACGAAAATGACAAAGTTTTTCATATTCACCGGCCTAAAATGCATTAGAATAATTTTATTGTATACTCATAACGCTTTTTTAAAACCACCAGTTTGAATTTTAGTTGAATCGCAGCTAATCACCAGTTTTAAACATGTTATATTACTCACAACATTAAACTATAGACTAGCTACAAATACTAAAATTAATTACGACCGATAGATATCTCATAACAATAACATTTTGTAGAAAAGAACAGTGTAATTAAAACACCAATGAAATAAAGTTACAGTTCATTTTTGTGTTAGGTTGTAAGCTAATCACAGCTAAAATAAAATGTGTAAACTATTTACAAGATAATTTAGGATTTCTAATCACACAAAATTGCAAAAGAAAGAAAAAAGTATCGTTTTTTATAAAAAAATTCGCTGATCTGTAAGGACGCCAGTTTTATAGCTCCTGCCTTCATATGTTCTTCTTTTAGACAGCATATATATATCACTGCTAAAGTTAATATTTGATTGCTGCTGGATCACATGTAATTTAAGATTATGGTATGATTAAGTCTATTTAATCAATTTTGTTTACCACAAATTGATTTGTTTGGTATTGCGCTTTGACTTGTCCAATCAACTGGTTGTTTGTAGTACATGATAGAGAAACAAAACTGCATGTCTTGACATATTATTAGCTGCTTTATTGACTTTATTAATAATTTTTTGTTGCACATCCAAGATGCTGTATTGACTTGGCACAGAAACCGTGCAAATCATGTTCTGCAAAAGCATTTTGATATTGCTGATATCACAATCATTGAAATCTTTTGTAGTCAACTGCACTCTTTTCTCCAAAAAAATTGATCGCAAAGAGATTTTTGTTGCAAATTTTTGCTGCTGTATATACTGCAGTTACTAGATATCCAATGAAGTATTAACCCGTGAAAACACACTAATAGCTTTTTTCCGGGCCCCTATAACTGTACATGAGTTCATTCTTTTTATTTAAAAATTTTTTAGGTGGGGACTAACCAAACTTGTGATGACTTATTTTAAGGTATGCAGTGTGAATGATTAGGCAGCATGGATACAGTAAGATATATTTGGCAATTTTAAAAGCTAGTTATTTTTTCTCTTAAACCATTAGGATTATTTTGATACATGGTTTTAATTATGCATTACCAAGCCTTTCTATGTTACAATTGTATTTATTGCAGTGTTATACCTACTTGAACAGATTAGACAAAGACATTCTGACACCGCTCATAGAAATCTCATCATTGAAGAACAACAGGGTAACAAAACTGTGTTTTTCCTTTTGATCATCATCTAGCTCACTCAACAAAAAGGACATCACAGCCTAACAATGTTAAACAATGCCCATGCCAAACCTGAATAGTTGCAGCTATGACACGCTTAATGTGACTGAGGCTTTGATATCTACCGAGTCTTTCTAACTATACTTTCATTTTTATTCATGCTTACACTAATATGTCTAATAACAACCATTTATAGCGCGACATTTACACTAAAATTTGCGTCAGAAGTGACAAAGGAAAAATACATCAGCATAATATTATTGTATCAAATCTATTATTATTACTTTCATCGTGATTATTATTATATAAACACTTATTTGGCTGTAATAAGTACCGTTCTGTTCATACCTAAGATAGCTGTAAATTCTTTAGTTTTACAACTGTCTTTGTGCCTTGAAAAACTGATTTTTATTTGTTATTGTATCTAAATTTTATAGCTTATGTTAGAAAAGTAAACTGATGCATGATTATGGGTATATCTTTATTTAATGGAAATATCCTTTAACTGCAGCAGTGAATGTTAAACACTTTTGTGGGTTATCAATTCAGCAGGGCTCTCTATTCATTGCAGGAATCGCTACAATAAAGGGATGATCAATCCAAATATAGCGGTTTCACAAACATGGCAAACATGTACATGTATACACAAGCCCCAATATATAAGGGATCTGCATGGTGTATGCTGAACCCATTATTTGAATCAAAACTTGAGTCTTTATGTTAAGAGATTTCATAAGTACAGATAATTTTTAATATAGTACAATTAGTATTTGAGTAAAATCTTTCTAAATATAATTGCCAGACAAGTGAACAAAATTCTGTAATTTTACTATTAGTTTCTTGATGCTATTAAGCATGAAAATTTGTAGATTGCCTTTGTAACCATTTTGTAACCACTCTGGTCATTCATAACCTTCGTACCAAAAAAATGCAAAATATAAGCTCTCCAGTTGAAGGTCCAAAATTCCCCAAACTAGTTGGTTGATTGACTCAAACGTCTTAATGTCTTTCCTGATATGGATGAATTGGCAATAGCTTTCACTCTTTCTTCTGTTTGTCTGTTTAAGGAAGTTTCCTGCAATAAGGCTCCTGAAATCTTAGTACATTGTCAACATCACTCGACATTTCTCCCTTATCTGTATTTCTTTGTGACAGGAGCTGACAGGTGTTTTCACTAAGCTCAATCTGCCACTTTTACTCTAGCTCATACTGACTTGTCAGAACTGACAAATTATTTTTAGCTGGTTACGTAGCTAAAACTTTCGGCATTTAGTCATTTTTTGCTTTGCGTTATTTAAAGATGGATTTTAAGATATCTCCTTCTTTGAAAATAATGTTGAAGAATCCGGATTTTTGAAACTCGAGCAATCACTTTGAAAGTGATGCAATAAAAACAAATCTATTTATGAACTTTTAATATACACAATAACATACTTTATACTGAGATTTGAACTACAGAATAACCACAGCAAACACTTTAATGTTGCAACATCTAACCAAAAAATGTCTGAAGAAATTTAGAAAGTACATTTATGATAGATCAAGCTCATCATGCCTGATTTATTAGCTAAGTAGTGGTTTATTTTTGTTCTCTTGGATCAGCTCTTTTAATTTTTGTTGTACCAGCTTAGTTTATTCAAAATTTGGAAAGTGAGTGGTTTTCTGCATAGATTGCTTAAAACGATTTAAATACTTGCTAAAAAACACAATTTTAGTGTAATCTATGCGTTAATCTTTATTTGAAATATTCTCACACAAATTAAATCATTTTCCTGGTTTGTGATTAAATTTTTGAGTCTTTGCCAGTGTTTTATGATATTATACATTGATGTTAAATAACTCTGCAGCAACATCTACATTTACTCATTGCTACCTTTTTATGGGTGTTCAAGTGTAGTTGGAAATAAACTTCATTTTTAACAACGGTTTGCTCTAAGGCCAAGTAGATTATCTAGTTTTTCATATCTGGTTAGACAGTTATGCAGTGATCGTAAGGCTGTTGAAGAAAAACCTTATTACTTATTAACATGTAATATATTGATGTTTCCACTCTAAACCAACTCCACTAACATTCTGAAGTAGTCAAACGCAACTCATAAAATGAAAACTTATTAAAATAGTTATGAAAACCATTGATCATCCTTAATTTACTATCTACCTTTTAATTTATTTAACAATATTTTTTATAGTTGTATAACTCATTATACCTGCTTGATTCTTCTCATTTCTACATAGTCAGTTAATTTTCAATTGACATACATCATCAAACAAGTTTATTTCAGACAACCATTTTGATTCTCACTAGAGAACAACTGGAAGTTTATGTCATCACTATGTGTTATTTTAGATTATTATAGTAGACATCTTTATTTTGTGTGGCTATGTAAGTGCTATGTAAGGCTATGTAACTGGCAAGAAACAGAATTTTAAAGTTCATCAAAAGTACATACGATGCTGCTTTAACTGAGCTGATATTAGACAAAAAGGGCATAGCTGAGCTGATACTAGACAGTTTTAACTGCATTAGACAAATCAAATTTTAGCTCAAGGATAAATACATGCGGTTTTTAGTGAAAAAACGTCACTTTTGGAAGTGCGGGAATTATGTCGACAACTTTTCATTGCTACGAGCTCATCCAGCTGTATTAGATATTTTTAGAGCTAGTAATTTTGAGATAGTAGAAACTAAATAAGTTGCTTTGGCATGTAGGCCTGATGGTCACAGTTTACAACTATTCAGTATTGTTGATCAAAAACTGGAGACAAATAATTTAGAATCATAGAAGCTGCTAAACTTTGCCGAGATGCCAACTATACTTTCCATCGGTTTCTTAATATAATTATAAGTTTCTACTGTGACGTCAAGATACGCTTTTATAACAATTGTTTATTTGTATTTACAACACTAAACTCAGCTTACAACGGACTGAGAAAAACCAGTATCCAGTTATTAAATATCCAGTTACATTACAATTTGCAGCACGATCAACAATTTTCTATGTTCAGACAGAGCGACATACATTTTTGTTTTCATAGTAATTGATTCTCGCAATGGTTGTTTGTATAATTGAAACCAAATTGAACAAAAAACTTTAGTATTAACTCACATTGGTATTGGCGTGTCTGAAAATTGTTATTCTAAGTACCAAATACCATTAAAGAAAAATGAAAACCTCATTTCTAAATATTGATTATCTTTTTTTATAGGAAAGGCAACGGATACACATAGATTTTTTGAGTAAAACTGTTTTTAAAACAAACAGATATAATATTTCTGGTGTGATTTTTACGATCAGTTTTTGCAAGTATACTGAAGAACTGCAACTGAAGTTGCTGTTGTCAAATTTACAATTATAGTTATAAAATATGGTACTCGCATGATTTGAAGGGATATCTAGTATATCATGACAACCATTTGATGAAACACTTCTGGAGTAAGAGTTTGAATAAAATACCACTCCAATGACATTGAAGAACCTTCAAGAAGTGTTATCAAGTATATATAGCAATTTTAAACATTCTTTTGCTGATATAATAGCTAGCTGGTGGCTTAAATTTACATTCTTAGGATACCATTTTGAAATGGCTGTTTCAGAAAATTGGTTAATCTGATTTATATCTGACATACAGTATATATATTTTTATGTAGGTGTGGAGTAGGTTCAAAATAGCTGTGTTACAATGTGTGGCTAAAGCTACCACAGCTGATCTTGCAGCTGTTTGAACAAATGTTTAACATTGAACCACTATATTTTGACCAAAAAACTTTATAATAGCTATCTGGTGGTTTGTTTCCGCATTTCTTCTTTAGATGTTCAAGCCTTGTGGTAGTATCAGTTTGGTTAACTTGTTATCTACTTTGAAAGTGCTTTTTAGCCTAAAATCTTTCTTTGGTTTACGGCTATTTTTACACCATCCTGCTATTGAAGAATGTGTGAGAATAGTAAAAGACTATATTTAAAAAACCTAAGCTTGTTTACTGACGATTTAATGACTGTATTTTGATTTAATTCATATCCTTGTTTTTACCTAATATAGTATTGTTGTTGTATATGTTTAGCCAATCTGAGCTCTACTTGAAGCTTTCCTTTGCAGTACGGTTGTGTTTATTATAAATGAAAAAAACCAAGTTTTTCTGATACTAAAACACTGATACTGATAAAATTGCTGTTATTTAATGATAGTTTGTAGAATTGAAACTAAATCGAACAAACCAAACTGTAGTATTAACTCGCTGTTAAATCTGAACATTAACGAGTTGTTAATCTTTAGTATTACCTAGTTGATAAACATCAGTGTTAATCAGTTTAATTAATATATGTATCTCTATTTGTATTACATATTCTTTGTAACAATGTTTCTAAACTATTCATTAAATAAAATTATAAAAGTTTGTAAGATTTTATAAAATTCACAAAAAAGTTTACCCTGGCATCATATCTATTACACATACATATGTATGCTTGTTTATCATTATTTCATGACTTAAAATATACTGAAAAACTATATTTAATTTCATAAAAATATTTACTTCCATCATGATCCTTTATGACCTACCAACAAACAAATTGTATCGATTTTTCCACGATATCGTTGGAATGAATATTGTAATGAGAATGAAGGCAGTTGGTAAAAATATTTGAAAACTGTTACAAATGAAAGTTAAAATTCCGATCTAATCTCCTGGACTGAGAAAAATCAGTATCCAGTTATTAAATATTGTTACATTACAATTTGCAGCATGATCAACAATTTTCTATGTTCAGACACAGCGACATACATTTTTGTTTTCATAGTAATTGATTCTCGCAATGGTAGTTTGTATAATTGAAACTAAATTGAACAAAAAACTTTAGCATTAACCAACTTTTAAATCTGAACATTAACGAGTTGTTAATCTTTAGTATTAACTAGCTGATAAACGTCAGTGTTAATCAGTTTAATAAATATATGTATCTCTAATTCTATAACATATTCTTTGTAACAATGTTTTTAAACTATTCATTAAATAAAATTATAAAAGTTTGTAACATTTTATTTGTAACATCTTCTTCACAACCTGTTCATTGATGAGAAATGTTCTGTTGCACAAAATTGAATTAGCCACAAAATATTGTTTAATAATGGTTGTATTTAGCTTACCTCATCTTCGTCATTTCTGATGTATTCTAAAATAGATTGTTCACTTCTACGAATTATTCATACTTTTTGAAGATTGTCGTTTTATCTGTTTAGTTGAGATTGCCGATGGTTAACTAATAGCTCCATTCTTTGGTATTTCTATATTCTATTATTATTTTCTGTAAGAGTTTTGGTGGCACTCGCTTCATTTCTTTTGTAAACAAATTAGTGCACTTGTAAATAATCTGTGGCAATCAAATGTGCATAAAAATATGTACCAGGTGGCGTTGTTGTGAGTTAAAAAACATCTTACATTAAAAGAATAATTTGGCAAAGCCTGTTTATATTGTCAGTTCTTGTGAAAATAGTTATGGAGTATGCTTGGCATCCTCCTAACGCTCTTTCAAGAAAGAAACATAATTTATTATTGACATGTTCTGTATGTAAATTTGTACTTGATAACTTACGTGTTTCTCTACAGTCTGAGTTATTTCTTGCTGAGTAAACAAAACTATTAAAAGCTCTACAGCGATTTGAAGAATCTTTTAAAAGTGTTTCAACATACTGCACATTTGCAATGTCTTAGTCCTTAAGTTGCTGGTTCGTTTTCTAGCTGCAGGTTTATTTTTTTCATTGTATTCATGTATCTTTAAGATTTTTGTTACATCTGCTTGGTTACCCTTTCTGCTGGTAATTTGCTATGTTCTTCCTAGATATTTCTACTTGCTATTGATACTATGTGAAACATTGTTGTTGGTGTTAGTGAAAATAAGATTTGTTCTAAACATGCAGATGTGCTAGCATGTCAACTGTAGTCAGCATGTAACAAAAGATATAACATATAGTATTTTGATAGATTAAAAAGTATTTTACATAATAAAACTACTATTTTAAAAAGCTTATAAATGTATATAGTGAAAATTTGAATATTTTCGCTTCACAAACATCATAGAATTTAATGAAGTTTAGACTATTTCAAAGAGTTCTTTGTTTGGCAATGAATTGTTCACAAAGAAAATACTTTTTCAATTGGAGTATACAAGTTTTTTTGTGTGATTTAAAATGTGCTCATGTGTTTGAATTCAATGTGTAAATATGCATACATGGATATCTTGCACTTCATTTCTAAATATGAATCTGAATCCCAGCCAGAATCAGTTTGTATTATGTTTATTCAGTATTATGGCGCTAGGTATATTGTTAGTGAGTAATGTCCTAGATGAGACTTACTGTTATGGGTGTATTTAATGAATACTTTGGAACATAATTTGAAACATAACTTTTTTCAGTTATAGATCATCAGCCTTATATACCGCATATAAAGGGGTTTATTTTAAAAAATTAATGTTACTATAAAACAATCAAATATCAAACAAAGTCCGAGGTAACTAGTAGAAGTCTGACACTTTTACTCAATTGATGAGCAACAGTTCGGTATTTCAAGCAACTTTGAGGTATTTTCTGGAGATGCGATCTTTTCTGTTTAATAATTTGGAGCAACTTTGTTTCAAGTGTAAATTGCATTTTATCTCCCTCTTTGTTACAAAAACAGACTTGCATTTGAGGACATAAAGTTTTCAACCAGAAAATGTTGTCAGGTGTGTAGATTCTTACAAATATATCAGTGCACTATAAAACCTAACTTGTCAGGTACTTCAAAAATTGATCTCATATAATTACCCACTAGTTTATTTGTGATGCGTTACAGCGGTAGTCAATAGATATTTACTATTGCAAACAGCTATAAGAATGGCATGCGCAAGCAGAGGTAAGTCACCAAAAACCAGCCAGACTTGCAACTTTCTAAAGCATTGTAGCAGTTATCATACCAGATCAGTAACCAGCGTTCAAAAAAACAAATATCAATAACACTTTTTCAATTGGTTATAAATATGGCTTATATCATTATTTCATTATAGAAAGTTGCATATTATATAACATCACAAAAACATGCAGGTGCATAATGTAGTTGCACATAAAGGTGCAGCAATGTAAACACAAAAGAAGCGCTAAAAGAGGTGAGCCACACATGCAGGCAAAAAACAGAAGCCCAAGATAGTCAAAGAGCCTGCAGCAAAGAGCTAGCAGAGAATTGACTCATCTACAAGGAATCATACACTGCAAACACAATTCACCCAAAGAGTAGGCAAGCAGACAAGCCTTTGAACCATGAAAAAACATAGTTTAATTAGCCTTTAATCTAACTGTAAAGTAAATAGCTATCACTATATGCTTGTATACACCAACTCATTGAACTTAAAAGGCCATAAGAAAGGGAGCTAAGTATACATGCATATTGTTATATTGGCTTTGGAAAATAAGAACTGCCAGAATAATTGTTACTTTGATTTTCTGAAAACAATCTTCTTAAACTTCTATAAACAAAACAGCTAATCTGTTATTGTTTGTTGTAAGGCAATTACCTACAAATGGCTAGTTGACAGTAACCATGACATTATATTATTAAGTGCTATTATTTTACCAAAGAGCCTGTAGCAAACAGCTTTTAGATGATTTACTAATCTGCAAAGAAATACCTTGCAAACACAATTCAACTAATAAGGTGGCAAGCCAGCAAGACTGAAAGCTCTGAAGAAACAGAGTTTAATCAACCGTCTGATAGTAGAAACAGCTATCACTACACGCACCGTATACACACACTTGTTGAACTTAGAAAGGACATATTAAATTGAGCTAAGTATACAAGCGTATTATTATCATATTTGCTTTGACTAGTAAGCTCTGCAAGAATTATTGTTGTTTTAATCGTTTGAAAGCAAATAACCTTAAATACTATGAGCATAACTGCTGGTCTGTTATTGTTTATTGTAGGACAGTCATCTACAGACGATTAACTGACATTAATAATGACAATATATTATCAGGTGATCAAATGAAGACAGTCAGAACAAACTAATGATTACATGCTTATAAACTGCTTTGTTATCTAAAGTATAAATACTCAAATTTATTAAAGAGTATTGATGATTTATATTTATATTGTATATGTTTAAATCCTTTGGTAATGTCCCCATACAAACTGTCTTGGTTTGCCTACATTGACTTTTATGTCTATCATGCAAAGTCTAGCGCTCTAAATTGTTTGTACACTAGATATAATCGTCTGAGGCCACGCAGGCAAAGATAGGGCAAGTAGCACCACAATAAATAGTTGTTGGCACAATCTGTACTAAACCATAATATGACTACAAGTTTTGTTTTGGTCAATATCTGTTGTGCCGTCCATCTAATGCATTTCTATTACTTGCAGTAATTTTCAGCATCATATAAATAAATTTATTATTCAGGAAAGATTAATCTGCAGAATTGGTACCTTGGTCAGGAATTAAAATACTCATGATTTTAAAAAAATATAATTACCTTATTTGTTGTGTGGTAACTTGTCTCCGATCATTAGTATCCAGGTTCAATTATAGCATTCTGGAAAAATAAATTCTAAATGTTTGCTTAATTAGCCTTGAAATTGTTCTGCTTACAACTGAAAGCCTCTAAAAGGTTTAATTGTAGTGAAAACATTATCATGTATTGAATGTTTTGATTATCTTAATTTATACACCTTTATTTTTAAACACTTGCCTAATGTCTCTATACTTCCAGTTTTTGTTTGCCTACATCAACTTTTATTTACACTGGTCTACTTCTAACTTTAAATTTGGTTTCAATGAGTAGTGTGACATAGCAATTTGAGGTCAAATAAGCAAATAATGAGCAAACATCAATGCAGTCGAGTAGCTAAAAGCAAAATTGGTATAAAACCATACAGGTTAATTAGGTACAAAAATATGTTTTCATTAAAATTAGGTTCATCTCTATTCGTTTTTGTATTATTCAGCATCATACAGATCAAATCATAAAAATAGGGATATAACTCTTAAATAAATCACAATTAAAAATATATATGTTATTGAGAACACGCGGTATTTTATCTACCAGTGTTAAGAATTCACGTTTTAAGTAACATTCTTAATTTTTCCTGCATAGTGGTGAGCTACACCTCACCTGAAAATTATTTCACTATCATTCTAATTATGATCTCTATTTCTCTAGCGACCCGCAACTAATCGTGGTAATATCTTTAAGCACTAGCTACTTCCATTGATGAGTCAGTTTTGCTTTTACTGCATTATAATTAGAGTTTTATTCAGCTACACTCACCAATATGAAGTAATCAGAGAAAAAAAGGTATTAATTTGTTTTATGTTTTAAGTACTTCTAAACATAATTCATACTAAACTGTCAACTCCAGAAGAACCTCCACAAAAAGATTAAAGTTCTCACAATTAACCAATAAGCGTGTCTAAAAATAGTTATAGAGCCTTTTAAATCTAGTTAATCCTTACCACTGCTTATTTATCAGCTAACTGTTTTTTTTATAAATTCTTCTTATAGCTTTTTATTTAATTTTCAACCTCTGGGTTGATTGTATTTATATTAGTATTACATTCAAGAAAATAGAAAGTAGAAAATTCTACATTCTTATCTTACCTTTTTGAGATAGCTGCTGTAGATAATTAATTAAGCCGATCTATATATTTTCTATGCATGTGTGGAATAGGTTTGAAGTTGTGTTAAAATGTGTGATTAAATATATATCAGCTCTTTTTGTAGCTGTTTGAACAAGTGTTTATTATAGTATAAATTATGTATTATATATCATATAGGGCCTATACTATTATATGTAATATTATATATAATATATAATATATATGATATATATATTACATATTATATAGACATATATTTTAAAATATATTATATATAATAATATTATTATATTATTATATTATATATAATATATTATATATAATATAATAAATTATATTATATGTTATAGTATCTTTCTTATGAAAACATGATATAATAGATATCTGGTGGTTTATTTTCGCATTCCCTTTTTAAATTTTCATATCTTGTGATAGCAGTTTGGTTAACTTGTTATTTATTTATAAAGTGCTTTTTAGCCTCAGCATTCTATTGGTTTATGGCTATTTCCACACCCTCCTACTGGTGAGGAAAGTGTGAGAAGAGTAATAAAGTCTATTTTGAAATACGTAGGCTTGTTTACTGAAAGTTTAATAACTGCTTTTTGATTTATTTCATTCCCTTTTCATACTTACTAGAAGATTACTACTGATATATATTTTGGGATGGCAATATTTGATAAAAATAGGTGTGGATCAGCTTTGAAGTTTGTGTGTTAAAACATGTGATTAAAGATATAACAGCTGACATTGGCATGATTTGAACAAATATTTAAAAACAAACTATCTTTTTACGAAGTCACGATGAAGTAGCTATTCAGTGCGTGATTTATGCATTTCTTTTATAATTTTTTATACATGTAGTAGCTTGTTGTGGTATCTTTCTGGTTATCTTAGTTTCTACTTTTGAAGTGTTTTTAACCCTAGCATTATTTAGATTAATGGCTATTTTCACCACTTTGCTAGTGAAAAGTGTGTGGGAAGAGTAATTGTGTATATTTAAAACTACTTAAGCTTGTTTTTTGCCGACTCAATGACTATTTTTTATTTAATTCAAATCCATCTAATGCCTACTATAAGATTGTTGTTGTATATGTTTAGCTGATCTGCATTCCATTCGCAACTTTTTATTGCATTAAGGTTGTTTTTATCATACATGAAGGAATACATGTTTTGCTCATACCAAAATCAGTCACAGTTGTTTATTCCAAAACTCTTCGTGAGTTTGTGAGCTTTGAAGCTTTTTACATTTTCAATCCGTTTGAATTTTCTGGTGCTTTCCAGAATCTACAATTTTCTCGAAGACCAAGTTTACAAAGGAACCTGCTGATACAAAATTACATATGTAGCAATTTTATTAAAGTATTGTTATAGTTTTATACTTACCGGTACATAGTTATTCACATATAGTGTACTGCCCTTTCAGAATGAGTTTTTTTGCAACTATAAACTTACCTAGGTTTTGTTTACATTTAATTGTTTGGCTATCAAAGTCTCCAGCAGTAGGCATTCCAAGATGCAGTGATCACACATATCTAATGGCGAATTGAAAAATGTATCTCATGCGTTACCAAACCAAGCAGACTGTTTGCACAAAATGTCAACTAACATATTAAAAAAGTCTTCATTCATCTTACTGACAATGGAACATACATGGATATCTTGCACTTCATTTCTAAATATGAATCTGAATCCCAGCCAGAATCAGTTTGTATTATGCTTATTCAGTATGATGGCGCTAAGTATATTGTTAGTGAGTAACGTCCTAGATGAGACTTACTGTTATGGGTGTATTTAATGAATAATTTGGGACATAATTTGAAACATAACTTTTTTCAGTTATAGATCATCAGCCTTATATACCGCACATAAAGTGGGTTTAGTTTAAAAAATTAATATCGCTATAAAACAATCAAATATCAAACAAGTACGAGGTAACTAGAAGTCTGACACTTTTACTCAATTGTTGAGCAACAGTTTGGTATTTCAAGCAACTTTGAGGTATTTTCTGGAGATGCGTTCTTTTCTGTTTAATAATTTAAAGCAACTTTGTTTCAAGTGTAAATCGTATTTTATTTCCCTCTTTGTTATGGAAACAGACTTGCATTTGAGAACATAAAGTTGTCAGCCAGAAAATGTTGTCAGGTGTGTAGATTTTTACAAATATATCAGTGCACTATAAAACCTAACTTGTCAGGTACGTCAAAAAATGGATCTCATATAATTACCCACTAGTTAATTTGCAATGCGTTACAGCGGCAGTCAGTAGATATTTACCAATGCAAACGTCTATAAGAATGACATGCGCAAGCAGAGGTAAGTCACCAAAAACCAGCCGGACTTGTAACTTTCTAAAGCATTGTAGCAGCTATCATACGGTAGATGAGTAACCGGTGTTCAAAAAACAAATATTAATAACACTTTTTCAGTTGGTTATAAATATGGCTTATATCATTTTTTTATTATAGAAAGTTGCATATTATACAGCGTCACAAAAACATGCAGGTGCAAAATATTGTTGCACATAAAGGTGCAGCAATGCAAATGCCGAAGAAGCGCTAAAAGAGGGGTGCCCAACATGCTGGCAAAAAACAAAAGATTAAGATAGTCAAAGAGCCTGCAAAAAACAGCTTGCAGAAGATTGACTCATCTACACAGAAATACACTGCAAACACAATTCACCCAAAGAGTAGGCGAGCCAGCAAGCCTTTGAACCCTGAAAGAAACATAATTTGATTAGCCTTTTATCTAACTGTAAAGTAAACAGCTAAGAAAGATAGCATAAGAAGAAGCATAAGAAGATAGCATAAGAAACATAGGTAAGTATACAAGCATATTGTTATATTTCCTTCAGCAAGTATGTAAGCACTGCCACAATAATTGTTAGTTTAAAGAAAAGTATTCTTTTCACAAGTCTGTTTGCAGCCTTCTCAACAAATTTTTGGTGCTATCCACAGTCAACAAAAATAACTGTTTGTTGTAATTCATTTGACTGAAATTGTATATTATATAATTATTGATATGATTATATAATATATAATTAATAATAAATAATATTAATAGTTTGTTGTAATTTATTTGACTGAAAACGATTATTGTCATAGCAGAGAGAATCTCATGAGTTTCTGTAGGCATTGGAGTCGAAGCATACGCTACTCATGTGTAGTACCTGCTTTGCTGGTCAGCAGCATGATGCTTTTGACTGGCTAACTAGCTCCTGTACTAATGTGGTACCTCATTTGTGTCACAGGCTTCTTGACTCTGACACCATCTTGGCTGCCGTTATAACTGTATCTAGTTTTGTGGAAAAAAAAGCCTGCTTTAGTTAGCTTGACTTTACTGACCTTTTCTGCTCTTTGCCTGTTTGTCACAAAATTTAGTAAAAGCTGTTTTTCTGGTATGTACGCTGTAGGTACAGTATGTAAAATGCATTCTCACAAGATAACTAAACCTTTTTTGGTTTGGGAAATGTAGAGCGTTATGAAAGTTATTAAACATTTTGTATGCACAAGGGTCAGTTTCCACACAAGTGTGCACTTGTTGGCAGGTTTTTTAAAATAATCTATTTTCACTTTTTGATAAATTAGCCTGATACGCTATTCTGCACATACATGGAAAAATTGCTATGGCTAACTTAAATGTGTAGTATACTGTATATAATCTTTGTTTCTTTACTGGTTTAAAAATTGAGGGCTTAATTTTCATTTACTTTCGTTTTACAAAATAATTTGCTTAAAAGCTTGAAAGTTTTACCTGAAATTGTAATTGCAACTCTTCACTAAGTTATTCAGTTCTTATGCTTATGCTTTACTGAGTCAAGTTACTGCCTTTAAAAAAATCACCATAAAAAATCTTGTTACTGACAAAATAACGCGACTTGACTAATTTCCATTTCTCCTCTTTAATACTCCGCTGCATGTAACATCTAACCAAAGTTTGTTTTGTCTAAGTTATAGTTGAAACGACTTAATACTTGAAGTAAAAGCATATGCCTTGGTGATAAAATTTTTAAACTCCTTTCCCTAATTTTTCTACAGTCTCCGTTAAAGAGCCATGTTGAATTACCTTGTTTTTCTTATAACACTCAATGGATACTACCTTGTAATAAAAACCTCATCAGTTGCTGAACAATGAGTAGTAATTGGACCATAAAAGTGCAGATGTAAAAAACAACTTACCAACTAAAAACTTGATTAAGCAAACCATAGCAATAACAAATTAAAAAATTGAAAAATAGAATGGGAAAAAAAAACGAACTGAAACCAGGTAATAAATCAGAAATGATGAGGATGAACTATTCTAAATGTGCTTTATAAGTTTTTTCACACATTTTTCACAGTTAACTTTGATGACTTAAATGTATTTAATGTTGCTATGGTAACAAATAATCTGCAATCATCAGCTCAGAAAATTTTAAACAATCCTCACAAAGATAGTATTTTTAAACCTGATTGGTGATTGGACAAGAGGTGAAAATGTACATGAATCGTAAAATACTATTGGTTAGCTTACGATAGATAAAATTTTGAATATATAATCTTTTGCCTTGTCTTTTTACATTTAATCTGACTTCAGAATCAGCAAAGGTTTGTTGATAAAAATGTGTCTAATCAATATTTACGTGTTAGGAGTGTGTTCTAAACTATGAAAGTAACTCTCGGAGTGTGTTAAATTAGCGCTGGAGTTGTGTAGGTTCCTTTTAATGTTTAATCACTATGTGCTTTAAAGTAGATATAGTATTTGACAAATGCCGTTATGGTAAATGAAAACAGTTCATTTTGCAGCTGTGATCACAAAGCAAAGTATCGAGTCAAATGAAGTGTTTTGTTCCTTCTTGCTGTGATCAGCATTGGGTTTAATTTTGCTCAAGGTGAGTTCACATATACATGTAGTTAAACTTTCTAGCATTTTTGTATGCCTATGTTTCCATCTGTTTTATTTCTCTGACATATTAGACACACTAGCTTATGATAGCTATTTATCGGTTTTCACTTTACGAACATCTAATATAGATTAAATTTGATTGCTTTTGCAGAATATTTGAAGCGAATGCATTTGTGCATGTAAAATTATATTGCTAGGACTGCTGCAAAGTTTATACCAACACAAAAAAACCTTTTATTTAGATTGAAAAACATGTGTAGGCTATATATAACGTTTGTGAAACCTAAAATAATTATTAAATAAATTTATGTAGTTTTATACAACAGCTTTTTGCTTGAAAAAAATTGATGGTGCATGATACACTAGCTCACAAACTTTGCATTTTGATAAGCGACAGAGTTACCGAAAAACTTACTTGTTTACATCCACTACCTTAATCAAATTATCACATACAATCTAAACTGTTGTCTTGTACAACTCAAATCCTTTCCGTGAGACTTAAACCTTTAAGTTATTTATCTGAGAAGTTGTTTCCTAAACCTCAGAGTAATATTTCACTTTCAACAAGATTGCTATGTTACGTTAGAAGCAGCTGTTTCTAATATTGTGGCATTTCTTCAAAGCAATGTAAAGCATAGAAGAATTGCACAACACCAATTTGTAACAATTTTTTATGATGCACTAGATAAAGGCAAAACAACAAATTTCATGCTGATTTCATTTTCAGCACAATCTCCTGCTCCTCCCTCACTATGTCAGGTATCAGCAGATTGCGAGGGATTGCCATTCTGTGGTAGCCATTCTTCAAGAAGCTGTGTTTCAGGATTATGCCAATGCATCTCTTGCAGCTCTATATGCACCAACCAAGTTAACTGCGAGAGATCACATCGTGTTGCACGAAACAACGTCTGCAGATGTCACAGGTGTCCGACTGATGGCCTATCGAGGTCATGTCGCCAATACTGCAAAGAAAAGGGATGTAAAACTGGTTATATTGATGCACCAGGGCAGTGTGTTTGCAGAAAGTGTGAATATATACATCCAGTGTAATATTAAAGTTTACGATCTTTGTTATGACCCTTTGCAGTTGTAGCATTGGTCAGACCTTATTTTGTCTATGCAGACCTTTAATAGACTGCTTTCTCTTGTATGGCCTTAAACTTGTTAAATACTGGATAATATTTTGATCTAACACTTGTGTTGTTATAATAATTTTTGATAGCAATTTTATTTAGTTTTTCAGCCTTGTAAGAACAAATACTTACCCAAACTATGTTTACATATCTGGGAAAGAACGCTTATTACAATATCTTTTAGAGTGGTTTAAATAAACCTTATAATTTGCATGCTTGTTAACAAAACTGCCTTTTTCTGCGGCATAACTTTCTAGTTTCTTATACATTGTGTAACTCAATTATTTGACTTTATGACATTTTCTCCCGCAATAAAACCGCATCATTATCATAACTTCTAGGCAGCTGTTCTATATATACAAAAGGCAACATATGTTGCTCCTACTAAACTACTTTGATTAAGAATGCATCAGAAGCATCTTCCTTGTATAAATAGTAAAATTTCAGGTGTCACATTACTTGTTAAATGGGGGATTCATTTTGAATATTTTGTGATCACCATTTTGTGAATCATTTTGTGATCACCATTGCAAACAGAGACACAGTTGATAACTTAGCTTTTCCTTTTCTCTACTTTCTTAATTTATTATTACCTTTAATCCCTTTTTAGTGGTCTTTATGTTTATTTAGTAAAAAGCAAACTAAAATTGAAACTCACACGCTGACTAAACCCAACTATTGTTTCTACACAAATCATCAAGACTTGTCAGCACAAGTGTTGAGCAAACTTAATGTGGTTTTCAAAATATAGCACAAAAACAATTTAGGCAGCAATATAATCAGGCCAGCAAATGTTTCTAAAAATAACACAAATGTAAATTGGGCTGCAAGTCAACCCAACTACCATCAAACCTATTTGAATGACATTTATATTTGACTAATTTTATTTGACATTCTTAATTTTCACAAAACCCATAGTAGCAAATTATGATGAAAAAAGTGTTTACAAACAATGTACTAATCATGATTGGATTAGATCAATACCAACAAATTTGTTTTTTTGTTTTTGTTGGTATCTCATACCTTACACATGTTTAGAGTTTGATGCAGCTGCACTTACAGGTGTGAAGTAATCAAAACCAACCAAGATATTAACTTGCTTTAGAAAGGCCTCTATACATAATTTATACTAAACTGGGAGCTCTAGATAAACCTCCGTAAAAATATTAAAGTTGTCACAACTAGCCAATAAAAGTATCTAAAAATAGAAAAAATGTAAAATCAGAAACAGTTCGGAAATAGTTAACTCGTACCACTGCTTATTTATCAGCTAGCTGCTGGTTTATTTTAATATTCTTCTTATACCTCTTTTAATTGGTTGTTGTACCTGCTTGAGTTATGTGATCTATATTTTTACACGATAAGATACTGTCAAGAGAGAAATGTTGTAATATTTAATTAAATATGAAATGCTTTGTCAATGGAGAAATTTTAAATTTAATATATTTATTTAATCATTTTACTAATTAAACAAATATATGAATAGTTTTGTTTTTGTTATAATAATTATTATAAAAGTATTTGGTATTAAATAGTAATATAAATATGTATTGTGTTTGTGTTTCCATTGTGCGTAATAAAACTATGGTTCTATGGTTCTATGTGTAATGGTTAGCCTCTGGACCTTCCGCTTAATTAATAGTATTACATTAAATAAAAGTAATACATCATTTACTACGCTCTTTGTACCAGTGGAGAGAGATTGCCATTTTTCTTAGTTTTTCCAAGTTTCACAGGTCAGCGTTACCTGTCAAACAATTTACTTATAAATTGTGTTGACAAGTAACACGCTGTTTTAGCAAGGCTTCCAACACGGATGCTGTCCTAGCTTGGGGGGTTTTTCGTGCTGCCCTGTCATCACTTCCAAAACTGATGCAATCATATCTCCGCAGTCTGAGAGATTTATAGTTTGCAATACTAATGTATTCCTAGCTTGGCAGTTTATCACACTTTTGTTTTAGCATTACAATATCTGCGATGCCAGTTTTAGCGTGATTGATGCTTTCTGCAAAATTTCAAACTTTCACACTTTTCAACCCTGGCAATACCTTTAACATCTGTGTTGATTTTGTTTATGTCAGCTGTTATTGCATTCCGAAAAATACCATTTATTTGCGTCGCAAAAATCTCAGAGAGCTTGTTGTGATAAAGATTTGTAGTCAAAGTGTTGCATTTGTTTGCATTCTCCCAAGTTAATAGTTGTTTGGTTAAAATTATAAAATTAACAAAATGCTCACAGCAAACTAAACATCTGAACATGCCTAACTTGCAACCTGATTCTGTGAACCTGTACTTTTTGGTTACAAAATTTAAAAAGAAAATATTTCCTATTGTTTTAATTTGCTCTTTTTTATTTTACATGCTTGAGCAAACACTTTGTTGTACACTGTGTTTTTACTCACTTGTATACAATGGCCAAGGTGTGTTGCAAAGATATATAAGTTTCCAGGATAAAAGTTCCAAATCTGGCCATGTATCAAAGACTAAAATAAAGTAAAAAGCGAGTATTGAATGCTATCACTAGAACATACACATAGAGAACTGAGCACCATTTGGTGGTTTCAAAGACTGGCCATGTATCAAAGACTAAAATAAAGTAAAAAGCGAGTATTGAATGCTATCACTAGAACATACACATGGAGAACTGAGCACCATTTGGTGGTTTCAAATCAAAAGAGGAAAGATTATTTTGGCAAAAAATCTACCCGGCAAAGTGTTAAAGAAGAGGGCTAAAATTTAAAAAAGTCACTTTTTCTCTCTATCACAAGTTCCTTACCGTGTTTGTTTTCAGTCAGCCCTAGCTGATGATTTTAGTAGCAGTAACCCTGAGTCACTAAATCTTAAATAATGCAGGAAAAGTGTAAGTATTGGTATGTCTGAAAATTGTTATTATAAATACAAAGTACTACTAAAAAAACAAATTTTCTTTTAAAATATTGATTACCTTTTTAATAGAAAAGGCAACTGATACAAACTGTTTTTTTGGTAGTTGCTTTTTAAAAACAAAGAAATATAATATTTCTGATGTGATTATTGTATGGTCAGCTTTTTGCAAGCACACTGAGGACCTGCAACTGAAGTTGCTGTTTTCGAATGTACAATTATAAATATCAAATATGGTAGTCACATGATTTGAAGGGATGTATAATATATATACCATGACAACCATGTGATGAAATCCTTTTGGAGTAAGAGTTTAAATAAAACAGCACTTCAATGACATTGAAGAACCTTCAAAAAGTGTTATTGAGTATATTTGGCATACTTAAGGCTTTCATTGCTAATATAATAGCTTGCTGATGGTTTAACTTTACATTATTAGCATACCTTTATGAGATGGCTGTTGCAGAAAAATGGTTAGTCTGATATATATCTGACATACATATATATATATACTTTTATGTAGGTGTGGAGTAGGTTTGAAGTTGTTGTGTTACAATGTGTGACTAAAGCTACCACAGCTGATCTTGCAGCTGTTTGAACAACGGATGAAACTCTGTTTGCAACGGATGAAACGTTTAATTTCTCCTTAGATGTTTTTACAATAAATATATATATAATTTTTGATAAAAGTTTCATGAGAGTTTTTTGCCAGTGTACTGAAAAAGTGTAACTTAAGTTGTAACTTAAGTTGTTGTTGACGAATGAACAATTATAGGTAAAAAATATGGTAGTCAAATGATTTGAAGGGATATCTCATATAGCTAACAAAACTCACCTAGAATAACAGTTTGAATTAAATAGCATTACACTGACATTGAAGAACATTTAAAAGTATTATTTAGCATATATAACATTTTAAATATTTTTATTGTTGATATAATAGTTATCTGGTGGTCTAATTTTGCATTCTTATCTTACCTTTTTGAGATAGCTGCTGTAGAAAACTAATTAGACTGATATATATATATATATATCAGTCTAATTAGTTTTCTATATATCTATTATATATATATATATATATTTTATATGTGGGTGTAGAATAGGTTTGAAGTTGTTGGGTTTGAACAAATATTTAATCTGATATAGCTATATTTCATATGAAAACTGATATAATAGCTGAAGGATAATAATAGGGAATATCAATAAAGCTGTAGGCCTAACCTACTGTAATGTATGTAATTTAACAACAACAATAAGGAAATATGTTTATTATAACTCTGAAATTCAAAATTAGAAGTAAAATGGCAAGCTACTGTGTACTATACACAGTTTGAAAGTTACAAAGACTTGGTAACATATATAAACAGGTTTATATGTGTTTTGTATAGTTATTATACTTTAACGACTCTAAAAAACGATGGTTAAATTTATTGATGAGATTCCTTTACAACAATAATGAAATATGTTTATTATAACTCTGAAATGCAAAATTAGAAGTAAAATAGCAAGCTACTGTGTACTATACACAGTTTGAAAGTTGGTTGTGTTGAATGTAGAATGGTTTTGATAACAAAATTTAACAGAAAGCAAGTATGAGCGTTCACGCGTCTGAAAGTTGTCTGCAAACTGAAGCAAAATAAAAAAATGTTTTCGTCATAAAGGGGCGTTGTAGTTTGGCCCTAGCTTGTACATATCCACTTTGTGCAATCCACTGATTTTAAAAAACTATCAAGCAGTGTTATAGAACATATTTAATGTAGGAGAACTAATAATTTTAATTGCTGATATAATAGCTATCCAGTAGTTTATTTTTTCATCCCTAGCATGTTTTTTGTTGAGTTAGTTGTTGTAGACAGTTGGTTAACCTAATAGTTGTTTTGTAATGGTATTACTATTTGCAAATGTTGTCATGCGCCTCGGCTGACCTTTGGGTGATTTGAACCAACATGTGATATAATACAATTATCTTTTTTACGAAAACACGATATAATAGTTATGTGGTGGTTAATTCTGCATTCCTTTTTTAAATTTTATAGATTGTTGTTCTACGTGATTGGTCAACCTGATAATTACTTTAAATAGCTTTTTAAGTTCACAATTTGTTTGTTTCATGGGTCTTTTTCATTCAATACTGCGATTGAAGAATTGAAGAATGTGTGGAAAGAATATTATTGCTTTATTTATTGCTGATCTAATAACTATTTCGGAAAAAAATGAAAGAACGACAAATAAATACATGAATCAGCACCAGTTCCACTCATACTCACCCTTTTTCAATATTCCTGATACATGCATCAGCTTTAAAGCTTCACTTTACTGCTTCAGTTAGAGAAGCTAAAATTTTATTAACAACAAGTTTCTAAAAAAATCTCGTGAGACACGATTATATATGGTGCAATATGATTTATACAAAACCTCTTATTATATCCTATTTACTGGTATAAGTTCCTTTACATTCTTTCAGAATAGGTTTTGTGGAAATAGATCCTTACTTAACTTTCTCACTTTCTCACATAATACACAACCTGATTGTCGGCCTAGAATAACCAAATAAAACAAATATACGTTTATAAGTTATCCCGTTATATCCACCAATTTTATATTAACAACAGACTTATGGTAAACCTCTCATATGTTAACTTTGCATGATCGTGGTTTAGAGCCTTATTAAGTTTTTTGACAATGTGTTCATTTATATGTAGTTATACTGAATAACAACAGCTAAATAATAACAATTGTTATTCACAAACCCTTATTATACTTGTTCCACTACTCACTAAAATCATATGCAAAAAAGAAAATCGCTATGTAATATTTCTTCTATAATATGTACTTTTTTGTTTATGCCAAAACTTGCTGCATATGCTTGACTGCTACATCTGTGTTTGGACCTCTAAAACTAATTTTAATGTGTTATTCTGGCTAAGGCATACAGCTAGGAATGAATCAGTAATTGAAGCGATCACAGGTCGGCGCCATGTCTCAACGTTTTGGTAGTTGCTCAATTGACAATAACAATATATATATATATATATATATATATATATATATATATATATATATACATATATATATATATATATATATATGTGTATATATATATATTGTTATAACATATATAAATAACAAAATATAACATATATAATATATATATTGTTATAACATAAATATATATATATGTATATATATATTTATATAACAATATATAACATATATAATATATATATAGCCTATATATTGTTATAACATATATATATTTAACATATATACAACATATATAATATAAATATATATATTATACATAATATATATATGTTATATGTATATAATATATATATATATATATATTATATATAGTATATATATTATATATACATAAAGTAGATGCTGCACAGTTCGTTACAGAGTGCTCAATGATAAATCGGAGCTAAATTATAAAATTATAAAATATGTATAAGTGGAACTTCCCTCTATAAGTTAAACATTTTATTACTAGTAGTTTCATGTGGTACAATAAGTATCACACTCTTCAGATAAAATTTATAAATGCCTATACATTTTTAGACATTTTATTTGAAGAGTGTGATACTTATTGTACCACATGAAACTATTAGTAATAAAATGTTTAACTTATAGAGTGAAGCTTCATTTATACATATTTTATATTATATATACAATATATATAATATTTAATATATATAGTATATATAATATATATAAATATTATATATAATAAATTTATATATTATATATATAATATATATAATATATACCAATATAGTGTTTTATTTATTTTGGTTGATTATTTCTCATTTTCAGACACTGGGGAAGACGCTCTTATTCCATTTTGAGCTACTTGAATGTTTTCAATCAGGCCTGCACTTCCTAGTTGCCAGTTGGTTTCTAAAGGTCAGGCAACTAATTAAGAGCAACACTTGGGAGTTTTGGTGACGGTCTAAGCCCCCCAATGGGATTCGAGGCAGTGCCCCAAAGTTCTGGAACTTTTAAGCTTTAACATCCCTCAAAATAACAACCAATAATTCAATGAATGGTATAAAACTCATGACACTACAGATTTCTGTAAGGGACATTGACAGACCAAGAGCTGCCAAAGATTGCTGCAAATGCTTGACTGCTACATCTGTGTTTGGACCTCAAAACTAATTTTAATGTTTTATTCTGTCTATAATTTGAATTGTGTGTTTGACTCTTTCTACACATACAGTTATTATTATAAATCATAATCATACATAAAAAACTAAAATCATCTTTTAGCTGACGTTCTCTTCACTAATGTGTCTTTACATAGTACTTGTACTTGTGAGTTTAAAATATTTTATTAAATAGTCTTAAACTTAATGCTGTAAACTTAAACTATAATCTTAAACTATATTTTTCGGCGGCTGAGTACTAAGAATTGCAGTCTAAGTCCATTCGCTTGGAATTACTAATTACTAATTAATAGAGCTCTAGCGCTAGTCGCGCTCTAGCGCGACTAGCGCTAGAGCGCGTAGTCAGATATCCGTACATTTCATCGCTAGTCGCGCTCTAGCGCGACTAGCGATGAAATGGAGAGGCTCACTAATCTAGTACATATTGGTTTTGCCCGCCACTAATGCAGTGATGAGGAGCGCTACAGGACAGGCTCGTCTAAATAATCCTCTAATATTACACATGTATAAAGATATTGAAATAGATGCAGAATCAGTTGTGAAAGATTTTTGCCATAAAAGAAGTAGTATTACTTCTTTTATGGCAAAAATCTTTAACAACTGCTTCTGTATCTATTTCAATATCTTTATACATGTGTAATATTAGAGGATTATTTAGACGAGCATGCACCATAATGCTCTTCATCGATGTTTTGATTCAACATTGATTAAGTTTTATATGATAAGGAAAATGCAAGTTTCAGAATCTACTTCACACCCCCACTAGAAACAAAAAAGTTCAGTTTTCAAGTCATAACAAAGTCTCGCAACATCACTCATTTGGCGAGACCACCCGAAGACAATATAGAATGCTAGTTGCTAGTTAATTAGTGTTGAAAATTCTAAGTGAAGGAACTTAGACTGCAATTCCTGGTACTTAGCCGGCTAAAATCACTAAAAAGTAAGGGTTGCTTAGCCGCCCAGCCACCCCAAGGAATACGGGAGTGTTTGCAAGATAATTAAAGACTTGTTGTAGTGGAACACTCATGAAAAGAGAAAAGAGGAAGAGAGGAAAAACCTGCCTGCCGTAACAGCTTGAATACAGTAGCACTCCACTGACTTTGAAAAACTATTAAACAGTGTTATGGAACATATTTAATGTAGGAGAACTAATCATTTCAATTGCTGATATATTAGCTAACCAGTAGTTTATTTTTACACCCATAGCATACTTTTGTTGAGTTAATTGTTGTAGATAGTTGGTTAACCTAATAGTTGTTTTGTAATGATATTACTATTTGCAAATGTTGTCATGGATACAAGCTTTAAAATTGCTGCAGTAAAATGGTTAATTAAAGATGCAACGGCTGACTTTTGGGTGATTTGAACCAACGTTTAATATAGTATATTTATCTTTTTCATGAGAACATGGTATAGTAGCTATGCGTTATATATATAAGCAAAGTCAACCTATACCTGACACTCTCTTCACTAATACGCATTTACATAGTACTTGTACTTGTGAGTTTTAGATCTGGTATTAAATAATTTTTAGCCTAATGCTGCATTAAGAAAACATGTTGGTAGAACCAAATGTCCACTAAAAGTTGCAAAAAAGATTAAACCAAGGCATGATTATGAATGCATAAAATTGTGATATCTTCAATAATTATATCTTTGCAAGTAGTCTAGGCTATTTTTATCTAAAGCTAGGAAGCTAACTTTTCTTAAATATTTTTTCAACATAACATGAATGCTTGCTATATTCTTGTTGTATCTACTCAGCAGAGTTCTCTATTGATTACAAGACTCTTTAAAATGAAAGAGGGGCTATTCCACCAATAAGTGTTTCTCTAATCTGGCATAAATAAATATGCAGCCTTTGATTAATTAAAAACCAAGTTGGGCTATGATTTATAGAAATATAAAGTTTGCTTGTCATGTTGGACACATTTGTTGCTAGGTATCAATGCGTATAGAATAAGTAAAACAACTATGTGCCCTGCTCTGCACTATAACTAACGTGAGTTTATTATTGCCTAATTGTAATTATACACAGAGCTTACGATTGAGTATTTTAGTAAGAATTTGGTTTGCAACTAACTATGCATATCAAGTATGCATGCTTTTTAGTTAAAAGTCAGATATCCGTACAATCTTAGTTCTTGATAAAGAATATTTTATTACTTGCTCACAGTTTACTGTTTTGGACTCTGGTTGAATATTTTTGGTACGGTCTTGAAATGATGACAGAAATAAAATTTTGAAAAAGTCATTCACTTTAGCTCTTTATTTTGGAACTTGATATTTCAATTTTTTCTAGCGTACAATAAAGTAAATATCAGTAAAAGAAAGTTTTTTGTTTCATTTATGACATATCTTTGTGACAATTTTGATATAAGACAACACATTGTTTTAACAATCAGTTGATAGTTGTATTGGTAATTAACCAATCTTGGTTCAGTACAAGTGGAGCATGTGCATTTTAACACATTCTGCAGAAACAGTCATTGTATCTAGCAATGAACAACCCATGGCGACATCCTTTCTCTATGCAATTCAGTTGACATGACCTCCAGTCACCATGGTGACGGCATCCTGAACAGGTGCAGAGGTTATTTCTTGAACCGCGAAGTGGCCTTGTGCACATGATTCCGAGACGACATACCTCATCACAAGTTTTACAGGCGCACATTTCATCCATGCAGCTCCTTACTTTATCATTACCACATGTGATCAGCCCCTCACAATCAGATGAAAATTGACAAGAACTAATCTCTGCATTGGAATCAACTAAAATTAAACAGGGAAGTATGAGTATCAAAGTTGAGATATGTCTGATTGACAGTGCTTTACCTTCCTTGTTTGCCAAACTTATGCTTTTACAAAGAATTTCTATATATAGAATTGAATAACTTCTATTTATAAAGAATTTTGATAGCCAATAATTGTTTACCACAAGTTCAAAACATAATTGTCTTCAGAAAACTGAAAATTACACTATTATTTTAGTCAAATTACTAACAGCTTGCCTCTATTAACGAGATGAAAATTTTGGCTCTCAAGAAAATATTCTTACATTAAATGACAAATTTTCTAAAATAATTCTTACTTTGAAAACGATAATACAAATATTGCTCTAGTAAAGTCTTTATGATATTTGTCTACATATCCTTGTGTAAATATATAATGATAAATTACAGTTGATAGATGCTAGATTTAATAAACAAACACATGACAAAAATTTATCAAGGTAGTTAAAAACTATGTAATTTTTGACTGAACACAAAACTATGATTTAGTTGAAAGAGATGATTACTAGCTTGTCATGCTTTTGTATCTCTACATGTACAATGAGTAACAGGATGAAAGTATCTCTGAAAGTCTTTTTTGAAACCATCAAAAGGAAGTTCAATGAATAGTATCTAAGAAATAGAGTTAATTATATGGTGTTAATTACGGTACGACAATAAAAATTAGTTATAGATAGTAAGTTTAACTAATACAAATGTATATTGATTACTACTAACCTCTTGCGGAAAAAAACAGTGTTATCATAGCAGCGAAGAAACAAGGAGCACACTTCATTTTTGTTACTTTGTCAGCCAACCTCAACTGAAATTAGAAAGAGTAAATTATCTTCAAAAATATGAACTATTTTCAAACCATGCAAAAGTGAAAAAGTGAATAGTTTTCTCGAAACCAAGTTTTTTCATGTGTATTTAAGTTCACTTGTTTTATAACACCTGCCTTTTAAAGTTCTTCTGTGAACTGGACTGTACTTGTCAGTGCTTGAGTTAATATTTAATTGTTGTCCAATCACTGCACGCCTAAGACTCTTACATGGTGAAGCTCACTTAACCAATTGGAATTAAGCAAAAATGAAATGTTTGGTAGTGCATTGAATTTCACTAATGAACACTTTGTTTTAAGCGGATGTTACAGATGATGCATGTTTATCTCAATAATGCTTGCTTGGTTGGCTTTTATTATCATGACCCATTTTTGTAGACATAGTAGCTGCAGTTCTTTACAGTGACAAAACTTTGGCATGGCTTATGTTTCTATCATTTAGTTATATTGCGGTTAACTGCATTCTTATGTAAAAACATTATGGCATACAAGTGTGGGTTGAAAAAGTCTCATTATAGCTGGTTTATTGGCTAGAGAGTGGTTGATTTTTGCATTTTCATAATAACTTTTTTAATTTGTTGCTTTACGAGCTTGGTTTGTCAGAATTTATTTAGTTGGTTTCTGCATGTTTTTGCTTATGGCTGCACCTACTATAATATGGAAAAAACAATTTTCTGGTGTTTTTTCTGCATCTTAGGTTGTTGGCTTTTTCCAGTATTTAATTCAGATTATGTCCTGGTGTGTTTTACCCATCGTTATTATTTGAAGTAATATTCTCATTTTTGTTACCTTGTGGTAATTTCATGAGTCCTCACAGGCGATGTATTATTATGTCAGCTGATGAGTTTTACCATTTACAATTACTCCTTGAAATATCTTTACAGATTACCGAATATAGTTTTAAATAAATTTGATTTTCAAAAATGGTTTGATTTTAACACAGGTTGATTTTTTAATTTTTTATTTCTGGTTAGACAGCTGAACATTGGTTTTATTGCTGACTTGAAAGAAAATTATTACTTGTTAGCATATATCATATTGATTTGTCTATTTCAAACCACCTACAGTAAATATGCCAAATTCATGAGTAGCCTGTAGAATAAGAAAATTTGTTAAAAGAGTTAACAAAAACTATTCTTAGCTTTTGATTTATTAGTTTCACTTTATTTCAACATTATTTTAATAACTTGTTTACCTAGTCTTTTTATTTGAATGATTGACCTCACTATACACAGTCAATTAATTTTTAAGTGATTCACTTCATCAAAGAACTTTATTTTATACATTCTGTTTAATGGTCAACAACTAGTGAACAACTAGAAGTTTATGTTATCGCTGTGTATCAGTTTTGATTATTAAAGTATACAATTTTATTTTGTGTGGTTATGTGAAACAGACCGTGTGAAACGACAAAAATAAGAACCTTGAAGTTCATCAAAAGAATTTATGGTGCTGCCTTAGCTGAGCTGATATTACGTATAAGGGGTCACAACCAAGCTGATATTGGACAGTTTCTACAGCCCTCGACCAATTAAGTGAAAGTGGTTTTTGATAAGTTATTATGTCTCCATTTTATACTTTTTGTTAGATAATAAACTGGAGCACGATTATAAATGCATATTTTATGGTGCTTTCAATCTTTTTTGGTAGGAGCGTTTGCTTGTTTTGGCTATATCCAGCATACTTATTGTCTTTTCTTCATAAAAAAACATGCCATCACAGTAGCAGACAATGTTAGCTACTTTTATAGTTCAGTAATTCAAAAGGGCTATTTATTTATTGCTGGAATCTTTACAGTAGAATGGTTTTAACTTCAACTCTAAGGGCTTCACAAATCTGGCACACACTTACATGCACCTGCAAGCTGCAATATGTGAGAGATCTGGTCGGTATACTTTCTATGTATTATTTGAAATAAAACTTGACTCTTTATGTTACGAGCGTGTTTTGATAAGTACAGATAATTTTAATGCAATTAGAATTATTTTTGAGTATTATATTTTTAATTATAATTGCATGACAAGTAAACAAAATGCTGTCATTTTATGATTAGCTTATTGATGCTATCAAGGATACAATTTTGTAGATAGCCTTTGTCATCATTGTAGACATTCATAACTTTTGTAGTCAAAAGGTGCAAAGAAATATGTCAAGTGGATGGTTCAAAAGTTTCCAATCTAGTTAGTTGATTGATTCAATGGTCTTAATGTATTTCTTGACTTGAATTGGCAAAAACTTTCCTTCTTTTTTGATTTGCCTGCTTAAAGAAGTTTCCTGCAACAGGGCTCCTCAAATTCTAGAACACTGTCAACATCACTCGACACTTCTCACTTATCTATACTTATTTGTGACAGATGATGACAGGTGTTTTCACTAGGCTCAATCTGCCAGTTATGTTCTAGCTCATAGTCTGCCACCAGAGCTGACAGTTTTTTTAGCAGGTTATTTAGCTAAAACTTTGCGGAAACTAGTCATTTCTTTTGCTTTGTGGTATTTAAATATAGATTTTAAGGAATCTCCCTCTTTCAAAATAATTTTGAAGAATCCGGATGTTTAAAACTCGGTTAATCACTTTGCAAGTGATGCAATAAAAACAAATACATGTATGAACTTTTAATATGCAAAACCAAATAGTTTGCACTGAGTTTTGAACCACATAATAACCACATCAAACATATTAACGTTGCAACATCTAACCAATAAATGTCGGAAGAAAATTAGAAAGTACATTCATGACAGTTAAAGCTCATCATGGCTGATTTATTAGCTAGGTAGTTGTTTATCTCTGCTTTCTTGAAACCGCTCCTTAATTGTTGTTGTACCAGCTTATTTTATTCTTACTGTTTACCTGCTTGAGAAAGTTTACTGCAATAGGGCCCCTCATATCCTAATACCCTGTCAACATCACTTGACATTTCTCACTGATCTGTACTTCATTGTGACAGGAGATGACAGGTGTTGTCAGTCACCTCGATCCGTTACTTTTGTTTAGCTCATAGTCTGTCACAAAGGACAAAGGCTGATATATTATACTTTTAGCTATTTAGGCAGCTAAACCTTTGCGACATCTAGTCTGTTCGTTGGTTTTATGGTAATTAAATGCAGATTTTAAAGAATCTGCCTCATTGGAAGAAGACTTGTGAGAAACCGGATTTTGAAAATGGAGTAATCAATTGGAAAGTGATACAATTAAAACAAATCTATTTATTGACTTTTACTATGCACAATAACATACTTTATACTGAGTTGTGAACTACTGAATAACCACAGCTAACATAATAATGCTGCAACATCTAACCAAAAAATTGTCTAAGAAAATTTAAAGGGTACATTTGTGACAGTTCAAGCTCATCATGGCTGATTTATTAGCTAGGTAGTTGTTTATTTTTGTTTTCTTGGATTAGCTCTTTTAATTGTTGTTGTGCAAGCTGATTTTATTCAATTGTTCGCATTAAATTGGTTTTTGTATACAATATGTATATATATATTTTTTTTTTTGTACAATATTATTTTATTCAATTGCTGCTCATTGAATTGATTTTTCTATACAAATATATACATGTATATATACAATGCCTATGAAAATTTGTACCTTTTTCTAAAAACCCAATTTCAGTGTAATCTATGCGTGTTAAGTTTTATTTAAAGCATTTTAACACAAATCAAATACTTTGTCATTAATCATTAATCAATGATAACTCAGCTTAAAACATGGTGAGAGAAGTATTTATTGAGTATCCAATTACTTCATGATTTACAGTATAATTGACAATTTGCTCTATTCAAACACAGCGAGTTATATCATCATAACAATTGCTATTGATTATCGCCATGGTATTTTGCACAATTGAAACTAAATTAAACAACCAAACCCGGGTGTTAACCAGCTGTTAAATCTGGAAACTAACTAGTTGGTAATCGTTAGTAATAAACAGCTGTTAAACCGAAATATTAATCAGTTTAATAAATACGTACATATATAATATTTCTATAATGTATATAGTGTATATATAATGTATCTAATTTCATAAGATATTCTTTGTAGTATTTTATCTACAACCTTTTCATAGAAGAGCCATTTTCTTATTGAAGTTATTACTCTTTACAAATTTGAAGTTGTCAGACATGACAGAGACATTGTTTAAGATGAGTTTTTTTGTAGCTTTCCTCACTTTCATCAATATATAATATATATTAAAATATATATATATAATTTATATACATATAATATATATATAAAATACTACAAAAAATACTGATATAATCAAACTTAGAAGATTAATTTTTTCTATCTATCCACAATTTTTTGAAGAATGCTGTTGTATCTGTATGGTCGACATCGCCGATGTCAACCTGTCGACTCGATATATACAAATCGATGTCGATTTGTATATATATATATATGTATATAAAATATTACAAAAAAGACTGATATAATCAAACTTGGATGATTAATTTTTACTATCTATCCATAACTTTTTGAAGAATGCTGTTGTATCTATATGATCTTATCACGTAAAATACTTTTCACACATTTGTGAAAAGCATAATGAAGTATGCTTGACATGTTAATAATGCTCCTCAAATATTACTATTATTATCTTCAAAAAGTATTCATAAATGCCGTACACTTGCAATACTGAATCTCTGTAATTTCTGAGTCCCGGTCATTTCTGATTTAATATCTAGCTGTCGGTTTATTTTCTTATTCTATTCACACATACATCAACTTTGTTGTTGTGTCAGTTTGGTTTGCTTCAAGGTTGGTTATTTACTAACTTACTCTTTGGTATTTTTACTTGTTAGTGATACATTGTAGAAAATTGTTGCTTCTTTATATTTTTTGTAAACATAGATATGCAATAGCACTAGTAGCATTAGCAGTAGTTGAATTATGTGACAAAAGGTATAACATATAGCTTTGTAGTGAGTTGAAAAAGTATCTGACGTAATTAAACAACTATTTGAAGAGGTTTTATCCTTAAAACTTATATCTACTGAAAACACAAATTGGCAGTTGCTTGAGAGTTAAAAGACACACAATGTACAGAAGAAGTGTTTGCCCAAGAATGTTAAACAATTGAATATTAATGAAAACATCTTCTTAGGCATTTGCGGATAAATGGTGTTTTTCAGACTGTGGTAACAGCTGACACAAACAAAAATTAATGCAAATGTTTAAAGTACATGTATCTTATCATGTAAGAATATAGGTCAATTCAATTAAGCAGGTGCAACAACAGATTAAAAGAGTTATAAGAAGAATGTCAAAATATACAAACAGCTAGCTAATAAATAAGCAGTGGTAAGAGTTAGTTATCACTGAACGGCTCCATAACTATTTAAAAATACTTTTACTGGTTAGTTGTGACATCTTTGATCTTTTTACAGAGGTTCTTCCGGAGTTCACAGCTCAGTCTAAATCATGTATAGAGGTGCTCAAAAAGCAATCTAACAATTCGGTTTGTTCTTATTACTTTAAACCAGTAATTACAGCTGCATGAAACTTTGTATATAAAGCGGAAAAAAATTGAAACATTGACATGAAGAAACTGGTGCTTAACTGTCTAAAATGCCAAGAAAATCAAATGGTCAGCCTTGACTACAATGGATCTAATAAAATACATCAAGTATAATTCAAACTAAATTTATTTGCTCCCCTATTGAGATATTGCCATGATTAAGTGCTGATAGCCAGAGAAATAGAGATCAAGACTGACATGGTAGTAAAAGAATTGTCAGAACTGGTGTAGCTAGCCACTACGCAGAAAAAATTAAGAATTTTACTTAAATCAAAAATTGTTCCTTTTGCAGACAGAAGGCAGTATGTTTTCAATATGGTACATGTACATTGTGTATTTGTGGTTTATTTGTGAGTTACATCCTAACTTTTGTATATTTCTATGTTTATGACGCTGGATACTACAAAAAAACAAAAAGATGTATAACTGGTACACCAAACTTTGATAGAAACACAAGTCATACGTATTGTAAATGTATGGCTTCATACCATTTTTGCCACCAAAACATGATTGCGTTGTTTTTTGCTAATTATTTGCTTACATGACTCACACTAATGATTACAACTGAATTGAATGTTATATGTAGTCAAGTGTAAATAAGAGTTGACGCTGGCAAACATAAACTGTAGGTATAGAGAATTTAAGCAAACGTTCTAACAAAAATGAGTATAAATCTCTATTATCAAAACATTCAAGACATTTTAACATTTTCATTATAGATAAACAAAAATGTTTACAGGCTTGCAATCATAAGCGAGAAAGCTACCCCAAAGTAAACAATGGAATAAAAACTCTTTAAACATGACTATTTCAATGCCTGACAAAAATACCTCTATTAGCTTACTAATCTTACCATAGCAATAAATTCATGTAAATAGTGCTAATAATTACTGAAAGTGATAGAGGTGCCATAGATAAACGACATGACAGATATTGATAAAAGCAATATTCGTAGTCAAGTTATGGTCTAGTTGCAATTGTTCCAACGACTATTGATTGTGGTACAGCTTGCCCTATCTTTGCCTACATAGCCTCAGACAGCTATATCTACTGTTTGAATAAAATCTTTGCCTACATAGCCTCAGACAGCTATATCTACTGTTTGAATAAATTAAAAAGCTAGTAAATTTACTGTAGGTACATATTTGTAAATAGTAGTTTAATTAAGTAATATACTTTATCAACTCACGAGAAAGGTAAATCTTATACTTTTTGTTACATGTTCCCACATATCACATGCTAGTGCTTAGGTATGTTAACATAAAAACAAAACAGAAACAACATTATTCTACATAGTATCAATAACAAGTAAAATGCTAATGAGTATTATAGCAAATAACCAACAATAAGGTTAAACAAACCAATGCAACAACAATCTTGATGTAGGTATAGATAAAAAAATAAACCGATCTCTAGATATTAATTTAGAAATTACCGAGACTCATAAATGACAGGGATTCAGTATTGCAAGTGTGCAGTGTTTTTGAACACTTTTAATAGGATCTTCAAGTCGATTTACAGCTTTTAATATTTTTTTTACGTTTAGTATAATAATTTAGTTTGGAGATAGAGAAGGAGAGAGATGTAGGTTATCAAGTACAGAGGTACTTGTAAAACAGGTCAATAATCTTGTCTGTCTTTCTATTTAAAGAGCATTATTAACGCGTAAAGCATGCTTCATATAGCGTTTAACATTCTTGGTAGCTGCGATGCACACAAACAACTTCACACCAATAATGTAATTAGGCTTCATCAAATGGTGTTTTTATGTTAGATGTTTTTAAAATCACAACAAGGCCATCTGGTATACATTTTTTATGCACATTTGAATGCTGCAGATGATAAATAAGGACATAATTATACTTACAAAAAACCAAACAAATACCATAAAAAATCTTACTCAAAGTATTAATAGAATGTAGAAATACTTAAGAGCAAGGTAATAGATAATCATCGACAATGTCACTGTAACTCGCTGTGACTGAATAGAGCAAACTGCTTATCATACTGTAAATCATAGGGTAATTGGATACTCAATAAATGCTTCTGTAACCAGGTTTAAAACTGAGTTATCATTGATCAATATGAATAAACAATTTTAAAAAAAACTTATCTTGACATCATATCGACACTTTATACTTATATTGATAAGAGTATTGAAAGTATAGTTTGCATATCAACCAAATTACACAGTTTCTATGCATCTAAATTGGGTCCCTCAGGTATTTGGTTGACCGATATGAATAGTTGTGAATCGCCACTCTCAAGGCATGCCAACACACAGAACCACTCTATTTAGGTCCTATTGAGTCAAGGTTATTAGCACTAACGTCAACAAAAATTTGATTCATCCAACGTAGTTAAAACTGTCTAATATGAGCTCAGCTAAGGCAGCACCATATGTCCTTTTGATGAACTTCAAAATTCTGCTTTTTTTTTGTTCCACATGGTCTGTTTCACAATGTCACACTAAATAAAATTGGGTAATTTAATAATCAAAACTAAAAGTTAGTGATAACGCAAACTTGTAGTTGTTCACTAGTGAGCATCAAACTGAATGTGTAAAATCATTTTGTTTGATGAAGTAGATCACTTAAAACATTATTGACTGTGTATAGTGAGGTCAATCAAGGAGATAAAATGATTAGATAACAAAGTGTTAAAATAATATTACAATACAACGCAATATAACTGATAAACCTAAAAAAAAAGTAAAGGTAAAGTTAACTTTTGCAACAATGTTGTTTAATTGGTTAATCATAAAAAACTAGACAACCAACCTGTGCTAAAATCAAACCATTTCTGAAAATCAAATTTAATTAAAACTACATTCGGTAATTTGTAAAGATATTGCAATGAATAGTTGTAAATGGTATAAATCATCAGTTGACATAATAATGTATCACCTATGAGGACTCATGAAATTAACCACAAGGTAACAAAAATAAGAATATTACTTCAACTAATAACAACATGTAAGACACACAAAGACATAATATGAATGAAAGAACTTGAAAAAACGACCAACATAAGATACAGAAAATACCTAAAAATTTGTCTTTTCATGTTGTAGTAGGTACAGCCAAAAGCAACAACATGCAAAGCTAACTACACATAAATAAATATAATTTTGATAAACCAAACTGGTAAAACAACAAATTAAAAAAATTTATTATCAAAACGCAGAAATAAACTGCTCTCGATAGCTAATAAATCAGATATGACGGATTTATGCAACCTACACTTGTATGCTGCCATATATTTTCACATAAAAATGAAAGGAATAGCAATTAATCTAATTGATAGATACATTTGCCATACCAAAATTTTGTCATTGTTCAGAATTGTTGCGACTATGGCTACAAATAAGGGTCGTAATAGTAAACTCTCCACCGAGCAAAGATTGTTGAGACATAAATAGAAAGCCTCCTTGAGGATGTCAAACAAAACCAATAAAACATAAAAATAAAATTGTTGGTTGCTGGAACATCTACCTAAAAATACTTTTGACTGGTAACATCAAATGCAACACCAACAATTTTATATTTTTTTATTCTTGATTGGTTAAGTGAGCTTCACCATGTGAGAGTTCTAAGCTGTCTGTGATTGGACAACATTCGTATATTAACTCGAGCACTGACTAGTATAATTCATATCACAGAAGAACTTTAAAAGGTAAGTTTTATAAAACTATTGTGTTTAAATACACGTTAGCTAAAGTACGTCTTGAGAAAACCATTTTCTATTTCAGTCTTGCATGATTTGAAGAAATTTCATTATTTTGAAGATAATTTACTCTTTGTAATTTCAGCTGAGGTTGGCAGACAAACTAACAGAAATGAAGTGTGCTCCTTGTTTCATCGCTGTTATGATCGCAATGTTCTTTTCTGCAAGAGGTTGGTGGTAGTCAATATAAATTTGTATTACTTGAGGCTCTTATTTGTAACTAATATTCATCATTGTACCGTAATTAACACAATATATTTAATTCTATTTATTAAATATCATTCAGCAAAGTTCATTTTGATGGTTTCAAAATAGTATTATGATCATGAGATACCCTCATCCTATTACTCATTACACGTGTAGAGATACAAAAGCATGACAAGCTATAGTTATCACTTTTAACTGAATTATAGTTTTGCGTTTAGTCAAAAATTATATAATTTTTACCTAGCTTGATCTTGTTTCATCATGCGCTTGCTCATTAAATGTAGCATCTATCAAGTGTAATTTATCATTATATATTTATGCAAAGAGATGTAGACAAATATCATAAAGACATTACCTGAGCAATATTTGTAATATCATTTTAAAAGTAAAAATTTTTTCAGACAGTTGTTCATCTAGTGTGACAATAAGTTTTTTTGAGAACCATGACTTTCGGCTCGTTAAAAGAGACAAGCTCTTAGTACTTTGCCTATAAAATAATGTATTTTTCTATTAGCTGCAGACATTTATTTTTTTAATTTGTGTTAAGCAATTATTGGCTATCGAAGTGGTTTGTAAATATTTTAGTAGCAAACAAGCTGAAAGCATAAATTTGGCAAACAAGGAGGTAAAGCACTGTCAATCAGACATATCTCAGTTTTGCTACTCATACTTTACTGTTTGATTTTAGTTGATTCCAATGCGGCGGTAATTTCTTGTGAAACTTCATTTGATTGTGACGGGCGGGTCACATGTGGTGAGCGTAAAACAAGGAGTTGCATGGCCAACATGTGCGCCTGTAAAACTTGCGATGAGGTATGTCGTCTCGGAGTCATGTGCACAAGGTCACTTGGCGATCCAAGAAATAATCTCTGCAACTGCGATGGATGCCGTCACAATGGTGACTGGAGGTCATGTCGAATGAATTGCATACAGAAAGGATGTTTCTTTGGGTTCATTAATGATAACGATGACTGCAGCTGCAGAATGTGTTAATATGCACATGTTCCATTTGTGCTGGACTAAGATTGGTTATTTACCAATACAACCATTTACTGATTGTTAAGATACTTTAATTTCTGGTATTAAAATCGCCACAAAAATATGTCATAAATGAAACAAAAAAATTTCTCTTACTGTTTTTTACTGTACTGTTTTCTAGTAAAAATTGAAATATCCAGTTACAAAATAAAGAGATAAAAATGATTGACTTTTGCAAACTCTAATTTCTGTATTCATTTCAAGATGATACCACAAATATTCACTTAGAGTCCAATACAATAACTTGGGAGCAGGTTATCAAATAATAATTTTCAAAAACTTAGATTGCACAGATAATCTATTTTTTAACTGAAAAACATGCATACTTGATGTGCATAGTAAGTTGCAAACCAAATTCTTACCAAAAGACCAAATCATAAGCTATGTGTATAATTATAATTAGGCTATAACAAACTCATGGTAACTAAACTTCAGAGCAGGGGAAATCATTACTTGTTTCACTTATTCTATACGCACTGATACCTAGCAACACATGTGTCCAACATGACAAACAAACTTTATATTTCTATAAATCATAACCCAACTTTGTTTTTAAGTAATCAGAGGTTGCATATTTATTAATGCAAAATTAGAGAAACCCTTATTCGTGGAATAGTCCTTCTTTCAATTTAAAGAGTTTCGTAATAAATGGAAAAGTCTGATGATTAGGTATAACAAAAATGCAGCAAAATTTATACAATGTTGAAACTTTAAAAACATTCTAGCTTCTTAGTTTTTGCTGAAAATAGCCACGACTAGTTGCAAAGATATAACTAATGGAAATACCGTAGATTTATGCATTCATAGTCATGCCTCAGTTTAATCTCCTTGCAATTTTTAGTGAAATTTTTGTCCTGAAAAAGTTTTTTTCCAAATACAGCATTAAAGTTAAAATTATTCAATACAATATTTTAAATTCACAAGAACAAATACTATGTAAAAAGAAATGATTGAAGAGAGCGCCTGCTAAAGAATACTTTGGTTTTTATATATGACTATGATTTATTTTAATAACTGTATGTTTAGAAAGGCTCAAACACACAATGAAAAATATAAACAGAGCAACATATCAAAAAATATTTTGAAGACCAAAAACAGTTGTAGCAGTCAAGCATCTCAAGCAGTCAAACATGGCCATTTTTTTGCATCTGATGTTAGAGAGTAGTAATGGAGCAAGTATAATTAGGTTTTGTGAATAAATATTGTTATTATGAAACTATTTTCATTCAGAGTAATTATATAGAATGAAGCCTTGCTAAAAAAGCTAAATAAGGCTCTAAACCGCAATCATGCAGAGTTAACATATGAGTGGTTCACCGTTGGTCTGCTGTTAATATCACATCTGTGAATCTGACATGATAACCTTTAAAACTAGACATATACTTGTTTCATTTGGTTATTCTAAGCCAAAAATTAGGTCGCGTATTTTGTGAGAAAATGAAAATATTCTTCAAATACTTTTTGCCCGGCTTTTCATGGTTTGGGAAAATCAAGACCATTTTGTCAACAGTTTCATTAGCTCTCCTTAAAAACTCCTTACATCATGAAATTAATTTTTGTAGAGGTTATAGTTTATACTAAAAATAACAATCATCTTTTCTGAATGTTTTCAAAGGATTTGCTGGAATGCCTAAATATCCACAGCTACAATGACAGCTACATCTGCTTCTAATATAATTTAATTTAGATAGTCAGTGAAAGAAAAAATAGTTAACAGTTCATTGAATTTCGGTGCTAACAGTTAAGTAAAGATGTTGATGGTGTATATCCTGTTGTGGAGCTAAGTTTATAATATGGTACAATTCACAGCTTTACATCACTAATCATCTTGGAATTGTTTATTAAGGATGAACTGGATGTTCTAAGGTGCCAACAAAAGTTATATATCATGCATGAAACATGTGGTTGCTAAGCAACAGTTACATGTAATCTATGGTTTCTTACCAAAAACCCTTCAATCAAAACACCGGATTTTACAGCTTGTAGCCTCATAAGTAGCTTGGCTTAACAGAGCAACCATCCTCGCTCAATGATTCTGATTTTATCTGTCGACATGATGATTGTTGTTTATATGTGTTTATGGTTGACAGAAAATTAGCAATTTCTGAAAAAATCATTTTTAGGTAAATAAATGTTTTGTATTAAATTTTAATTAATTCAAATGACACATTTTGATGTTATGATTTGATCATTAAACTGAAATACTCTCCATAAAAAGTTCATATTACCCCAGTGATTTACTGATGGTTGTTAACACTCTGGGGTCAGCTATCGAGTGTCATTGTTTACAGCAGCCAAGATAAGTTTTTAAGAATTTCATTGTGTCAAGTGGATAAAAGTTACTGATTTCGTCTCTTAAAAATATTAACCAAACAATCAAAACAGCTGCATTTGAGTAGAGCCTCAGCTTTCAGTTCAAAATTGTTGAAAATGAGCATATCTAAGTTAAAATTTAGATAAAAACAAAACTTTCTTTTAATTTTAACTTTTGATCTATACCGAGTCTATGTTCGCCTCAACAGACTATGGAAAAATGGTTGATGGATTCATTTTAAGTTCAGGATGTGAACTAGGTAAAAAATCTACATTGAAGATGAAGACATGCTATGTTTATTTAAAAATGATAAAAACAGTTATTGACTCTGTCAAAGTTTAGGTTGGCACAATGGCCATATTAATTTTATCAATACTGAGAAAGGCATTGGTTCAGAAAGGCATTTCAGTATTTTAGAAAGGCATTGGTTCTAACTACTAAAAATTCAAAATCTTAACTGGTTTAATTTTTACAGTTACCAAGTAGGTCTGTAGTTGGCCAATCAAAAAGTTATTATTCAAAAAAGATTTGCTTTTATTCTTGTTTCAAACTTTGGTAAAACTTACTTTTGTGTTGAATCAGTCCTAAAATAAGAAACTTTTTTAAAAAATTAGAAGTTTTAGCCTAAATAAAGCATGCACATAAAATGATTATTCCAATATTTACGTAAACAGAAAATACCAATTCTTGGTACTGTAAAAAGAGTTGACTGTCTCTTCAACCCATCTGATCAAGTGTTGAGTCAATCACTTTTCTATCCTGTCTAGAACTGCATGGGCTATTACCCAAGTTGCCTCTTGCACAAGCATGCGCACCGATCAAGTGGCTCCTACTGCAGTGTTTTTGTTTTTTTATAAATATGAAAATTTGTTGGCATTTAGGTAACCAAATAAAATAATCAAAACATCACTTTGGGAAATAAAACTTGATTTTTAGACATTATGTTTTCCTTGCTCATGAGTTGTGTTTATAACTGATTTACTATCTGCGTTAAATAGCTGTGTGTGTAAGTATTCATTGGCAGCAAACACAGTGTCAAACTCCAAAACAACTAAAAGTATGAAAGTACAGAATGCTTGACTGGTTTGAATTGATTTGTCTTCTATTTGTCAGTATTGATGTTTTATTTGCATATTGAATACAATTTTTCATGGTAAAACTTGTAAAAATGTACATATTTCATCATTACTCAAACCTTTGCAATGTAATATTCAACAAAACGCCTTAGTTTGCTTTGAAAAGTACACAGTGATAACAGTTTAGTTTGAGAATAGTAATTGGTTTTTGTAGGATGTTGCTTATACTAAAAAATTCTGCTTACACCAAAGTTAGCAGGTGCCATTCTGAGTGGGCTAAAACTCTTAAAGCGTTTATACTGATATATTTGACAGACTACCTACCACTACTCCCCATCCAATATCAAACCACCAAAACATCAATAAACCTACAAAACCTCAGTAGTGGAATTTTACCAGTACAGTGTTTAATATACTTACATTCAAATATGAGAGGACAGTATATGACATGATGCCGCAAGTAGAGTCAAGCATTCTTTACCGTTTTGCAGCTTGTCACTGCATTTGCTGCCAACGAATACTTACACACACAGCTATCTAACGCAGAAAACCAACTTTGCTAGCTTTAAAATTAATACATCACGTTGAAACTAGTGGTTTGTGAACTTCTAGCTCTACTCACAATGCATAATAGTTGGTAGTCTTGTTTAGTTTCCCTGACAATATTTTAATTCCTAATTTGATCAAGATGGCTGCGGTGCAACTTTTAATAAAAAATCGGTATACATAAAATGCTTTCAGCTGCAGCAACATGTTTTACTTTCTGAGTTGTTTATGTTATGTCAGATATGCCTAAGTATTCTCTTTGGCAACTCGCCAAATTACTTCGCCAAAGTTTAGAAACAAAATTTAACAGTCTGAATTGTTTAATGTTTATCTTTGCTTATATTATACTTAGAATGGGCACAAATAGCTAACTATTCACCAACAATAAATTCATTACACTGTCAACAAGCCACTTGGCTTTGTTTATCACATTCGCTTTGGAAACTGCAGTCTTATTATTGAAGTGAGCTGGGTCGTTGATGAAACTGTGAACAGCCATAGAGTATTTCCAGATTGCCAAATTGAAAAATACTTCCTTGCTGTGTATAATTATTATTTATCATGAGAAAGTAGTCAATTGTGTTTTGAACAGAGCGAAAACTTTGATTTAAATGAATTATATTTAAAAACCACACATCGGCTGATATTGTACAGGTACATTATGCCATTGAATTTATTTGGCATTAATTTGTGTAGTCAAAAGATACTCACTAACCCAACATGTTTCAGCACCTAAAAGCTGTTAGACATTGTCCAGTACAATAGAGTTATTTTAATTCATGGAGGCATGTTATAAATAAGACATTCAATATATACGAGAAGTTGAAGGCTTGTTACAAACATCAAACTTGTTTATATAGGTTTTGCTTTAGGGAAATTTTCTTATGGTGGGTGATAGGGTTGACCGAATTCTCAAAGTCCCAACTTTTTTACTGAGCCAGACTGCTAAAGGAAACCGCACTTTGCGCTAACAGTTGATAAGTGTAACAAAAACACTAAACAATTAACTGCTAGATCCTAACTTTTGAAAAAAATGTATTGTTTATAGCATGACTGGTAACCAACTCGTTTACTACATAGGTCGAAATGGGTCAATGAGCACTTTGAACTGCTACGGAAACTAGAGTTATGACATTTTAATGAGTTTGGTCACTATAAAGGAGTATTAGAGATACTTGCACAATTAATATACATAAACGCATATAGTAAAACTTGTACAAGCCAGATAATATTTCTCATATCATGATTATGCTCAGCTAGTATGAAGAGAGAGTGTGCAGTTTATGTTCAGCTTCAGATTAGTATGAAGAGAGTGTGGGTGTTTTTGTTGTGATAAAAAGCAACCTAAGAGTACAGAATACTCTGAAGTAACTTGTTTAGGCCAGTTAAGTAATCATAAGCGAGAAAGCTACCCCAAAATAAACAATGGAATAAAAACCTCTTAAACATGAATATTTCGATGCCTGACAAAAATACCTCTATTAGCTTACTAATCTTACCATAGCAATAAATTCATGCAAATAGTGCTAATAATTACTGAAAACGATAGAGGTGCCATAGATAAACGACATGACAGATATTGATAAAAGCAATATTCGTAGTCAAGTTATGGTCTAGTCTCTTTAAATTTTACGGCTAAAATTTTCAGCAAAGCTTTGATTTTGTTAGAAGACAAAGTCATTAAGATTTCTGGTAAGAGACTAGAGCAACTCTGATTCACATCGCCATGCAGATATTTAGACATGCTTCCACAAACAGAATTGCTACGAGAAACCAGTTGAATTATGGCAAATAACTTTTATGATTTTGTACCGAAATGAGTTATTAACTCGCTTTATTCCCAATGATTTATGCACCTAACATAAAATAAAGAATTTTGTTAAAATCTATTCTTAGTGAAACATTAGATTTTAAGGACAAACGGTATATCTTTATTGTATGATGTTCTTTTGGTTTTTGAATTAATACAGATCAACGAATTGTCAAGCTAAAATCTTCCCGTTTATTTTTGTAACTAACTAATTTTCTTTTGAGGATACCGTAAGGCGCCACAATTTCTGCTCACAAAATCTGCTTTCTTGCTAAAATTTCCATTAGGAAACCTAATTTGGTATCTGTTGCATTTGCAATGCCATTGACATTTTTGAAAGTTGCTATGAAATATACATCCTTCGTATCTACATAATTTATTTCTTAAAGCACTTTGTGTACAAAAACAACAATCATGGAAGTAACATATATTATATGTGATATATTGTATATATTGTATTTTATAGATTTGTTAAAACTAGCCCTTCACTTACAATCACCGCATGTCCCTATTCCTCCACAATCGGAGGAAGTTTCACATTCATGTGGGAATTTATCGGTATAACACTGGAAATATTCTGGCACTATGCTCATCAAGAATCAAAGCATAAATTAACATTTTTACCTGAGTTTAGTACCTTAGACATTGTATTTAATGGTGTTGTTGGGATTTTCCGCTGCTAAGTAGAAAATTAGTAAATAAGCTCATAAATTAATTAATAAGATTAATAATAAAATTAATAAATAAGACAATAAATTATAAACTAGTTGAAGAAGCTGAAATGTAATTAATCTTTAGCTATTCACGAGATTCTAGTAGAATAAGTTGAAAGAAACATATTTAATTTTGTTAGATTCTTCATATCAAGAGATTGTGGCAAGGCATTTCATTGTTATCTTATGCTAATGTATTGTTCTTCTCATGACAAGTTGACAACCCTGAATTAGATTGTGATTAATTCAGATTTCGCAGAAAGTTTTTACCTGTTATTTTTTTCAAACCAGTGAGATAAATATCTGTTTGAGAATAGAAACTTGAGTAATGCAATTTTTGGAAAATTTCAACTCAACTTTAGCAGAGCTGAGCTACATAATCAGAACAGCAATCAACAAAGAACAAAATGCATTTCACATTTGTTTTCCAATTGGTTTTCCTCTAATCAAAACTATAATAAAAAGTTAAACAGTCATTATGTAAACCGTCACCATCCACCAAAATGCTTTTCTGCATTCGTTGAACATTTAAGCTGAAAATTCATACAAACTAGGTAAAAAACAAATTTACAATTTAAAAAGACTTATTTATACCTATTAGACCAATTTCTTTGATTAGTAAGTACTCTGCTAGTTAGTATATTCTAGTGTGTATATGTTTTGATTTGGGGTCTGAGCCTCATCTAATTCTCTAGTATATTTAGCGGACAGTGGTTATGCACTCTTTGCTGGTGGTAGAAAAAATGACGAAAGAAAAAACTATGGCAAAAAGCCACATTCTTTATGCCAAAATTAGATTTAAAGTAAGAACTGACATAGTCAAGGTAATGAAACAATACCTAATTGCAATGAGGACAACTCTGGGCCAACCATACATATAATGTATAAAACAAAAACAATTGTTCTTTAGCTAACAAGGCAAAACCTTCAGCCGCAAGGAAAAAACTCCTGCAAAACAGCAAAAAACTGAAATTGCATCGAGACAAATTTTATAATTAATTTGTTTTTGAACATTATCTTGAAGCCTGTTAAAGCAAACCAGTTGGCCTAGTTTTACTGTGAGCTCATTTTAAACTCACCAAGAATTTTTGCCAACTGGTTGATCTAACAGGTTTCAAGACAATGCTACGACAAAAATTTAGTGTAAAATTTGCACCGATGCGACTTCAATATTTGGCTCCATTGCTGGAGTTTTTTCCTCTCAGTAAATTAATTATTACTAATATATATATTAATAAGTGTTTAACAATTTTTGAATTGTTTGCCTGCTTATTAGTCTATTTGATGCTAAATTTTTACTTTTTGTATATAGAGTGTGTTGCGATTTAAGTAACAATTTTTATTTTGTTGTAAATGAAGCAGTAATTTGGTCATCTTTGTCTCATTCTGTGAGACAAAGATCTTGTCTCACAGAATGAGACAAGATCTTTGTCTTTGTTCTACATAGTTATCTGATCTGCAATGTACCTCATGATATAAAGTTTACTTCTCGTTATGTGTTAACTTAACACACATAGTAACTAAACACACAGAAACTTGTTACTGTGTGTTAAGTTTTATATTATGTGTTTGTGCCAACAAGATTCAGCAAAATTATGTGTGAAATACACAGCTGTTCTAGAAAACTCACTGATTTGGTATCTATGGTTTATTTAACAAGTGTTTTGATTTATAGTTTGGTATGCTTTGAAAGACAGAGGATAAAGAATAAACTTAAAAATATGTCGAAATATTTTTTCTGCTCTAATAAACAAAACTTTTTCTTCTGAATGCGATTTATCTTTGATTTTTATTATGCATTAGGCAAAAGCAAGTATATATAGCAAAATTTTGAGAGATCTAATTGACTACCTTAGTATATGCAAAACAATTTATTGGTTCTGAAATTTTTCACTTAAACCTATTGTTACAGTGAACTGAACCCATTCTATTATTTTTCCATTATCAAAAACAGACAAATTGGTTTTTAAAATATTAACATTGCTCTTCACAACTCGTAGTTCAGGGTAATACAAACCTTTTGTTTCTCCTACATCAAATAAATGATAGTGCTTCCAAATTAATTGTTGTGCATTATGATTAATTTGCTGCGCCATGTACTATTTCGATTTAAGTTTACCTGGTGTTATGTGATCACATATGATGTGGTTTATCATAACTTATGTGTTTATGTCAACTTAGGTTTTTTTTTGTTTCATGAAATATTGAGCCACTCAACTCAAACAGCCAAAACTTTTTTACTAATGACTTTCTTATTAAGCGTTGTCATTTACATCTTTGAAAAACATTTACATACTTTGAAAAACGAAGAATTGCAGAAAGACTAACAAACTTTAGAAATATGTTTTTAACTGTGGATAAATACAGACAACAATGAGATGCCTCATTAATTGTATTTAAAAGTTAAACTAATTACAAATTATCAGTAAATTTTATAAGCTATTTGTTAAATTAATGCTATAATTTTTGCTTCTGTTTTGAAAAAAAGAAATATACAAGGTATGTAAATAATTTGTTTATGGTGAAAGTTTTTCTTAAACACTTGCTAAAACTTTTTGCTACCTTTGTAATTTATTTATTCACTTGATTCTATATTCTTATGAGCCTGTTTAACATGAAAAAACGATAACTAAATGTTTAAACATTGTTTTTTATCATTGGAGGATGAATATGTAAAATTCAATGGACGAGCAAAAGTATACCCACACCAATAAAATACCACAATCTTAGTGTCATTCTAGAGACAGCTTTGTACAGAATTCTAGTACATTTGAAATAAGTGAATAAGTTGAAACCTTTCTGATATAAACTAAAATGACGAAAAGTGCTTTCTTCTTTGCTCATATTTGTAACACATCCGCCGATCTAATGCCGAAGTTTCTTCTATACTTGCTCACTTTCTAATTAACTATGCATAATCGTTGCTCAAGGTTTCCTAGCTAAACAAAAGAACGTGTGTGCCCAATTTATTTTTAAATGAGAATTGATGATTGCTACAAACAAATGCTTTGAGTCTACTGGCAAATCTCTTTGCTACAAGATTAAAATCTTTATAAAGATAAAAACCTAGATATTTTTGTCAGTTTGTGTTTATATAATGTAAATATTGTTATTAATTCTGCATGGTTTAAAGTAGCTTGCATTTTAAATCATCAACATTCACTCATCACAAAGCGTAATTTAGAAGTAGGAAACGTTGTTTTCAATGCGAACCATTTTATCTTAAGGAAAAAAATACTTCACTTTTAATACATAATAAATTAGGATCAGAATATATTGTTGTTTAGACTGTAAAGCAGTCACTGCATTTTGCTGATGCACTAATTTTGTTTTATTTGAGTTATGTTTAGGTTTTCAGGATTATGCATGTTTGAAAATGATCTAATCAAAATAAACTTAAATACTGACTTGATCTATAAGTACTTCTATACACAATAGCCTAGTTTATACCGAGTCATGATGTACAGGCTAATTACAGTAGAAATAATAAAGTTGCAACACTTAACTCAGAAAAATGTATCAGGAGGTTTTTAATGTAAATTTGGGATAGTTTATGGTCATCATAGATTATTTTTAATTAGAAGCTACTATATTTTCACATTTTATTCTTATCATTTTCTAAGTGTTTTTATTTGCTGGGCCGGTTTCTGCTTAATAATTAAAATCCTATGTTTTTGTTTTTTGTTTATGTTTGTTTTCCTTCTAACTTAGAACATTCAAGCGAGCTATATTATCTGCAGTTATGGTTGGTAGTTCTATTAGAAGTATTTTTATTGAAAGTGTTTCCAGGTTATTTATTCAGGTAATTATTTCTCTTGAGTGGCACATACATTTTATAAACAAATAAAATATAAGTAAAACCCAAGTTTTACTGACCTTCATGAAATTTCAAGATGTTTATCTTGCAATACCCTTCCTTAGACCTATTTTGATCAGATTACAAAGAACTACATTGATGTTATTTTGTTAATATTTGCTTGCTCCTTTGTTTAAATGATATGCCTGATAAGAAAATAAATTTTCAATATTTTGTTGAACCTCTAGAAATATTTTTGGAATTTTAAAGTACACAACATAAACTTATTTGGCTATGTATTTGAGACACTGGAAAAAGGTGGGAGACGACTTTACAAAGCCCATCAAAATACATAATCTTACATATTGTAACCAGTCTTCTATTAGATAGTTTCGACCATTTGTGGCCAAGATACGTTTTGATTGGAAAATATAAATTAAACAAAAAACAAAAAAAAGTTCCTAAAGACTTTGCATTTTATTTATAGTTTCTCACTTACTTTGTGCTTTTGTGGCTGTAGTTGATGCTTTTAAAGGTAGCAAGGTTGGTTCATTAGAGCTTAAATAAAAAGAGCTTTGGGCTGATATTTCACAAGAGTGGTAATCTACAAAAGTATCAACTGCTGATGAACACAAATTAGAGACATAAAAACTTACATATGACTTGAATGCACACCATACTCATATGCCGATTATAAAATAGAATTGTCAAAATTAATTTCTAGAGATCCGTTTTTTATATTAATTGGTATCTTATTTCTCAGCATGGAACACTGTAGAAGAGGTATTTATTTGATATTCAGTTTTTTCCCACTCGCTGTATTAATAACCATTTGCTACATTATGTGTTTGAAGTATGAACGCTCAAAAACTTTATAATTTGTTTTTGTTCTACACCAAACATTGTAACCTAATGATAATAAACAACATCAAATTATCACAGTCATCTTTTAAGTGAATTCTCCAGAACACAGGTTTGTTCTACAGCCTTTTTAATTTATGTACAAAATGTTCAATCTTTCATTTAGAGTGTGTTTGGAACACAAATGAGCTAATATAATTGATGGAAAAATGGCTGCAAAACTGTTTAAATTACTTAAGTTAAAATTTTGGCTTGTTGTCCGTAACTTTGTTTTTTGGTAGGCTTTCCAAGCTAATTTTAATATGTTAAAATAGACATCCAGAAACATTATTAAAGATATGCCTAAATAAATCTTTAAGAGCATGAATTGTTCTGGCAATATGCTCTGTGTAGTATCTATTATGCTGAAGCAAAGAAAGGTAAATATTTGAAAGTCACATCTTGCCTTTAAACTGCCCAGCAAAGATCAAGTGAATGCAACTCTAGGGCTCTTCTGAAATTTAGTGTTTGGCAGCTGCATGGTACATCTGCTTAAGAATGCCACAAGAGCCTGTGATGGTCTCAGCGCCACAATTAACTCATTTGCACCATATGTAACGCCTAATCAGCTTTCTAAAATTATAGAACTCCTGGTGGAATTTGAGTAGAGTCTCTAGTGATGCAGATAAAAGTGCCTTCGTTAATACAGCTTTAAAATTTATACTTCTTTGAGTAAGAACCATACTGTCTCGTATGGTAAGAAAATCTCTGTGCGCCAAAAATTTGTTGGGATCGTTCTCTTTAGGTTTGTTTTTACGTTAGTTTTTGTAGATTCATTAAGAGACAGTTCGAATTTTAGGATCCTGTTTTGTAGAAACCTCCTCAAACCACCCAACGTTTGATCCGCATTTAGTCACTTGGTTGCTTTTTTACTGTTTCTCTCAGCACAAAAAAAACTTCATAAGAATAAAACTGGTTGTCAGTAATCAGTTGTAGTCAAACAATGCATTGTAATTAGCATTTCTAATTATGTGATTGTGCCTTATGTCGTACTGGAAGCCGGTAAAAACCAGTTTCTATCTTTGAAGGCATTAAAAAATCATGGCAGTAAGACTTTTGCTTGGTAAATAATGCTTGCCACAAGCACATGATTTGTTTGAAAAAGAACCTTTTGTTCGTAGAGAATTTGACGGAACTTTGTGAGGCTAATCATAATGGAGAGTATTTCCGGCTCTATCCGTGAGTATTCTTTCTGATAAGTGAGAGTTTTGCAGTGAGAGTTTTGTAGTCAATGGCTATTAGAGTTTCACCATTATCATTGGTGTCCTGTAGTAAAATTACAGCAACTACTCTATTAAAGATGCATCAGTTGCAAGTCCTAAGATTCTATTATAGTCATAAAATGATAAGTGAGTCACACTGACAACATCGTTCTTGAGCCTGATGAAGGCTCAATAATGAGTCCTTAGTTATTCCAGACATAGGGTACATTTTCTAAAAAGATAATGCAGTGATGATGCTTTTTCTGCCATGTTAAGGAAAACAGGACCATAGTAATTTATTTTTCTAACAAATACATAAATGAATGAATGAATGCATGAATGATAACTGTATAAGAGCAGTCATAAATGAAGTTAAAAAAGGTTTACTATGTTTGTCGATTACAGAGCCTAGGTGTTTCGCAAAGCTTTTGAAAAAAATTACAATTATAAAGCCTCACGCAAAAAAAATTACTGTAGTTTTGCTAGAACCTGATTTAGGTTAACCTCATGGTCAGCCTAAGGTGGTAATCCACACCTATCAACCACTGATGAACACAAAATAGAGACATAAAAACTTACATATGGCGTAGATGTACAATATACTCATACACTGAAGATAGGATAGAAATGTCAAAATTTTTAAAATTTGTTTTTTATATTGATCTATTATTTCTCACCCTGGAACAATGTAGAAGAAGCATTTATTAAATATTCAACTTTTTTTTAAGCAAAGTTTTTTTTTTGTGTTTCCAACTAAGATAAGATTATCGAGGTAAACCGCCACATTTAGATGTTCTTGAGTCAAAGCCTTGAAATAGTGCAGGGCTTGAGTAAGCTCCAATGTGCATAAATCTATCAAACTTTTCTCAAACCAAAATTAAAATCATAAAAAATGTTAAGTATAATATTTTCAATACAACTTTGTTAAAAAACTTTCAATACGATTCTATAAAGACTCTTCCCAATTGTTGATTCGCAAAATTTGAGCTTTACAAGTCCGACTACTTGACTATTTTAAAATTCTAAGGCTCCATTAAAAAAACGAACATTGCCAGCTGGCATCGCTATGTCAAAACTTGCAATATTTAAAAACACAAAAAACAAGTGCTACATCCGTTGCACTCTATTGAGTTCCAATGATTGACATTATTCTTGGCCTCATAATTTATTATTGATACAAAAAAAGTAAAATATTAAAAAGGCAACTTTAAAAAATGTTGCTCATACTATTACATCATAAATTGAAAAAGATAACGGATGATGGTAAAAAGTTAATAGCCTTTGTATAGAACCATTAATTGGGATTAATAAATTACCAAAGGAAGAGGCTATCAGTAACCTCTACATGTTACTAAATGTTACCAAAGTAAGTAGTTGCTTCCTCATCGGTTTTGAGGATGAGGAACTTCATTACATTAAAGTTGTTGGCCCCATTTGTATTGGAATGTATATATTTGGTAAAATGTAAAAACTTTTTTTATTTCCAAAAATAGATCTTTTTTAATTTGCTAAAGTTACAGAGATGAAATGCGTGCTTCAAGGCCATTGTGACATAGAAAAAATCAACAATTAATCCTTTACCTAAAGAAAAACAATTTGTTTCTTATTTAGAAACTGCTGCTTGTCACTTCAACTGATATAAGAAAATGTTGCAAAGCTAAGCAATGCTGTTTTTTGTACTGCCCATCCAGGAAGCAGAGTAGTCATTTTGCAATGAGGCAAGGAAATGCCAGGAACAGACAGTCACAGCATATGGATGTTTAAATATCAACCTAAGAATGTTACTATAACATGAAAATAAAACTTCTTAAGAATATTTACCTGCTAGTAATAACCACCATCATTACCCTGTGCTCCAAAGTAATGGATAAAGTAATGCTTTCCCTAAGAAACTCTGAATATTCTAAAATATCACCAAGCATTTATACATATGTATGGCTTGCTCAATAGTCAATACAGTGAGTTGTTTTCTCATTATTTCTGCTTTTTTAAATAATGAAAAGTAGCATGAGGAGACAAATCCTAGTGATGATTTCAAGCGTCCGCAGCAAAAATCTTTTAAAGAAAGTACCTAATAGTAATTCAGTGTGTGCGAGGAAGGGATAGAAGGCATCAATTGGCTTGATCAATACGAGCAAGAGGAACGATGTCAACAACTTTGCAATGCTTCTACATAACATCAAGAAAAATTATTACTTACAAACATGTATGTCAAACTATGTGCACCAAGCAACAAACCTGTGCTAAAAATTGACATAAAATTCTCACAAAAGTGTGACTTGATTCAATTAGTAATGACTTCCCTAAATATTAGTTTACCACTTTTGCTTGCTTTTTAGAATCAGTTTTTCATGTTATTCTCATTATTTCATTAAATATTATCTTTCTGAAATTGTCTGTTCAGTTATTGTTACTTTACTTCACAGATGGGACTACTTCAAAGAGACTGAAATTGATGTAGCAGTTTACCGATGGTAAAAATATTGTGCAAACTGAATGGAAGTTTATTTTAGCTCTGTTCATGATTTTGCGACAGGAATATAGAGCTGTTAGCTAGAAATTCATGAAAAGGTTTGGATTGCAAATAAACATTTACAACGTATCACATTGGTCGCTGTTTGTAATGATGAGTGTCAGTATGGCACTACAGTTTAGCAGCAAACCAAGTGATTTAGACATAAACTATGTTCAGAAAAATTCTATATTGCAAGATGCTTCTGTATGAAAATCTAGCAATCTTTATTCAGTAAGCTATGATAATGAAAAGAATAATAATTATCACAGATATTAAAATATTATATTATTTGGAAAAAATCTTTTCATCATGAGTTTATGCAAAAGTGGGCCTATTTTCTTCAACAAAGAAAACCTATCAGCTGATAGGACAGAGACATGATGATGATAACGCAAAGCACCCGATTCATAGCTTTATCCATTTTTAGGAATATCCGAAAAAACTAAAAATTAATTGTTTTTTGCAAGTGATATGTTCTCGCACACAATGGACCTACAGACAAAGCTACAGACTGAAAATATTTTGATAAAAAGACTCACAACTATTTTACTAAAACTATACCAATCCTGCTATAGCTGTAAAGCTGAGTATATTTTAGGCCTGCTACTATATTATTTCAAAGCTTTTTTACATGGTCTTTATAAATGCTTTAGAAATATTTCATTTATTTTGGCTTATGATCAGAGTACAGGTTTCTAACTAAGTTTTTAGTGCATCTTTTATTTAACTGATCTTACTGCGCATAATTTTCTTGTCTTATTAAACTATCATTTTGTCGCACCTTAATAACTTTAGCTTGTCATTTTTGTTGGTACAGTTGTTGGAACGTGACTTATAATTAGATCATGACTCATCATCATTCGTGTGAGTTAACAGAACTTATGATTTTGACACTTTGTCATAAATAGCAATCCACTATTCTCTTTGCTAGTTAAAAAGCGATTTGTTTATTTGATAATAATGTTTGCAGTGTTTTTCCTTAGCTATAAAGCATCATATAAACCAATTGGTACTACCACCCAAAAAATAGTTGAGCATTTTATGTTTTTTGAAACACGAAAATTGCAAAATCTAACCCATTTTTTCTCATGCACTGCATTTCTATGCTTTAACATTTAGTGTTGGCTCCACTCCCAAAAATGCTGAAATCTGAATGCATTTAATGCATTTTGCTCTGTTGCCTTTGTACAAAACATTTCCTGCAAAAGTACTATCGAACATCATAAAAATTCTCACTGCATATGAACCTAAATTGATATTGCTCAGCTGAGCTCTCTACAGTAAAGATAAAAAGTTTAACCGCACAACTACGTAGGTTTCTGCTATAAAAGCAATTTTTTATTATTCACTACTGTTTCTGTTTGACCTTATTTTACTAATATTTGCATGCCAATGATAGATACGACGATGATGAAATAAGTTCTTTACATCTAGTAATTAAAACCAATGTACTTCACCCAGCTTCACATCTTTTAAAAATATCTACATAATTATATATAGTGCAACTATGAATGGTCGTAACTGTAGGCTGAAGCTGTTTTTGAAAAAAACTACGAATACTTTGCAAGATTCTGGCCTTGGCCCCTAATCTGCTATTGACATATGAACACTTGTAGTTGTCAGGTTGATCGCATTGATTTTGTCAGAGGCGTATTGGTCTAATAGAATGTTGTAATGAAAAGCATGAATAGATAGATGCTTAGTATGCAGGCTTTCTATTCATAGATGTTTCATTGATTATTCGCGGTTCATCCAACTATGTTTACACAAGCCAGGCGAATGATGCTTGCAATGAAATATAACAATGTTAGCAATGCATTGTGTGTAGTGTTGACCAAACCTTGTTAGAACCTAAGCTATAGCCCTAAGAAATTTCTGAGCAAAACACTGTCGAACCGGAAAGAAGATGGTAAGGCAATTTATATAAAAAATAACTTACGCACAATTTTATTAGATGTTATCAGAAAAAAATTATTATTTTCTATTATTTGCAATTGTTATGAACACTTGAAGTGATCTGACTGACAAGATGTTTGAACATTCTAATATACAGCACATCATCGTATTTCAAACGCTCAAAAGAAATATATGGGCAAAATTATGTCACTAATTATTGTAGCTATAGTTGACATAGGCTATTATATTCAAGTTGCAGTGTTAAAGTCTCTATTCTGGCTAACTCTTTGCAACTATAAACATTGTAACTAACACTTCGCTTCACCCGAGTATTTTAACTTTAAACAAATTTTACCAATTTCAATGTTGAAACATCTGAGCAGTCAAACCATTTCAACCATAAAAAATCCAAAACTATAGGGAAATATTGACAATTAATAACAAAGGATACTCAAATTCTGTGCATGTTTATTTTCATAACGTGATATTTAAGCTATAATAATAGCTAGATGTAGTTTAGATTATTACTTTTTTTGCCTTTTATAAATCTAAAATTAATCGGTAGAAAGGCTTGAACATTTTTACTCGCACAAACTTGTTTCATTCAGTTTATATTTAAGTAATTGGATTAGATGACTAAACAGTTAATACATGAAAAAGATGATGTTGAAAGACCTAATGGCTGAAAGCAAAATTTTAGCTACATTCAGTAATAAGTGCCAGTGCACCCATTTTTATTTCATAAATATTTAATCAAATAAGAGGGTTTAGTAGAAAAATCATATGTTAAAATATGAACCGCTGATGCATTGGTAGGTTACTGACCAAATAGTTTTTTTGAGTATTAAATTAGTGTTGCAATAGCCTGATACACTGCCTATTATTAGAGATAGTAGTTCAGGTCATTAGGCCAGTAGGTAGCTAGTGTGTTAGCTGTCAATAGCCTGTAATTCTAGCTATTTGCTTGGAAGAAACTTTGGTCAAAGCACAATCGGAACAGCCATCATGAACAGCTCTTGTCTTGTCATCAAATTACATAAAACTGGTTTGGATGACTACCATTGTTTATGAATGATTAATAACCATTTGCCTGTTTGTATGTATCCAAAACATTGTGTCAACAAGCGTTTCTTTTGTGTGTCACTGTCTGTGGCTATATGTTATAACATAATATCTGCTGCCAGGCATTGACTAGGATTCTTCTCATTTTTGATTACTATGTTTCCATGATGCACACGGTTCACAAATTTAAACCAATTCACAAGTTACCGCATCAAAGGAATGGCATAAACCCGTAAGCTGAGCGAGTTTTATGGTTTACAAAAATTTATCAAATCTATCATGGTTGCGAATAATGGAAACAGCACCTGCGAATGAGGCACAACAAAACACCTCGCTCTCTTCATTTATCGATCGAGTTTCAACCGTTTGCATCGCTAACACATGCGTTGCTAAATGTTAACTTCTAGCGTACAATACCTTACCATTTTCAACAATATGCCGAAGCTCATCTGAATCATGCAAACGTTCATAGAAACCCTTAATTCAAACTGTAATGCAACTTACGCGCACCTCCAACTTTGCATAATATGCATGATGCGAGTCATGGAAACATAGTGTCTTAGATATCCCTCTTCACACACATGAATTCTTAACGTAAATTGCTACACTACTTCTACAAATAACATGGGAGCTTATGGTAATCACCTGTGTCCTTAACACTTACAAAGTTACACTCTTTAGTTTTTAATCCGATAGATTGTGGCATATGTCTATCTATCTATATATCTATGTCTATAGAGAACACAAGTTTCAAGTTTGTAAATTGCTTCCGGTATTGCCTGAAGTCAGCTTGTTTTTGCACATGAAATAAGCTTTAGGTAGTGCATAGAAATCTGGCAGTATGATATTTTTTCACTTCTGCATGAATATTTTTGGTGTCACGGAATACCACTTTTATTCAAGTAAAAATTGTTTTACAATGATGAAATACTCGCAAAAATCTGTTTGTGTCATAATTTTGCTTAGAAAAATCATACTGAGAAATTAGTATAGATGGTAATAACAGTATCGTAAACTTTTATTTTGGTATTTGAACACGATAATTTGAACTTGAAAAGGCAAATCGGATGCCTTTAAGCTTGTTGAGCTCAGCTTCAAGTGTGAGAATTGTTACACGCTTACAGCCTTTAAGCATGTAACAATGCTACACGTCATTGTAGCATTGTAGCAATGGCTACTATGACGTGTTCATTGTAACCAGCAATGCTTAAACCTTTTTAATGATCAATGGTATAGCAAGTAAATTTCTGAGCTCCCAAAACTTAAGTAGAGGTTTTGAGATCAAATATTGTAAGCTTCAATGAAGAAGGCATGAAACATACCTGTGCAAAACTTGAAAGAAATTGGCAAAAATGTGAAAAATAAGCCATACTAAAAGACAGACAATGACACAGCGAGATTGATTAACTTAGATCATGATATAATATGCTACATATAATAATACATGAAGTATAAAAAATTGAAATATAGTATGCATTAATATTAAATATAATATGAAGTACAGTATCTATATATAGAAATCTCAGTGTTTGGAATGTTTATTTTTTCTTTTTTAATTGTTGTTTACAGATATACAGCAAATAAAGTTTAGCAATGAAAAATCTACACAGCACTGTATTTGTTCTCGAGACATTTAGATGTAGAAGCAGTTAACTTAATCATTAAGCTGCACGGAATACAATTATTTGAGCAAATAGGTATTGTATTAGTTAAGATGACTCTGCATAAAGCTCTTACTCAGAGTTAATAACTGGCAATATGCACCATTACACTTGATGATTGTCAAGCTCATCCAAAACAATGATATTGTTTACGTAAATATATCAGCAAACCTCTAGTTTTCTAGGTAAGTTACTTAGTTTCATTAGGTAACAGTTATAAGTCATGTGCAACGCCGAGCATTTACCTAGTAATTTAATAGAGTAACTGGAAAGATTTGTGACAAGCATCAGCTGGTTGCTGTTACCTCAATTAACATATCCAGGAAAGCTCAGTGTAATTAGTACTCTGAACCTGATTTATTAGACTAATTTTATTTAAAATTTAAATCTTGGTGTAGACAACTTTGAGTAAATTATATGTTGTATGATTGCAAAAGAAACAATCAGAATAATGCTTCAAAAGAAAGAAAATCGAAAAGGAAATTGATAACATTATTTTATAGAACCTTTCAACTACAAAAAGTCTGCTACATGTATATGACTTGCTGATATTAACAACATTCTGTTAAAGTTTTGGAAAAAAGTTATCTTGCTGGTGTCCATGCTGATCTTGACAATTGGTCAGACTGAAAGTCTACTACATGATGAAAACCTTTACAAGGTTCTTTTTGATGTCGACTTGCCGGAGGCATATGCCAAGACAAATTTTGCGCAAGAGCAAGGTGAGTACGCTCAAACATTGTAATGATGATTTATAGTAACAATTGAAGCTAAACAAATGTTACTTAATTGTTTCAGACAAGCTCTCAAAAGTTTTTTTTCTCATTTTCATGCACAACAATTAATTATGATAAACCATGCAAACTTATTAGAAGTCACACTTGAAGAGGTAATTGATTAAAGTAACCTCAGCTAGTTGGTTAATAATGAATGCTAATCTGGGTGGAGCTCATGGAAGAACCAAACTTTTTATTAGAAGAATGCAAATACATGTAAGCCATATCATGGCCATATCATAACCAATTTACAACTTTTAAAATGGCATAATATTTTTGCAGATTATTATAATTCTGTATTAGACCGCAGTTGGTCTGATGTGAAAATTAGGATGAGTTCCTTGTAATAACCTATTGCGTTATGATACATGATATTAAGATATAGTATGTAAAAACCAATATAATGTATGTATATATACATGTATGTATAAGGTATGCGTCTGGTATATATGTGTGGGTGTATGTGGATGTGTTTGTATGTGTGTGTGTGTGTTCGGGTGTGTGCGTGCGTGTGTGTCTGCGTGTGTGTTTGCGTGTGTGTGCATGTGTGTGTTTTTGTGCGTGTGCATGTGTGTGTGCCTAAGTGTGTGTGTGCATGTGTGCGCATGTGTACGTGTGCGCGTGTGTGCATGTGTACCCGTGTGTGCGTGTGTGTGTGTGCATGCGTCTGTGCGTGTGTGCGTGCGTGTGTGTGTTTTGTGTGTGTCTGGATTGTGTGCTTGTTTAGTGTGTGTGTTTTGTAGGTGCATTTGTGTGTGTGAGTAAAAGTGTGTGTGCTCATGTGTGGGTTGTTTGTGTGAATGTGTAAATGGTATTTCTTTTAAAGCAAACACAACATTTAATATAATGTTTGCTTTAAAATGGAAACTTTTCAGTCAATTTATTGACATATCACTAGAAGTACTTTATCCTTCAAACTCTAAAAGGTGAAAGGTAGCAATAAATGATCGCTCATGTCACAGTGAGTTTGAGGGATCAATTCATTCGAGTTGCAATTCAAGACTAACCAATGAAAAAATACTTTGAAATTAATCAGATCAGTAAACGTTTGCATGCTATGTTACAGCCAGTTATGAATTAAAAGTATTGTGTAACGGTATTATAGCTACATTCCACAGTCACAATAGATCTGTTTAATATTTGTGTAAATCTCTTTGCAGCTATGAGACACGCTATGGCAACCCCAACCATTTACTTTGCTAGTTTACATACATTGCATTGGATTCTCCTAATTTATAGAACTGGTGAAATAACTTTTTTGAGTTAACTTTTTCAATTCTGATTTTACAATTTGCTACGCCATTATGGAAAGAATACTACTATCAATTAAATTACATAATCTCAAAATAACTCTGAGATTTTCTTTTATCATACCTAATTATCACATTTTAATCTATAAAATCTTTTTAAGCATTTTATAAGCAAAAACATCTTTAGTAATATTTAATTTTGTCAGCAAAACTTCTTAACATGAGAAATATTTTATTCGATTATATAGAAATCTGTTCTTTGTTTCAACTTTCATTGGTAACTTCTTCTTTGCATCATGCTCATTGCTTTAGAACCAAAATTAGCAAATATTCAGTTAAAAGCCAATGTTGAAAGAATATCTAAATTATTATGCTACCGATATGCCTGAAACTTGTCATCAATTTATTAGAATAATCCAAAAATTATGTGATATCATTTCACATCAATTTTTGCTGCATATTTCTATTAAAAGTATTTCGATATCTAGCTGCATCTAAAACAAGATTATTTATTGCTCTTGAAAGTGTCCTGCGAAGAATACGCTAAAAGCCTTTTCTTGTTGGAAGTTTTGTTTACTCTGACCTGCTATGAATTATTGTTACTTTAACAAAAGCATTTGTTTGGCAACACAATATTGACTTCTGTAATCTATACTTGCGGCTAGAAGACAATGGAAATTATTATCAGAAGACTATTGATTTAGTACCTAAAGCTTTATTCACAAGAGCCAAATCAATGCTGATTGTTTGGACAATTTGGCTGTCTGACTAAGAATTGCCTTTCATGAAAACAGCAAACGAAGCTGACACCGACTTAGTTCAGATAGAAATTTTAGCAAGTTTTGCACAACTGGTGGATTATTTGGCACCAGTTTCCAACTTCAGTAGTCAATGAAATCACACATTGTTATTTGAAGTGAACAACAGTTTTTTCACATTTGTCCACATTTTTATCATGGCTTCAAAAGCGGGTAAGAATTGTGTTGATAGCATTTCTGAAAGGTGGTATCAACAGAATTATGGCTCGCTTTCAATTCTTGATGCAAAAGCATGAGATATAAAGTGTCTGCTTTAATGATAATGCCTTTGTTATAGTAAATGAAAAGACGATGTTAGAAAACGGTTGTCTTTCCTATATTTGTCCATTATTAGTGATAAACTAAGCAGTGCAAATTATTTGGTAAACATGCTAAAAACTACCATGAAAAATTCGGTAGAAAACGGTCAATAAAATGTAACTATCGCCTCACTAAATATATCAGCATAAGTTATCCAACATTAGAAATATAATATATAAGTTATTAATATTATTATATAATATATAAGTTATCCAACATTAGAAATCAAAGATGGCTGTCCACTTTTGGTACAAACTCAATCTGCTGAACACAAATAGAATTGGGCGAATAAATTTTGTAAAATTGTTCAGTTATTGGTCACATAGGACTCTTTTTGTAACTTGACTGGTGTGAGCACAGCTTCAAACTTGAAGCACCAAAAAACATTAGGTATGCATTAGAATAAAAGTGTGAAAAACTCGCCAGCCAAATGTTTCACTTTCCACACTTAACCTGCACCCTAAATAGGTTTTACCAGCACAATTGTAACATAAAAAGCAATAATGTAAGAAAATAATATCATTAAATTCTGAAAACTTCAAAACTTCATTCTAATTCTGTATCTAAAAGAATATAGTATATGGTAGTTGGTTCTTGTTCGCCATGATTTTCTAGCGTGAGAGTTGCTACAACTGTAAACCTTAGCACTATAGCTATCGTTGTTACAATTATTGCAGTCACTTGTAATGTAGCTATCATTGATTAGTGAAAATCACATCTCCGGATTACTCGCTGAAGGATCTCTTGAAAGTCGATTACCATTTGTTATTAGCAAAGTCTTATCAAAGTTGCAATATATGGGTATATAGAGCCTAGTCATTTGAGAGCACACTATGCATAAGCTAATCAATGTTAAAATTCAAATCATTGTTCAAAGTGTTATTGAAGTTGTTTTGCAATGGAAGTGTCATTGAAGTTAGATGCATTATCTTTTTTAATAAACCCCATTTGGTCTTACACTCGTAATGGTCCGTCTATATAGCTATGCGAGTGCTGCACATTAACACATATTTTTGTCAATTTCATAAAAATGAATACATATATGTTCATGCCTTTTGCCAAGTAACCACAAAAGCTTGCTTTCAAAATTTAATCTGGCTTCTAAGAACTAGCCTCCGAAAGTACATTCTGCTTAAAAATGTTGGTTTTCAAGGCAGTGTAGCCATTTGTGTGGAAAATCTTGATTTGGGATTTAGGTTATGTAATAGAAAACAACAAAATGCTTGAGAAATGCCAGGCTCACATCTGGTGTGTGATAACATACAATAGTGAACATTGAAACACCAACTAACTTGTAGAAAGGGTTAAGTGTTTCAGTGCTCTTTTCTACTACCCTTTCATATTAATCTTTCTATATCCTGCATGCCAAACTTTCGCTGCTCACATTGAAGTCAATCAGCCATTAAAGCCAGGTTCCCGTATATGTCGTAAAGCACCGACGACAGTACCACAGGCGATTAGCGGTGAAATGAGAACCTACACGCTGGGTACCGATGAGGACCGCTGGTAGTTGCCGTCGGCAACGCAATAGTTTAGTGCTGTTCAAGTTTCGCAAAAGGCCACATGCCAAACCTTCCTGAAATGCACATTTGGGAGAAAGACAACATTATAAAAACGATATGGTGAGCGAACATTTCATTTGATTAATCAATTATGTTTAGCGATGCAGCTTTTATGTGAAAATATACCACCGAGCTTAACGTCGCAAGTGTTTAGCTCCGCAAGTTACCGCCAGAGTTTCGCAATCGATATAGGAACCAGGCCTAAGAGCAAGTATACGCAGCGTCTTTTCATGTGTGCAATTAGGGTGCACACATTATTTTAAATCCTTAAGTTTTAAGTAAGGCCACTAATAACTTATGTTGTGAGTTTGCCCAACTATATTTATTTTGCAGCAAATGACTTACAAGAATGCTCTAGCCATTGCATAAGGTACGACCTGTGTCAAGCTGCAATACTAAACCAAACAAGTTCAGAGTGTCTGCTTTTTCAAAACTCATTGAGAGATGCTTCAAGCTCAACTACCCTAAATGGACTTGCTTATATAGAAAGCATATGTGGCAGCCTCTCTGTAAGTACAGCCTCTAGAAATATTTTTGACTGACTGTAAAAAGACAAATGAAGAGAATAGTTTTTATTCTTAAAGTTAATTTCCATCAAATTTTAGTATTTATCAGTATTTTTTGTTTTTAGCGATTGTATCTGATGTTTGAGGTCATCTGAATGTCGGAATGTTTTGAAATAAAAATTGGCAAAACATACATGTAATTGTTGTTAAAACCTTCACACAACGGAAAAGAGCTGTTATGTCATCTATAGTTAAAAGGGGACCAACAGAATATAGTGACGCACAACTGTACCATTTCAACGTCGTAGCCAATATCAACTCTAGCAATGATGGCAACTTGTGAAGTCATTTTAAAAAGTATTTATTTTTTATTGTTTTAACAGTAATGATCTGAAATAATCAAAATGATCTGAAATGATAGATAAATGTCGAAACTTTTTTAAAAGTTTTGTGTGTTCTTCGTAAACAACAGATAACAACCAATGAAATGATTTTGCCTTCACTATAGTGAAGGGAAAATCTTTGCACCAACATCAGACCATGAGATCTCAATTAAATATTTAATGTTTATTCCAAAATGGGAGACTTCGCAAACCGTGATCTTCGAACTCAATTGCTCGATTAATTTTTAAATCGTTTTAGATTTCTTTAGTTTACCCTTTAATTTAGAACAAAACCACAACATTTCACAAATACTCGTAAATGAATAATGGGAGACAAAAGCTATTGTGGGATTACGGCTTAGAAGTTGGCAATTGGAGTTTCAGATTTGGTCTGAAATCTGAAACGCGTTTTTTCAGAAATAAGTGGCAAAGATCATTTTTTCTTAATGTTCTTAGCATGGCTTCAGACGGAGGGGCACAGCTCGTTGTATAGCAAGTATTATGTTATAATTTTTATATTTAATTTTTGTATTATAATACATATACTTTTTATATAATATTTATATACATACAAATCTCAAGGTTTGTCGAATGGCGTTATCTGTCTGTTCAATTATAGCTAATAAAGTTTTGAAAAAAAGACTCACTTTGTGCTGGATTTGAACTCCCAAAGATTACAGTCACAATTGTCCACTTCCCCATTCAACCACTAAGCTGCAGTGTCCATGTCATATATGAATGGCTCTTATAATATAACAATTAGCCTTTTTTCAATTGCGCACACTAAATCCTGCATTAATTGATACTATGCGCCCATGGGTAATGATGCCCCTGTTATAACATATTTGTCGCCTAACTCTATGAAACACGAGGCACTTTTGTCATATTTTGTAGCTTTGTAGTACATGTATATAGTTATTGACACATTAATCAACGAGCATTCATATCATTGATTGGTTTCAAAAATTCAAATGTTGGTATACAAAAGAATAATTGGGATTAAACATGAAAAGCAATCAGAGAAATTAGGGTTGCTAGAGTGGTAAACATAGCTTAAAGCTTTTATGAGTATAGATTAACAACATTTAGTTAATTGGTAAAGGATAGCACTTACAGATAATCTAAGTAATGAGAATTCACATTATTTTTGTGGAAACCAAAATAAGGTTTAATTTGTCTGTTTGTAGAGCAACAGACCAGATTATTGTGGCAAGGCGAGAATGCCAACCATGCAAGGTAACTGCATAATGTAGCTAACAAATGGGATCACAACCTTTATTTGCCAAAATATAAAATTAATTTAATACCAGCTCTTGATGAACTTTTTTTTCTTAAAAGCTTTTCTGATGTAAATTAGCACTCTCTTTCTAGTTTATTCCCATTTTTTATGTATTTTTTGCTCATTGAACCAAAATCGTAATTTGATCTGCCCAAGATAAATCATACCACCGAGTGACTACTAACTTGGTAGTAAATTTGTTTGCTAATCTTTGAAATATTATGGCTACCTTTTCTTTTATGGCTACTTTATGGCTACTATATATATATATATATACATATACATATATATATAAATATAAATAAATATATATATATATATATACATATATAAACTATATTAAGAACTGAAAACTTTTAAAACATTTTACAACTTAAAGTTTCATGGTTGCTACCATTCATCAGGTAAAATTAAAATGATTTGAAGCTCATATCATTTGATTTGAAGCTCATATGAGCTTCAAATCATTTTAATTTTACCTGATGAATGGTAGCAACCATGAAACTTTAAGTTGTAAAATGTTTTAAAAGTTTTCAGTTCTTAATATAGTTTATATAAATGCTCTATTTTAATATTGAGCACTCTCTTCTAGTGAACTGCAACCTTCTTCTTCATCAGTATATACATATATATATATATATATATGTATAGATATATATATATATATTTATATATATATCTTTCTCTCTCTTTTTGTCTCTCTCTCTTTATCTCTCTCTCTCTCTCTTTATTTCTCTCTCTCTCTCTTTCTCTCTCTCTCTCTTTCTTTTTCTCTCCCTCTCTCTTTCTCTCTCTCTTTCTCCCTCTCTTACTCTTTCTCTCTCTCTCTCTCTCTCTCTCTCTCTCTCTTTCTATCTCTCTTTCTCTCTCTCTTTCTCTCTCTCTTTCTCTCTGTATGTCTGAGGACTTTACTAGCATCTGATAAAGTTATCTTTTGTTTTGCTGCACCGACCTATTAGTTCTACAAGATTTCTAAATTATTCCAGACTGCCAAGGCTATTATGAACTGGGATACTCTGCTGACGGTGTCTACACAATAGAAATTCCAAACAGTGGCCTTGACGCTTTTGAAGTCTGGTGTGATTTCTTTGATGGGCACGGATGGACTACCATACAGAAAAGAATGGATGGCTCCGTAGACTTCTACATCTATTGGGATAACTACAAGAATGGGTTTGGAAACATAGATGGAGAGCACTGGATGGGTGAGATTTTTTAGTTAAGCTCGACTTCAGTTGGTTTTCCAAGTTTTGGCGCGGCATAGCAGCTAGCAAAAAGCTTGGATTCTTAAAGCAATGTTAAAATTCCTTGCACTTGTTTTTAACCATAAAGTTTTGAATTTTGGACATTAAAGTGTGCCGCATCGTCAAAGTTATTTTATCTGAATGTTGCAGGTAATGACAGAATTCATGCGCTGACTGAGACAAATCAAAAGTTAAACATATATTTGGAGGCTGCTGACGGAACCTACAGAAATGGATATTGGAGTCAGTTCTACATCTCTGATGAATCTGACTACTACAGACTTACTGTAAGTTCACACCAACACCTGTCAGATACATCAGTAGATGGTGTGCCTGAAGAAATGAGAGAACGCTGATGTTGTAATAAATCACACTGCAAAGTAACATAATACTTTGAAGCTTCAATATTTATTACCACAACAAAGTTTACCTCAAAATTACAATGAATGTAGTCGTTTTAAAGTTTAATAGTCTAATTTTAGAATAAAAATTAGAAAATAAGTAAATTTTAACAAAAATAGTAACAAAAATGGTAACAAGATTTGTTTAACCTTTAACCTTTACGTTTATGCAAGCACTCAGATAAAAGATTAGTGTTAGCGTTTTAAGAGACCAAGATATCTAGGCAGTAAGCAAGTAACTAAATTATTAAATAGAGTCACTTTATATGAAAGCGCAGAAATTTTGAAATTGGCTATAAGAAATACACAAAAATTTGCTAAAATGGATTTTATAATTATTATTTGACATTTATCATATATTTATGGCCTTGAAGATATAAAAAAGTTCTTTGCAAAACTATTTGATGGGCCTTTCCATAACTAATAAAATTATTTTGATAAATTTTAAAATTATAGGTGTCAGCTGAGGGCTACAGTGGAGATGCAGAAGAAAGTCTGACATCAAATCACAATGGCATGAGATTCTCAACAAGAGATAGAGACTATGACAACCATGGAAGTGGAAACTGTGCGGTTACTTACACAGGTTAGCTGAAGTTATCTTAATTACATTAATTAATCAGCAGTGAAATATCAAAGCAATCACTGCCTTTAATAGCATTAAATGTTGTACCTATTGTAGATATTTGTCTGCAATGACTTATATATCAAAATAAGTATCTTTAGTTGTAAGTTTAATTATTACTTGTGATTTAGTTATTACAGTTGCAGATGTCAATAACTTTGATTACGATTGTAAGTCGATACTCATTTGCAAGGTTATTCCTTTTGAGCACTCATTGAGATCAATGAGGCATAGTATGCTTGCTTATAGTGGTTCAATCATCAGAATGAAAATGAAAAGAAAAATAGTTTAGCCTATGAAAGTGCTATAAAAAACAAATAATAATAGCGGGTAATATTTTCAATTAAGTAATTTAACAATCTTATACTGTTTGACAAAGTTTGACAAACGACCAATTTTGCTCAACATTTTCAAAATAAGTCTCGTTATGATATGATATATTACTCCATCTAGAAGTGGGTTGAAATACTTTTTACAATGTTGCAGTTTTGAGGTTAGGATTTTTAATGGAAAAGCGAAGAAAATCCTTAATTTTGAGATAGCCAAAAATTGTTATGATCAAAAAATGCCTTTTGTTTTAATCTTTTGACACAGATTCTATTTTGAGCAAAACAGTATTATATTATTGAGACTACAGCAGGAACTGTGTTGCTCACTTTCATTGTAAACTTTAATACCTAGCTAAAAATATAAACAAATAAACTTGGAGAACTTGTTTTTTTGTTTTTTGTAATAATTTGTTTAAATTTCAGGTGCTTGGTGGTACAACGGTTGTCATACAGTTAATTTGAATGGCATTTACACATCTAATGGGGTGTCACACAGTGGAGCCGCAGGTGTCAACTGGTGCTGCGACTGGAAAGGGCACTCCGACTCTTTGCTGAAGACAATAATGAGAGTAACGAGGGATTGATAAAGTTCCTGAGTGATTTTATTGTAAAACAATAGACCTAATTGTTTTAGTATAACGCTAATGTTATATTCTTTATTGTAGATGAAAATCGTAATATTTTGTTTAGAAGCTGTATAGCCTCAGAACAACTGTTGACCCAAAGGATAACCCATTTCTACCATAGATTATGACTTTCTCTTAAACAGAATAAGAAGCTCTTGATTTACATGTATAACTACCGCCAGATATGATAACTTTATGCTGTAGCTTTTTCTTTGCTAGAAGAAAATGATTTGTAATTTGAATTAACAATAAAACAAGATATTGAATAATATGGTTTATCATAATTTTATGCACCGATATTTGCATAGGTATACTTGATGGTGTGATTCTGCCTTGGCGAGGCAGTCATCCCGTTTATGCTCGTATGATATTTAATGTTTGTTCAGGGTTATTACGTTCACTTGTGTAAGTGTTCATAAGCTAATTGCGTCAAAGTAATAAGTATTGATTTACGCATAAGAATTCGATGACCAGTTTCAATGGGGTATTGTTGCAATAATATTCTGATTAGAACAAAAATATTGACACTACTTGATGTGACATCTTTCTTTTCATGTTTCGTTTGCTAATGGCTAGTTACTTAAGATAGTTATTGTTATTACTTCACGTAACCCTAATAGCTGCATTTGCATCAGGGATATTAAAGGCTACTTCTATTGTAGAAATACTTGCATATGGCGGAGACGAGACAATTTCAGGAGCAAAAAGTAATCGACAATTTACTACATAAACAATTGCATGAGACGAATGCTATTACCTTACAGAGCAATTAATCTGAAAATGCATAATAATGCCATCATAGCCACATTGAAGTGCATCTACTTTTTTGCTATAGGCACAGGTGTAAGACACCACTGCATATATTGACCTTTGTCAATAAAATACAATGCTTGTAAGAGAATACATCAGTCGAGTTTAATGTTTGCGTTCAAAAGGAAATCACTGACAATTTTGTTTGATGGCAATGTATCATCTTACATGAAGCATGCTTCCCATATCGACTGCAAAACCCCGGCGGTAATAGCCTTTCAACGCTGCTACGGGTGTTTGTGGCATGTTTAGAAAACAAGCTTTAGGCAATGTGACCTTTACTAACCGCCCACTTTGAATACCTTGTGGAGTTTTCTACAATTTTTCTAAAGTTATTCCTGCTTTTATTTGAATTTTTTTTGCTGTAAGTATTATCTGGCAGCCACTATAAAATACAATATGCGTAAGTAGATGCTAAGTATGTTAGCAGTTATATGGAAATATGGGAGCTTTTTGATCGGAATAAATAACTAAAATATGAGCTATTCTTAGTATTGTATCTACTTAGTTTATTTACAATCCTAAACATTAATAGCAACTGCTGGTGAATTATAACACCACAGATGCATTTCATATATGCAATTTACACAAAACAGTGATATCAAATACGAGTTATCATTTACCAAATATTAGCAAGGACAGACAACTCTAAGACTCTAGTTTTGGAAAATTTTCAGAGCTATGCTTGGCATACTGAACTAGTTGGTTTTTGGCCAATAGCGTCATAGTTGTATTGAGAGGCAACAAGTATCAATAATCTCATTCTAGTAAATCGAGCTACATGTATATTATATGCTTAAATGGAACGATAGATATATTATGTTTTCTGATTAGGTTGACAAACACTGCTAAAAGCTTTTTTCCTTGTGATGAATTACTCTCTGATTAGCTTACTATCTTATGACCTCAGATGCATCATTCCAACTCTTGTCCTGCAGCTTTTTTACAGAGTTAAAGCTATGCTTTGGGAACCATTTAACCTTGTAAACAATTTTTGTCTCATGTACAACTGCTCCACATAAGTATGCATGTACAAATTTAATAATATCTTTGGCAATATAGGTGCTAAGCAACATCGTTGAAGGTAGTGCACAAATTTTCAGCCGTTTTGTCGATCTAGTCAGAATGCGTAAGAATTATATCTATCGTTCCATTTCAGTATATAAAATAGCTAAAATAACTAAGATAGGCTGACTAAATACAATACCAATATAACACTATAGGCCATAGTCCACCTGCTTTGGTATACCAAACATTGCATTGCAAATTTTTATGCATCATACGTCCTAGAGTTGTCCATCCTTGCTAGTTTTTGTTACATGATAACTCTCATTTGATATGATCATTCTGTTTGGAATGCATAAATGATTTTTCAGTGTATGCAATTTAGGTTGGGTTTATTATAATGTTTTCAGCTTCCGAAACAGCACTGAAGTTGATGCACCTATAGAGCCAGTTCTGGTCTAGTTGTCAAGAATGCTTGGCCCGGAAGCAACAGGCTGACGTAAATTGTCACAATAACCAGCAGCGGTGGTTGGAATTACATCCAAGCTTGAATTGCTCCCTGTCAGTCAGTCATCAAGCTTACTTAGTCATTGAACTGGGATATGGCTAGCAAAAATCACAAACTTATTGTTTGCACAACAATGCTTGTGAATGTGAATAAATATATTTTTAAGTGCGTGCTTGTAATTATTGAAAAATTGCCTACACAAGTTTAAGTGAATGCGCTGTGAATTACATAAAGAGAAACTTGATGCTGCAGATCTACAAACAATGCAGTGCATTCATTCAGTGTCTGAGCTTGATTGAGTCTGGCTATCAGTGTATATAGTGTTTTCCACCGTTCAGGTGACAGTCATTCTTTCAGAACGTTTGAACGGGCAAATGGACTAGCAATGATCAGGTACGTAAAATTCACACACTTTGCCTTTTGAGCAGTATAATTATAAAAATGAGCATATGCGAAAATATGATAATTATTTTCAGAAAGTATCACATTTGTCTATCATAGACAATTTCTTTCATTGTTGAGCTGATCTGATAGTCAATATGTTTTGAGATTAAAATCAATGAACTTCATTGTGATTAAACACTAAGAAAAGAAATACACACAAAATGACATCCGTAGTTGTTATAGTGGTGATATTTGACGTCGAAATTATATTGTGTTAAAATTGAAATATTCTGTGTCACTAGTATGTACTATTTTAGTAATACCAGACATAATAATTGCTCTTTTGTTTGATCTGATGCTTTTAATTATGATGTTTATTCAATTTTAATCTAAAAACATCATGGCAATCAATTCAACATCAATATCAGAAACAATTAAAATGATAAAATAATATCCATACTTTCTGATAAATATAGTAAAAACTTTGTCAAAGATTATTTTCAAGTTGCTCAGGGGTCATGTTTGTAAGAGTTCAGTTTTTAATTACATATTTAACATTCCTATACTTAACAAATACTAAAACACGCAGTGCATGTTTATTTTATAAAAAATGAAGCACTTAAGCTCGCTGTTGTAGTGGTGAGGGACTAGTTGAGATATCAATAAAGCAGATTAAAGGTATAATAATCTAAATGACCAAAATTACACCTTCTAATGCAACTATGACATCCCAGTTTAAAATAAGCTTTGAAATGCTGAGTTTTTTCTAAACCTTTCGAGGAAAATCCTACTTTGCATTTCACACTAAATATATGTAATCCAGAAGTCCTGTAAATTTTTTAAAGATAAACTTGATGTTATTTATTACGTCTATGCTTATGTGGTTTTTGTTTACTCAGACTTGAAAAACAATGTTTTTAACTTTTTAGCATGTTTTATTTTCAGCTTCAACATTTGACCACACAGGACTAAGTTGATATATACAATGTGTATGCTTTTATTGTTAGTACTGGCTATAGGCCACTGTGAGTCCTTTTATTGTTAGTACTGGCTATAGGCCACTGTGAATCCTTTTATTGTTAGTACTGGCTATAGGCCACTGTGAATCCTTTTATTGTTAGTACTGGCTATAGGCCACTGTGAATCCTTTTTGAAAAGATTTCCTTTTTTTACTTTTTGACTCCAATTGAAATTATACACTCAAAGTGTGATAGGCTTTAAAGTAAGTGTCAGCAAAACTGACAGATTTATCTAGCCTTAATCACGGTGACAATATCCAGACTATCTCAGCTAAACTGTCCTTTACGGTACCCTTGTAAACACTAATATTCGTATGGCGGGTTAACAGTCAAAACTAGTTTGTGAAAGCTTTCTAAAAATAAATTCATCGTTTGAGGATATTTGTAGTTGAATTGAGAATCACTGGAAACCACTTTGCGTCATTCCAACAAGGCCAGAGGTTTTAGCCAAAAAGGTCATTGCTACCCATCATGAGTTTACTACAGTGCTTCAAAGCATATTTGAAACATACTATCAAAGAGCAACGACCTTTTGCTTAACCAATTTGAACTATCCACTTTTTTGCTATAAGAGTCTATGGAACACTTCACAAGATAGGATGCATCTGATTATCTTTACACAAAAACATGATAATCCTCTTCTCTTTAGTTGAGGCTTTGCATTTCATACACTGTTATAAGTTACTACACTACAAACTTAGATTTCATTAAAGCAGCCTCCCACTATATCACCATATGCCAGACTTTTCGTTTCGCGGTTTATAGTCAATTTTGTAAACCAAAAACAAATGGCATTGCAGCTGCAAACTTTTTGCTGATGCAAACATGAATGGGTTTGTGATAAGGTAAACATTGTTATTGTCATGAATCACTGAAGTATTGTGGCATCCACACTGAGATTTGGTGATACAGTGTGAACCAGGCTTTAAGCTGTGTTTAGCAAAGAACAAGACAATGAGCTGTATTGAAAGAGCTAAAATTGAATCTATTGTCTTTTCGATTGATAACCTAAAAGCTTTTATTGCGAATGAATAGACTATGAATCGCTTGTAATGTAAACGAATATTAACAACCTTTCATCTTTTAAGCTTAGCAAACCTTGTAAGAATAGAACGTTTAGCAATCCGATGCATTTATTGTTCAAACAGAGTTCAGACAATTCAATTATGCTGCTCAACATGGCACGAAAAATAGGGCAATATGTCTATTGTGGGCCCACTTTTTATGTGAGAAAATGAGCAAGATGTTTTTAAATGACACTTTGTGTTACCACCTGCTACATCATTGCATTTTTGGTCGTACCATTTTTAAGACCTGAAGTTAGCATATAGACATTTGGCGTCTGGGTTATTTGGCTTAACAAATACGTTGTCGAGCAAACATTTGTATGGGGGATCTTGCTGTCAAAAAATTTAGCATAAAATTTTAGGTTTGCTAGTACGCTTTGCAGTTGGGGGCGAGTATAACTGGAGTGGCTCAAAACCTGGTCACTTGTCGGGGGAATTTTCTGTTTTTGTCACATGTCTTGCACATGCCCAGTTGCAGTTAATCATAATTAATATTAGACACTGGCCACAATGCTATATTCTATCACAGCAATATTGCAATAAACCACTACTAACAACCTAATACTGTTAAGAAATATAAGATAAGATATTATGCAAAAATGTGCATAAATAGTTGCAGAATCGTGCATAAGATTATTGTACACAGATAGGTATTTGGAAATTGTATAGAAAAATAGAGAAATGTATAAAAAAATATACATGTGAATCTCGAAAAAATTGGTAAGATTTGGCATTAGATATTAAATATTAGACAAAAACAGAAAATTTCTCGTCACGTGACCAGGTTCTGAGCCACTCCAGTTATACTCGTCTGCAGTTGGGTGCACCAAAAAGACCAACATGTGTAGTGAGTATGTGCATAACTATTCCGTGAAGTGGCAATCTGGCAGAGCGGTGTTACAATTAGGGCGCGGGTCTGCAAAACAGATTACCTGAGTGCAAATCCAAAACCCGGCGATTTTTTCCAACTCTTATTAGTATGGCTTCAAACAGACAAATTTACAAACACAGTTTTTTTTACAATAAAAACTGCAAAGAGAATTATTCACAACTTTTTTGTAAAATACAATAAATTATAATTTAATTCGGTGTATATATATACATATATATATATATATATATTAACTAAAAGCAAGTGCAATTAAAAAGTTACAAATTTGTTTCGTGCGGAGCACTCATCAGACGCGATTGTACTAAAATGAAAAGCTTTACCGAATGTGCCAAAATATCAGAAATGGGCTCGCTGTGGTAATCATGTAATTCAGTGCTATTTCAAATATATATATATATATATATATATATATATATGTATATATATATATATATATAATTGTTTAAATAATGTGCATAAGCCTAATTGTTCTCGCCAAACCTGCTTTTTAATAAAACTTGTACTTCTAAATAAAAAAGCAAGCATCATTTTTAAGATAGGGTTTTTCGAAAAGCTCAATGTGGTCAGCTTCACTGTATTTTCTTCTATCAACAATGTAGGCAAAGCCATGAAAAAATAATATTTTTTGTTTTGGTTTCGCTGTCCCTTCTATAGAACCTAAAGAAGAATATCCTCAAAAGACCAATTTTTATTATGTCAAAATGCTCTTTTCAAAAACATAAACAGCATTACTTTGTTGGCATCAGATCAACACCATTTTATTTGCATTCTCAAACTGAAATATATATAAATATATTATATATATGAAATATATATAAATATATGAAATTATTTGTCGATAAAAGCAATTTACTTTCTGCATTGTAAGTAACAGGATAGATTTGCAATTCTGATTATTAGCGTACATGTAGTAACTAGAAAACAAAGCCTAATTAGTCAACATTCAGTTGCTTTGGGGTTGGCTTATTGATTTAGAAAAAATCACCTGAAAGCAAGTTTTCATTAGACTGACAGTTTACTTGTAATAAACATATAAGGTGTTGTTGGTATAAGTGGGCCTATCAACAGTCTAAAAAGTAGAATATTTTTTGAAGTTTGATTTTCAAAATTGAGATGGTGACTGATAAGTTAATCATGTGCTGCATTTTCATCAATATTAAATATGCAAATAAGATGTAAACTAATTAACTCATCTTTTTCATGTTTTGTCATATCAGTTTTTTCAAAAGTTTGTTTCCTACAAACAACTTGGTTATTGCTAGTTTGACAACAAAAATTTTTGCATATTCACCAAAAATTTTATAATGAGCCAGTAATAAGATATGGACAACTAAAATAGAAAAAGTTTAACAACTAGGCTATTGCAGACCATATTGCTTTGTAGCCATCTTAAAAGCAAGCACAGATACAAGCGCAAGTGGAAGTTGATTTATGGGGGAACAGTGTTTCTTGCGGTCTTGATTATTTGGCTGCAAACACGAAATACAGCCCGGGAAAGTTATAAGGTACGTTTCACTTGATTGTTTAACAAAACTTTCATGCAAGTCAGTGTATTGCTGTTGGCTACTTTTTGTTTGTAATGGTGCGGTCAGAAGGGTTTCTTAGCAAATTATGCCCTAAATAAAGTTAGTAAATATTTACTCAACAAAAGTACAGTAGGGTGACTACTTTGAATCACTGTAAATGTATATTAACAAATAGCACATAGTTATGTGAGTTGTTCTATCGTAGTTCACAAATTCTCATTAGCATTGAATACAAAGTGTAGCAAATTTATTACCTGATTCTTTATGATACTTACTGCAAAATAGTAAAACTAAAGATTTAAAATTAATAATAATATGTAAAGTGAGCATACTTTTGAGATGTATGTTTCAGTAGCATTGTTCAAAAAGCTGCAACAAAAGGCACAAAGCCGATCTTTTCTATCTTGCTTGTCGTCATTTCCATTGTAAATTTTAGGGTCAGCCAACGCTTTTTGCAACTGAACGGTCTGCAATCGCACAGAGTCAAACTCGAACATTTAATTTCTCATCAGTAACTCAAAATCAGAGTGATGGGTTGACCCGTGTAGAAGGTAAACAAAAGAAGGCCAGGCAAGATCACTTTGTGTATGTAAAGGTGGAGAAAACAGGCAGTACCACATTTTCAAACATATTCTCTTCGTATGGCTACAGACACAGACTGCACTTGATGATGTCTAAAAACACAAGTAAGTGTAACTTATTCTTTCTCAGCACAGTTAGCCCTGCTTACATTTTAGGGTAATATCATAAACACATCATATATAGTGATACATGGTTAAACCGCCTATTTTATACAGTATAACAAGGTGTATAATATACAGGTAGGTGTATCAGGCCCATATTTTCTGGTGCATCTAAATAATCTTTTAATATTTTACATATATAAAGATGTTGAAATAGATAGGAATTACAGAATTAATTGTAAAATATTTCTGCCATGGTCACATTAACAGAACAAAAGCTATTGCAATAAAGAAGTGATAGCTCATGTTCTGTAAATGTCTCTTAGAGAAATCTTTCGTGTCATGAGTTTTATATCGTTTGTTGAATAAAGAAAATATTTGCCACCTGGAAGTTTTTGCCAAACAAACCCCTGGGGGTTTGGGGGCTTACACCGCCCCCAAATCCCCAGGTGTTCATAAGTAGGTTAGCTTATCTGTTGCAAGAACTTGAGGTCCTGAGTTTAAATCCAGTGCATAGAAAATTTCTTGCTCTAGGATTTTAATTGTTATAACTAGACAAATGAAAGATCACAGACAAACAAACAAATAAATTTGTTTGTAAATAGATTTATTTCTTTTATTCATTTACTATATATATTTTCTAAATTTTATATAAATAACAATATATGAACATATATGTATAAATATGTTTGCATATATCTTATAAATGTATAAACATGTAATAATATATTATATATATGATAGACTGTGTGTAAATACGTACAAATATATAAAGAAAAGTGTAATATATTATTTCTACAAAGGCAAAGTTCATGAAAAAATACTGAAAGAGTACCCAAAACAATAAATCTAGCAAGGGATCTTGAACTGGGTTCATCATAAACCAAGTTATGTATATGATAATAGACTTCACTTGGGTTTGAGTGTAAGTCTTACAATTTAAATAAGTTTATAGAAGCCTCAGAAGCCGTTCTTTGAACTTCGGTTAGCATGTTAAACTGAATTTGTGATACTTTAGATGTTCAAACTGATTTTAAATTGCATAGATGTATTAAAACTAAAATCAACAACACTTGATTGCAGTTAAACCACTCAGAAAATGAGAGTGAAATAATGTCTATGGTTCAAAAATATTTGTTGTTGTGTTCAAGTTGAATCATTACGCGAATCTATTCTGTCAGTCTTTTTGTAATTATAGGCGTTATAATTGTGCTGCAACCTATCTGCGCATTTTAACTGGCATCATGTTTTTTTATTTTAATCTTGAAACAGCCTGGCAGTCAGATCACCTCAAACCTCGAAAACGGCTGCAATGGAAAGAAAACTAATAATCCTTTTAATAAAGTTAACTATATCTATTTTCACAAGTTCCTCTTTCAGTTAAGTTGTTCAGTAAATTTATTAAATTGAATGCTGCTTGTAGAATCAAACTTAGTTAACACAAGAAAGATGAATGTTGGAGAATCTTGGGATATCTGTCCCAATAGAAGTAATCTTCACATAATGGAGCAGCACGCGAGATATCGACCAGAGTTCTATGACAAACATTTTCCTAACAACACGGTGTACCTGACATCTTTGCGAGAGCCGGTTAGCTGGTTCATAGCCTTTGTAGATGCGATGCTGATATACAGGTAAGATTGCTTCTAACAGTTTTCTACTAATAAAACCTAATTGAAGGCAACTCAAGAATAGCACTCACAATCTTTAAAATAATGAAAGCAGTAAAAAGTGTTGGGAACAAAAGTTGCTTTGCACTTGAAAAGAATTCTGGTACCCAAATTGAGTAGCTATGCACACCACCATTTGCATCATCAGACCAACATGCCACTCAATGAAACAAGTGTACACATAATAAATATACGGAGTAACTACACAGATGATAATAATCATGCGCAAGACTACTAGTGTACTAACAAAGATAACACTTCCTTCTTTAGCTACAGAGTTTGTTCATAATTAAAACAATTTGAAAGATGGTTCAAATCAATTAACCTAAACTTTTACGTGTTTGCAATGACAGTTTTTCTCATTAATAGATCAGACCCTTCTGATACCAACGCACATACTATAATATCATAACTATAGTTAAGTTGGCACAAAGCTGCAGAAAATATTTTTTTCTAATTTCTATTGTTAGGTTTACTGAAAGTACAAGCTCTACACCTTGACATATCTTACATGGCGCACTAGCTCTAAGTACAATTTACTTTACATAATCATTTTTTCAAGAATATATTAAGACTTCAATATTATCAGTAGCACAGTACTTTGATCAATGATCGGTGAGCGCCACTGATCATTGTTACATTTCTGGAAATTTCTTATAGACGCTATTGATTTTAGTTTAGTAAATTTTTTCATCCTTCAAGAATCAACACCTTTTATTTTGAGTATCTCGTATAGAATTTAAACGTTAAAGTCATCAAAGCCATATTGTATAATTGATGCTAGCATTTGCATACAATGTAAATTTGAATGCATTTTATATATACTTTACCTACACTTCCCCATAATTTTTATAAGTAAAATATTTATGCACTACATGATACTTTCTGTGATGTACAGACCTTGTGTGATGTAAAGACCTTGTGTTAGGCTAACTATTTTTGAGGTGATAAATGGAGCTGAACCAGTGAAAATTCAAAATTAATCGAACAATTCTACCAGAACTCAAAAATTTTAATGCAATGCGCAAGATCCATGAATTAATAACATAGAAAGATAGGTACTTTCATGTTAATTTGCTTATATAAGTTCTTCAGCAAAAATACAATTTATTTCTGACATCTTGAGCATGTTTATTTCTGCATTATTTAGAGCAATGGAGAATGAATACTCATGAGACTGTCTCCATTTAACAATGAAGGAACCAAAAATCATTTAAACAAAAACAAAAAACAAATCAAAAACAATTTAGTCCATATTATGCTATAATTGTTGAATCTTTAGCACCAAAGTTTTTTCTATTGTAAAAACCTAAACCACACAAAGTTATTTATTTTTAAAAATTGTAGACAGATTATAATAATTTGCAAGTTGCAATTGTTTTTCACTAAATATGTGGTATGCATGTTTTGGTGACATCTAACAATAATGTATCTGAATATTGCTACGTATCTATGCAAAACAGACCAATAATTATTGTGCAAGCCAAAAAGCTATCACATCATTAAAAGATTTGTTTATAAAGCTATCAGGAAATTATCTCATAGCTCAACAACATAAAACATAGTTTCCTGTGGGACCATTTAAACTTTTTGATTTTATGAAAAACTATTGCTGTCACGCAAAAATTTTTGATATTAAAATATCCATTATATATTACTCTGTTGTGTTTCAAGTTCAAAATATGTGGAAATGTGGTAACAGCTCCTAAAAGCTCCAAAATGAACAGCTAATCGCCGCCATCACAAAATTGCCGTGGATTGAATCCTTTTCCAAAATGGCTCAATCGGGACGTAGTTGAACGCAATATACTCTGTTTATACTTTTATGCAACCTCATTCAATGAAATTGTTTTACAAATATATTTCACACATTCAATAAAATCATGTCTATTGTCCTTACGCTTCTATTTCATCATCATTGTAATGCTGTCAATTTGAGCAATGATATTTAAAACCTACCTTGACAATTTGTTTATTTTTTAACTTCAGCTCAAAGTACTGCATATCATCCTCTGACAAACATAAAATGCTTTTTGGTACACTGTGATAGTCAAAAAATGCAGCAGAAACTGTTTGTTCCATTTGGCAGGAAGTATGGGTCACATGTTCAGATTTACACTAGATGTTTGGACCAAGCCGAAACAAAACTGTAAAGTCGCGAGCATCTATATTTGAAACGGGCCCTCCGGTAGAACCAAAGTGTTTGTCATAAACTAGTGCTATGAGACAGTTTTATTGAGACTTTTATTGGCCTTTTAATTCACGTAATAAAATCACGCGTCAGAACAATAAGCACAATGATTGAAAACATCATCAAACTAAAGAGATTCTAAACTACGCCAGTTTCATGATTGCTACTAGTAACTTTTTGTTCTTAAGCTTTAAAGAGCTGTAATCACACTTGCAACAACATTTCACAACACAGCAGAGTAGGAAATGGTGAACCTTTTGATACAAAATAACTGCAGTGTAAATTTTCTTGCAAGTCAATCTTTAGCTGCTTCAAATTACTGAAGTTTTATATCAATAATTTGTGACAGTCAATGTTTTTTGGTTGAATCTCAAAAAATCAAAATATTTCTATAAAAAATTATCAGAATGGTTGAAATTAAAACTTTTAATAACTAAAATAATTTGCAAAAAAGTTTTAAAAAAACTAAGCTAAATTTTATCATTGGTCTACTATGCATATGAACATTGACCATAAAGATTTTTGCAAAGATAAAAGTAAGAAATGAACGATAGACAGGATAGGTAAAGATTAAAAAAGCTAAATAAGAAGTGACTGCAATTAGTGTGCAAAGAAATGTCTGTCTATTTCTCTGTATCTTTATATTTTAAAAATGAACTGATATTCTTGTTATAAAATGGCTACGGTAATAAATGGCTATGCAAGTTGTACAATTGATAGTTATTAGGTTTAAATAATGTTTTAGAAAATTTTCACCTCGGCAGGTTTTACACAGCAAAAAGCTTTTCTATCTGACCAGGACGAGGAGTGTGACAGGAATGCAGACTCAAGTACACAACAACTTTATACAGTATTTGGGTGAGTTTACTAAGTGCTAATGACTATCAAAGTAGTTTGAAATGAGGCTCAAGAAGCTTCAAGACCTTGAAGTAGGTTTAAGCTTGTTCAGTAATTATAATTATACTTATATAACACATTTTGTTTTAACTAAATTACAAGAACTTTACTTTAAAAACAAAAAATTTAACATATAATTTTTAAAAATTATTTCAACTACTGATATAAACTGGTTTTCATTAGCACAGTCATTCTGAGAAAACAGGAGTTCTAAAAAGGCCAGACCTGAGTGGATAAATCAAATGTATTTCATTCCGATTGCTACTTAACCCTACAATAATAAAAAAGGCTTCAAAAGGTTGTTTGTATCTTTGTCTTTGTTGTAGGTTTTGATGTGCACTTGTCAAACAACCTTACTGCTGTCAAAGAATATATTCATTTCATAGAGAGAAAGTTCTTGCTAGTCATGATTACTGAGTATTTTGACGAGTCTCTTGTTCTGCTCAGGAGACTCATGAACTGGTCAATGGCAGGTAGGCAGCTCTTTTAATAATACCTTATCATTACTGATGTTCTGCCAGTCTCATGAAAGCTGAGAGATTTTTTTAATGTCATAATTATGCATACAATTATTTTGCAATGCTAGGTATGAAATGGGGCAGTTGGTTGAGATTTGATCTGTACTGCGAAAATTTAGGTTTGAATTGCACTTAATGAAGTGTTTTCTCAACCTACAACAGTTTTCTCAAACAGATGCAAAGATGGGGTTCAACTATAATGTAAGACTTCTCTTTAATTTTGAGCTCAAACATAATTTGATAGAGTTCTTAAATTCCCATTTTTTATGATTTATTAATGTTTGACTGCAGCAACTGATCCAATTGAAGAGATTAACATAAAACCATCCATGCCTAGGTATTAATTTGAAATAATGCGGACATAATTTAAGCCCATTAAATATTAAAGGTTTATTAAAATTTCAGACGAAGGCATTTTTTGCATCAGACATACATGTTAATTTTGCTAAGGTGATTCCCTCCGCAAGATAAGCTGAGATGATTTAACAGGGTTTATTTAAAAACTTACTTTGATGAGAAATTTTGCTGTATAAGTAGAAATGTTCGAAGTCTGGAGTTCAAAATCTGCTTCAGAGAGTCTTTCATCATAATGAAAATGACTTACTCGATATATCTTAGAGCTAGATAAGTTTAGCAGCAAATATTTTCCAAAGTATGCTAGAAATTAGGAAATCAGAAGATTTAAAAACACTATAAAAGCAATGTCATTTCCAAAGAATAGGTAACAGATAAAATCTTAAATCAATTGATGAAAAAATCAGCTCCATAGACTAGTTTTTGTTGGTCAAATTTTTACTTACAGTATCTTCTACCTACTGGTTTTTGGTTGCCATTATCACTGTGGTTTGGAATGAACTGCTCCTTTCTTAAGAGTAGACAACGTCGCAAGAACTCCGTTTTCAGAAATTTTCAGTGATTTTAATACTTTGTTTTATTACTATTCAATACTCTGTAATGGATCTTCAACTTACGATGAGCGCACAATAGTGGTAAACCGTCATCACGCTTCATTTGAATGACTGACTATTAAGGCTCTCTTTATCAACAAATTTTGATAGCTACTACATTTTTTTTAATTTCGAATATTTCTGTCAAGCGATTTTGATTTCAGTTTTGTGGTAGTGGTCACAACTTAATCGTATTAGCTAACTTTGTAAAAAATCCATTTCTGACCTTGTGAAATAAGATTTTAATCTGGAGTTTGCAAGCCCAAGCAAAGACCGAGTAGTACCACAAGACTACTCTAGTAGTATTTCTCATTGTATACATTAACTCTGACGTTTGTAAAATGTTATAGATATTTTCTACAAGCGTTCAAACGCTGGACAAACAAAAAGTGGAACTGTCTTTATAGGAGAAGAAAAAGAGAAGCTTCTAAACCTAGAGCACAACTTGGCTGATCAAATGCTTTATAAGCATTTCAATCATTCTTTATGGGTAAAAATAGAAAAAGAACAAGGCTTTAAAGAAGAGGTAAGAAAATAGCACTTTTTTATGTTTAAAACGCGCTGTATCTGTCGCACTGGTGAATATAGTATGTGGTTCAACTGTAAAATTTAATGAATGAGAACGAATTCAGTTGTAAATCTATTGTAGAGCAAATTTATTTTAAACTAAGCTTAGAACATAAAAAGACTAAAATTAGCTAGAAAGCATTGTTGAGAAGGATATAAAAATACTCAATTAAAATTGAATATAAAATTCCAATTCTTAGAACAAAACATTACTCACAGCCCAACATATCAACAATTTAGTCTATCACAATGTTTACAACTACATAGTTTACGGAGGATAAAATGTATTTGAACAACAAAAACTACTAAAGAGAATATGCTAGTTATTTTAAAGTGAATAATGCAGTTTTAATTCATCTCACTGCAAAGACCCGTTTGTTACTGTAGCTAGAAATCTTCAAAAGACTAAACAAAAAGGTAGAAGAGTTCTGCTTCAGTGATGAATTGCAAAGAGACAAGAATGTTAGAATGGAGGTTGCTTTGCGTTCGAAAAGCATCTTTACAATTGGTGGTAAGTTTAATGCGCCCCTCATATTCTTTGTAAAATGTCAACAAAAAAGAAAGATGAAGAAACATGAATAGAGAAGTTTTGATTGCATGAGTCGTTTGCATTAGTTTGAAACTTGCCAAGTTAATTTTTGGATGCTGTAAAGGCATTCCATCATATAATTTAATGATATGGTAGAATGATAATACCACTGTACTAGTGCTGGGCACGGATAGTAATACTCGTTGAACTTGCGAGTTTATCTTCTCTTGAGTATCGGGTAATAGAGATTTCGGGTATTCCGGTCTTTCGGGTTCGGGTTTTGACTTTTGAGTTCGGGTTTTGGTACACGGATTCGTCAGGTACTGTGAACATAAACTCGATCTATTGCGACCTGCGCTCTTAGTCTGGGGGCCACAGGGCATTACTGTGTCATTTTGCTAAAGAGGAACGACAATGGGGTATAACGAGTCTTTAATAGATAGAATAAAGCATCTCATACCTTATTTACCATACCTACCGGAGATATTGTAGTCAAGCAGTCATTGCTTGTCATTGAAAGGTGCGTAGAAACACTTAAATCAGATGTTATTTGCGCAATTAACCAAATTGGCTTTGTAAACAAATCTATGCCTTTTTTAATACGGCGCTTGTTCGCTTTCACCGATAACACATAGGTCCTTAGTCTGTTTCCGCTATCGCCTTGTTAGAAACTATCGTCAATTTTGGTAGTAGCAGTGAAAATTTAATACTCTGTTTAAATTGATTACCACAGCTAGCTATTATGGATTACATAATTCAATATAACCAAGTTTTACCAAGCCAACAAGCTTTACCAACGGAAAAAGCCGATAATGTAAAGCTTTTTATGAGACTTGGAGCACCATCTACAAAAAGTCAGAGAGATCCATAGAACATGCTTAAGTATTAAGCCACCATAGACCCTATCTTCTGCCGCCTGTTGACGCGAAAATGCCCTGTGGCCCCAAGCTATCTTGACTGTTTAACAATCCGCCTGTTAACACTGCGAGTACGAATGTCAGTCGATAAAAACTGTGAGCAATCATAAATAAATGAAAATAAATATAATTGCTTTGTAAATTTGAAGACATGTCTGTTTAGAAAATTTAAACATAAAATCCATATCAACAAACCCGATACCCGAAAAACCCGTAGGCAAAGAAATACCCGAGCCTAGCACTACTAGCTACCCGATACTCGAAAAACTCGTTGGCCAGTACTCATGCCCAGCACTACACTGTGCAATGTAGCATCTGTAATTTAGCTCAAGGCTTTATAACATATTTTTGCAAGCAGTTTTAAGCTATGATAATAGCGGAAGATGATTAAAACAGAAAACGGCAATGGATTCCTCTGAACATGTTTCTGTACAGACTATTAATTTCAAACTTGGTAATATCACAAGCTGTCTGCTTAAGATAATTTGAATTTAAATAACACATTTTATAATAACACTGCTATCTAAGACCTAATTTTTAAAGTGAATGAATAATTATTCAAATAATGGTGTGTTTAACTAGTCTAGCTAATATTTGCGTACTCCGATAAAAATATATTGCGAAATCAATATTAATAGCCCAAAAAATAAATTGACATATGAAACTTCTAATTTTAGTCAGCCAAAGTTCTGAAACAAAATGCACTAACTTTAGCAATGTTCATCCTAGCATTGGTTATTAGAGCTGAAAATTGATTAAACTGCCTCCCAGACCCTTAAAAAAAATTGGACAGTCAGTACGCAAATACTCAGAAATTTGCAATTTAATTACAAGCTGTTTATAAAAAATTATTGTAAAAAATTGTGGAAAAATTTTATTACTATTTAGAAAGCATCAAATATTGTACCAAAACTATTAGCAACATTTAGCTAGTAATTTTAAGCTAACAAGTTTTTGTACTCTACAAGTTGCCGAAGATGAGTGTGAACCGCAATGCTACATTGTCACAAATATATTTGCAGAAGAAGAATGTCTTGCAGTGAGGATAAGAGAAGGGAAAGCTCCAGACCTTGTTGAAACTTTGAATAATTATTGCACATTCAGGAAATGGTAATCTTTAGCTAGTTTTTAAGAGGTTTGTAATCGATTCGATAATGGTTTGTAATGGAACGACTGATTCCATCGGTTTTTTGACATCATCAAGCCATTTGCAGATGTGCTTGCTTGTGAAAAAATCTCCATATTTGTACACAAAGAGAAAAAAATGATTGTAATTTGATTTAGCCAGCCTTAAGATTTAATATTATGTTGATAATGATCTAAAAATCACTGTTACCCATAACACATACCCATATTGATTGAATAATGATTTGATAATGATAATTAATGGCAAATTAATCAAGAGCTGGAGTAAATAGTGAGTCTATCCTACATTCGACTGACAACTCAAACTTCAATCACAACTGATCATTCTTAAATCAGTGAAGCAAAATGAAAAAATCAATCATATGACACTGATGATTGATTTATTAACAATCACTAATTATTTGTTGACAGCCGGGACTATCAAAATTCAATCACATACTTCCTCATGAATCTGTTTTAAATCATTGTTGAAATAAATCAAATTTGAGACAGTTCCCATTTAATATTGATTCCACAATCCACAGCAGCTTAGACCAAGAGTTGTTCCCACTTTAATCTGGTTACACATATCCCTACCACTGCTTCTATTACTACTAGTACTACTACAAGTACTACAATGGTGCTGCCACTACTAGTACACAATGAAATTCTATACCCCAATAATAAATGAATCACTCTTTCTCTGGTCCACCTCTTGTCGGTACTAATTTTGTTATGGGTCAGAGTTAGCCAGGGTCTTTGGGTGAGTGAGCCAGATCCTGGCTATGTCACAGAGATCCCCCACCCCAGCTATGCTTCTGAATCTTTTGATTTGAATGCCAAATAGTCTGGTAGCCAAGTCCCAGCCAAGCTACAGAAAGCTACAGCCTTTGCATGTTACATGCATAGCTCAAACATAAATTTATTTCTATGAACAAAATATTTTGTACATAGCATTAATTTATCTATATACTACTACAAAAAAATACAACCATGTTCAATTGTCTCTGTATGAAATGCTTAGAAGCATTCAATTTGCTAGATTCCAACGCTAAAAGTTGCCGTGTGAGCTAAAATAACAATTGTTTTTCTCTGTATATTCCAAGAATAATAAAAGTTCAAAAAGTTTACATCATTTCTATCATCTGAATTATTTTTTATTTTGATCTGACAAAAAATCACTAACGATCGCAGGATCAAATAACTTTTTTTTTACCATTTTAAAATTCGAGCCTATGTTGACTAGGTTTTTCAATTTTTATTCTTTTCCAAGAAGGCGTGATTTTTTTAGCTTTTATCACAAAGCAACGTCTCTCAGATAATTGTTTCATAATGTGATTCATCGAGTAATATCTTGTTGATGATATTTAAAACTTACTAGCATTCACATCCTTTGTTTACCGCTACTAGACGACAGCTTTATAAACGTCTACCGAAAGCGACATAAAGTTCGTTTCTCCACACAACCGATAAACGACATTATAACGATAAACAATAAACGACACCCTTTCCCCAGCCCAAGGGTTGAAGTCAAGCAAAAATGACGTAAATTCCAGAATTTGTGCTTCAAAAAAAGGTACTGCCATGGCAGAAACCGCAGTATAGAAGGATACGGCCCTGCATGGCAGTTTAGTGAACTGAGCTAAAAAATGTAATGCATTGTATTTTGAACCGCATCAAGCTGGGGTTAGTTCATGAAATTATCTGTTCCCTAATTGGAACTAGACAGAAGCGTTGGATTTGAACTTGGTAGTGGAAACTAACAGTCAATAAATAAAAAGTACTGGACATCCTTCCTTGCTGAGATCCGGGCACTGCCCCCTTGATTGATTCATGTGAACAATTTATACATTTGGAGTATTATAAATATATTCATTCGTCAATTTGTTCAAACCTAGCTAGACATTCTCTCAAGAAAGGTTTTCAACATGGCATTGTAGAGTTCACTGAACTAAGGTTTCTTTGCATAACTTTGCGGAAATGGTGTGTAGCCAAACACCGTTTTTGGCCCAAGACTGCTTTTGTCTGATCGCTGGGGTAATGAAATGCTGGAATAAGACTACACAACAGAGTAAATTATTGAGAATTGGGTAATTGCATTAACCTGTTGCCTAAAAATTGTAAAATGGTAAAATACGAAATTTCCTCGAGCAACTTATCTCATCATAATATGTTTAGCTTGGATGTCAACAGTCTAGTAATATAAGGGCCAAGACTGAGATCTCATTAATAAATCCAGACCACCATATCCTCGACTTAGCTGCACTGACTGCAGCAAGTCATATCTCACGTTCTGCCAGCAACACAAAATTGAGCTGTCATTCACAAAGCTGTTTATTAACGAGCTTATGCAGAAGCAATGAAAGCTCTTTAGGCATGCTCCCTATCTAATGAATCCAATGAAATAGCTGGCCAAGGACTGACATGATCAACTTGCAATAGTTGTTTTAAATTTTCTATTAAACCTTGGACTGTTGTAGTAAGGAAATAGCTATGATCAGAATGTTGTTGAGTTTCAAATCTGGAATAATTGAAAAATTGCCTTATTGCATATTATTGGTCTACCCTGGAATGTCAACAGTATAGTTATTATATACTTTTTTGATATTGAAAAAATTCATTTTGAAGCAATTGAAATTTCACAAGCATGACTAAGTTGTGTACATATTAATAATTAGAACTTTGTATAGGCCCTATATTCTTCTTGATAAACATAGAATTGTGTTGTGAAGCTCTTGACTAAATAGTTGTACATGTAAAACCAAGTAAAATTATAGTATCACACCTTTTCACACTTGAAGAAAATTGGAATGAGCTACAATAAAGGAATGTTGAAAACGGGGCAATCAGCCAAACATTGCTTTTGTAGACAGTTTTAGATATAATTGATATCAATGGTAAAAACCCTCTATCTAATATTATTGGTTTTATTGTTTTATTTATTATTTTGTTTTATTGTAGCCTAAGCTCAGCCTGTCTCAGGTTAGTTGCAGTTGATATATTTTTATATACATGCTAGATGGTAAACTCATTGGCTGTTATGCTACAGCCTTCCTAATTCAGCGAGCCCAATAATATCTACTAGCCAATGCCCTAAAACCTCTGTTGGATTGTGCATAAAGTGCTATCTTCCACAATCTTCTACTACAATTATCTAATACTATATGATTGCTTATTTATAGCGTGGTTATACCTTGTCTCATTAATAACAGATGCTATGAGTTACATAACTTAATTCAATGATGGGATTTATGTTGTATATGAAACAATGACGCTGTGAGTTATTGGGAATGCTTGCTTTCAGTATGGGCCAGCGCAACAACTAGAGCGACCTGGTAATATTACAACCACAGCTGAGAAGAACATTTTTATAGACAAGCATTTAGTTATTATTGTTGGTCACTTTGTTCTTTTAGCTATCAGGATGCTTTGCTGAGCACTGTACACTATGATACCAAGCAGTCTTAATACTAATATTCTGTAATGGGCTTTTGAAGTAGAAACAGGTAGTTGAAACCACCCCTTGACCGACAGCGAAACTCATGATGCCTTGAAATGAGTATGATTCAAATGTAAATTTCTATATGGCTTGGCACTTCAATTATGGTGGCCTTTTGAAGAAAGTGGTTTTTGGTAGAGCTTATTGTATGTCAGGTTTTGAGGCAACTGAAGCCATTCTCCCATTATCAATAAAAACAAAAATAAAGTTTCAGCTAATCATACAAAATTATTGTGCAATGCAGTCACAGTTGTTTAACCAATGCTTCATGGATATAATTAATGGCCAATTGATGTTTGTCACTAGTATGACTGTATTTCACCAGATATACAATAGCTAAGAAAACTTACCATCTTGTTAAAATGCAAGGATAAACATGACTTTGAATTCCTCTAATTGTAGCATGTAGCTAATGTATCCAAACTGCTGCAATCTAAGCTTGAGGCTGTACTATTGACAAAATTTCATCACCTTACTATTTAAATGATGGCCTCAAACAACTCATTCGATGGCCATTGTCTGACTTAAATCTCCTAATTCCACTTTCCTAATTCAACAAACAAAATGTAGTTTGTGGAGTCGAATATAAGTGAATAGTATAGTATTAGTTGAACCATCTGTAAGCTTTCTACTAGAGCTAAAAGGATGAAATACAAGATTAAATTACTACATTACACTTATTTAGGATTTTTTGCCTTGCCTGATATCGATAAAATACACTTATTACCAGTGAAACATTTGGTTGGGAGCAATGATCTGGCAATTGTTTTCACTTAATCTGATACATAGAAACCTTTAGTGTATTTTATTTTACTGAGTGAAGATTGATTTCTCCTATTAAGTTGCATCGTCATTTGTAGTGCACAGAAGATCTGTAATCTGTATGTTTATTTGACTTTTGTAAGTGTTGCTTAAAACATGGAGTTAAGGTGGTTATATGTGAGCCAAGGGGGTGGCCATGGTTTTCCATGAGCGGACATTTATACACAGTATCACATAGATGTCGATTTCGCTGTTTATTGGTGCAATACAGTGTATACACAAAATTTGATTTACGTGGTAATAAGAAAAAAACATGATAGTAATGCATTCCTAACACCGCACATCTTCGAAACTGTTGCAACATCTATCTGATACTCAACCCAACTGAAATGATTAATGTATCCATAATACAATATTCAATATAAGATAAGCTATTTGTTTTCAAGTCAAATCAAGTAGCTACACTACACATATTGCGTGGTGGGGTAGAGGCACGGTTCTTTCCCCCTCCAAGATAACCTATCCAGACTAACTCATATTAATTATGCCTTTTTTTACTTATGTTGCCATCTTGGGGTTTTTTAAATTCTCTGTATTCCTAGCTTAAAAATACAAACTAAAATCATTGCATTCCACGGTTAACTATTATTCACAGTATTTTTGCTCAATACATGTACAACAAACTGGCCATGTCTTGCTATAAATGCCTAATATCTATGATGATGATAAGCGGCTCAGGCACTGGACAGCCTATTCATCGCATTGACCAATGAAAACAAAGAAAGGCATTTTCAAATCATCCTTGTAGAATTAAAGCTGGCAATGGTCATTTTGCTCTTGATACTGTTAAAGTGATCACCTAGTAGGATACACAACACAATTGACAACTATTCAGATTAATAAAAAATATATCGTAGTGACGACATAGACTATATTGAAGCAAGTAACCATGAAGAGCTTGTGTCATCTGTGCCATCACATTTTCTGCAGTCATTTGGATAATCAATTGTGAAAGCCTGCCATGGTGAGTTTGTATAACATACAACATGGCACTATTTAGCCAAAAATTTATAATAAATGTCATATTAATGTTTCTGCCACTAAGCAATGTAAAATTCCTGAGAACTACATCATTGGATATCACAAAAAATCATAGAACACACGCACACCCCTTGGAGCAAGAGTAATTGTGGCTGCATTGGGATTTTTAAGACTATATTCACAATCTCAAATCTTTTATAATTTAATATATATTGTCTGTTGTTTAAAACATATAATATAATATTTAACCTCACAGAAACGACAGAACAACTATGAAAAAATTGCTCACATATTCAACCAGAATATATCATTTAAATTTTTCTATCAATTTTAGACCAAGGCGTCGATGAAGATATTTTTATAGAACTGATGGAACACCAGCTGGCCAACCTTCAGCCTAACATGATCTCAAGAACTCAAACTCTCCTTATTAGGAAACAGAAGGAGTTAAAACGAGCAAGTTGAAAAACATTAATTCAAATTGTAAGAGTAGGTTGAGTAAATCAGTATTCCCCATTGAGCTAGATAACTCCGAATCATTAACGCAAAGCTAGATAACTCCTAATCATCTACCTTACCTACCCACATAAATATATTACTAGTTGTAGGCCGAGCTATTAGTTATGACTTGTATTATTATCATCACCCAGACCTTAACACAGAGTTAGATAGTTCCTAATCATTAACGCAGAGCTAGATAACTCCTAATCATTTACCCTACCTACCCACATAACTATATTACTAGTTGTAACCAGAGCTCTTAGTTATGAATTGTATTATAATTATCACTCAATCCTTAACACAGAGTTAGGTAACTCCTAATCATTAATCCTACCTACCCACATCACTATATTGCTAGTTTTAGCACATTTACATGACTATTAGTTATGAACTGTGCTATTACCTTTATGATTTTTACCTTTGTACCAATTTTTACCAATTTACCTTTGTGACGTTATAGGTGACAAGCTTGATAATGAAAAGCAATGTGTTTTGAGGGGCAAGTCGACAGCCACCAGCCTGTTTATGGAGAGACTTTCGCAAAGTACCTTGGATGAAACCAGCAGAGGAGCCATTGTATTGACAAATGAACAGGAATGTATCTACCAGGTTTTGTCAACAGGAGCAGTGTTCCTGATGGCAACTGAGGTAGATGCATGTCTGGCCTATGTTAAGTGTTTGTTTGTGGTTAACCAGAGGCACCACATCCAAGCCCATTCATCAGTTGGGGCTCTGGTGGAATGTCTGTTACGGCTGCTCTCATCATTGATGACAACCTCTGCATTGCAGATGAGACTTCTTCAAATGATGGGGATAGTCAAGTAACAGCTTATCTAGAACTCCAACTGATGGTACCTTGGCTGGTGTCGCTAGTACTCAATTAAAATATTTTCTCTTTTATAATTATTTGTAAACATTTACATGTAAATACTTCATTGCAAAACAGTTCATTTTTAACCTTTTTATTCATATTATAGCTTTAAAGTTATCATAATATATTTTGCTTATACATATATTTAACCTCAGTATTTAATGAAAATAAAAATAAGAAGTTCATAGTAATCAGTTCACTTAAGTGTGTAATTGTCTTCTCCTGGTATAAAATTACAATTTTATTCTGATTTAAAAATGACAGTACCATGAGTGAACAGGGAGCATCCATAGCAGCACAGCACTGAATCACAGAATGATTTAGTTTTGGTTATTTCTACAAAAAGCATCCCTGTACAACAACTCGACTATCAATCATAATATGATTGAACACGCCTTAGTAGGCCCCTATACCTGTACCACAGCTCAACAATCAATCATAATATGGTTTATCAAGCACTAGCAAAACTGTACAAAAGCTCAACTTTCAATCATAATATGATTTATCAAGCACTAGCATACCTGTACAAAAGCTCAACTTTCAATCATAATATGATTTATCAAGCACTAGCATACCTGTACAAAAGCTCAACTTTCAATCATAATATGATTTATCAAGCACTAGCATACCTGTACAAAAGCTCAACTTTCAATCATAATATGATTTATCAAGCACTAGCATACCTGTACAAAAGCTCAACTTTCAATCATTATATGATTTATCAAGCACTAGCATACCTGTACAAAAGCTCAACTTTCAATCATTATATGATTGAACAAGCACTAGTATACCGTACAAAAGCTCAACCATCAATCATTATATGATTGAAAAGGCACTAGCAAAGCTGTACAAAAGCTCAGCTATTAATCATAATATGATTTAATAGCCACAGTATGCGTTGGCATAGGTAAATCATTATTAAATCAATTTTGAGTACAGTTTTGTCACCCTGAATTTAGATTTATTAATGATTTAAGATTCAATCAAAATTTCTCTCTGTGTAGAAAACAATTATTACTCTTTTGTTTAATAGTACTTTTTGGTGTTGTTTTGATAGTATAATAAAAAAATGCAAACAAAAGCATCGTTTTCAAAAATTCATTGCAAAAGTTCGTGTTTTTAACAATAAAATTGTCTATCAAGATGACTGACAATGATAAAATGATGTCACAAAAAAGAAAGATCTAGCGTGTTTAAAAATGACCTTTTTCAGGTGTTCAGCTACAAAATTAAGTTATTAGTTATCAGAAATGTGAAGATTACAATATACTAGTTTAACCTAAAACAATTGATTCAACAGCATGTTTTTTTAGCTCATAAGTGACCATTGTTTGAATCATGCTCTTGACAAAAAAAAAATAACCAGCAAGCAAGCAAAAGAGCTTATTACACATTATTGGTTGATAACTATCTTGCCCAGTGCAGCCGTACCATGATTTGGATTTTAATATGGCGTAGTTAGAAGGAAGCCAATAGGTGATTAATAACAACCAGATGTTTTGCATATTTTCTTGCATATTTTACATGTAGATGGATAGATGGCAAATAAATTTTAAAAAAAACAATAAACCTGGAAATCAGTAAAAATACTTATTTAAGAATTAAATGACAACATCCTTACAGAAAAGCAAACTCCACAGTTTCTCTAGATCCGTCTTAGAGCAGATCTTGCCACACTGTCAAAGAATTGATCTTTGTTACATTACTGAGCTAAACAAGCTACTGCGCTTCAGAGTATTCTGTACTCTTAGGTTGCTTTTCATCACAAGAAAAACACACACGCCTTCTTTATTCTAATCTGAAGCTGAACATAAAAACTGAACATAAACATGATATTATAAACTTCATCTGACTCTTTAAGGTTTTACTATTTGTGTTTATGTCTATTAATTGTGCAAGTATTTCTAGTAATCCTGAATAGTGACCAAACTCATTAAAATGTCATAACTCTTGTTTTTGTAACAGTTTAAAGTGTTGCTCGGCTCATATTATCTATGTGCTATAAGAGTTTGCTATGAGACTTGCTATAAACGAGATAATTTTTCAAAAGTTAGGATCTAGCAACTAATTGCAATTGTTATTTGTTGCACTTATATGGACCTTTAGCGCAAAGTGTGGTTTCCTTTAACAGTCTAGCTGAGTGAAAAGTTTCGAACTTCGAAAATGTTTTCAACCCTTCCCTTACCACCAGCTATAAGCAAATTTACCTAAAGCAAAACTTATATAAACAATTTTGATTTTCCAAGAAGCCTTCAACTTTCTCGTAGATGTTCAATAGCGTATTTATAACATAACTCCATGATTTAGAATAACTATTGTATAAGACATTTTTTACCTGTTTTTTGGCGCTGAAGCATGTTGGTTTAGTGAGTATCTTCTGACTACACAAACTAATGCCAAATAAATTCCATGGCATAATGTACATGTACCTGTAGAATATGAGCTGATATGTGGTTTTTAAATATAATTCAATTAAAGCAAAGCTTTTGCTTTATTCAAAAGACAATTAAATATTTTATATTGACAGAAAATATTTATGTTTATATGGTAAAGATTTATTTTTCAAACTGGCAATCTGGAAATACTATACGACTGTTAACAGTTTCATCAATGACCAGCTCACTTGAATAATAAGACTGCAGTTTTCAAAGTGAATGTCATAAAAAAGCCAAATGGCTTGTCGACAGCGTAATGAATTTATTGTTGGTGAATAGTTAGCTATTTGTGCCCATTCTAATTATGATATAAGCAAAGATAAACGTTAAACACTTCACTCCGTTAAATTTTGTTTCTAAACTTTGGCGAACTACTTTAAGAGTTGCCAAAGAGAATACTTAGGCATATCTGACATAATCTAAACAACTCAGAAAGAAGTATATGTCCCTGCACCTAAAACCTTCTTAAGTATATCGATCCTTATTAACTGTTGCAACGCAGCCATCTTGAACAAATTAAAAATTACAAAAACTATCAGAGAAATTAAGCAAGTCTACCAACTACTACACAAGGTGAGTAGAACTAGAAGTTTCTAAGCTACCCGTTCCAAAGCGATGTATTAATTTTTAAGTTATCAAAGTCTGCTTTCTGAGTTAAATAGCTGCATGTGTAAGTTTATGTTGGCAGCAAATGCAGTGTCAAGCTACAAAACAACTAGAAGTATGAGAGTAGAGAATGCTTGACTATATTTGCAGCATCTTGTCACATACTGTTTTCTCCTATTTAATTGTTAGTATGTTAAACACTGTACTGGTAAAATTCAGCTGCTGAGGTTTTGTAAGTTAGTTGATGTTTGGGTGGTTTGATGATTGGAGGGTGGTTGTTTTAGGTAAAACGCTTACATGTAAATTGCACTACTGCATAGAAAATTGCTGTTGTCAAATATATCAGTATACATTCTTTAAGAGTTGTCCACTCAAGGAAGGCATCTGCTAGCTCTGGTGTAGGCAGAACTTTCAAGTGTAATCAATATGCTAGAAACACTAAGTACTATTCTTAAAACAAAGTGTTATCATTGGGTATTTTTAGAGCAAATTAGGGTTTAGTTGAATATTATATTACGAACGTTTGACTAATGATGGCAGATGTGCATTTTTTACCAGTTTTGTTATGCAAAATAGTTACCAATCTACAAATAAAACTTACCAATACGGATCATAAATCAGTTATAAGCATAAGTTACAAACAGTTATATAACTCATGAGGAAGGGTAGCATGATTTCTAAATATTTAGTATTATATCCCAAAGTGATGTTTTGAATACTTTATTTGGTTGTCTATGTAGTTGCCCAAAAATTTGAGATTTTCTTAAAGAACAAAAATACTGCAGTAGGAACAACCTGATCTGTGTGCGTGCTTGTGCAATAGGCAACTTGGTATAATAGCCCACACAGTTTTAGGCAGTGTAGAAAAGCAATTGACTCAATGCTTGACAAGGTGAAGAGGCCGTCAACTCGTTTTACAACTATACCAGGAAATTATATTTTATTTTCATGTAAATATTGGAATAAACATTTTAAGTGCATGTTTTATTTACACCAAAGCTTCAAATTAAAAAAAAAAAGTTCTCTAATTTGTGACTGACACAACACAAAATAAGTTTTACCAAAGTTTGAAACAAGAATAAAAACACATGTTTACCATTTTGAATAAACATTTTATGATTGGGCCGACTGCAGTAACTGTAAAAATTGAACGCTTTAAGTTTTAGAATTCTTGGTAGTTAGAACAGATAACTTTTTTAAAATACTTAAACGTTTTTGATGTCTGTGTTGGTAAAACTAATATGGCCATTGTACCAACCTAAACTTTGACAGAATAAAAAAATGTTTTAATCATTTAAAAGAAATTAAACTTATCATGTCTTTATCTTCAATGTAGATTTTTTACCTACTTCACCTCCTGAATTGAAAAGGAATTGATCAATTACTTTTCCAGTCTTTTGAGGCGAAGATAGACTCACTATAATTCAAAAGTTCAGATTTAAGAAGCATTTATCTCTTTTTCAAAATCTAAACTTGTATGCTCCTTATCGACAAATTCTAAGTTTAAACTAAAAGCCATGGCTCTACTTAATTGCAGTTATTTTGACTTTTTGTGTATTTTTTGCTAATTAAACTTAGTCAATTTTTTTACATGACCTAAAACATTTCTTAAGAACTTACATTGGCTATTGTAGACAGTCGTACTCACTAGCCGACCCCAAAATGTTAACAACCATCAGTAGCTTACTGAAGTAACGTGAACCTTTGATGTACATTATTTAAGTTTAATGAGAAAATCATAACCTCAAAAGTTACATGCGTCATTTGAAATAAAGATAGTTTACTACAAGACATTAATTTAGCTAATAATAAACTTTTTGCAAATTGCCATCTTTCAGTCAACCATAAACACATATAAATAACGAGCAACATGCCAACAGATAAAATAAGAATCATTGAGCAAGGATGGTTGCTCTGATAACCCAAGCTACTTAGGCTACAGGCTGTAAAATCCGGTAGGTTGATTGATGTGTTTTTAGTGAAACTATAAATTAACTGTTGCTTGGCAACCATATGTATCATTCATGGTGTATAACTTACGTTGACATTTTTGAACATCCAGTCTATCAATAATAAACAATTTCAAGATGATGTAAAGCTGTGAATATTTATACCATATTAGAAAAAAATCTCTGCAACAGTATTAATGCCATCATCATCTATTGAGGGGAAAATGTTTGTGCACTGCATAAACTAGTGAGCATGTTTATTTGATCTATATTCTGATCAGCAAAATATTTTGATTTTTAGTTAATGAGTTAAAGTTTTTCAACGTTTACAATAAATGCACAAGTTTATTCTAAACTACCTAAGTAGTTCTTGTATGGTTGTCCTTATTGAATTACAAAAGTTTCATCTTTTATGCTAGTCTATATTTACACTATTCACCAATTTACACGCTTCACCAATGTGAGCAGTTATCTCTTTGCAGAAGACAGTGCAAATGTTTGTGTACAGTGACAACTATATCACAATTCGCAAAACACATTTTACTGAATTCAAAACAAAAATTTATCCTTCAAAAATAGCTTTGCATAAATATTCAGGGCCTAAAACTTTTATGGATAAATATTTTAACATAACAAAACTTGATAAAATGCTGACATGATTTGGTGTTTGTCATGCTTACCTGTTTTCTGTGATTATTAGCCTTTTTAATCAGTAGAATCAACTCTAATTCTTCTTATTTTTTACAAACATATATATACATGTACATGTGTCTTTGTTCTTTTATTTCTATTTATTTTACTATTTTTACTTTTTATTTCTTCCTTTTATTTTATATCTTCTTTTGCTAAAATGAAAATTTTTCATTCAAATGAAAGAAAAATTTATTTGAATGAAATTTTGGCATAACTTTAGGTGTTAGTGGCTCAAATATAGTCAGTCAGTGGTGTAGATACAGTTTCTCTGCTGAATACTTTACACAACAAAATTATAAGTTGTACTTAACCAACAGCCTATTTTTAACTGGGATGGTACTTAGCCTATTTATTAACTGGCATGGTACTCAGTCTATTCATTAACTGGCATGGTATGTAGCCTATTTATTAACTGGCATGGTACTTAGTCTATTCATTAACTGGCATGGTACGTAGCCTATTTATTAACTGGCATGGCACTTAGCCTATTTATTAACTGGCATGGTACTTAGTCTATTCATTAACTGGCATGGTATGTAGCCTATTTATTAACTGGCATGGTACTTAGTCTATTCATTAACTGGCATGGTACGTAGCCTATTTATTAACTGGCATGGCACTTAGCCTATTTATTAACTGGCATGGTACGTAGCCTATTTATTAACTGGCATGGCACTTAGCCTATTTATTAACTGGCATGGCACTTAGCCTATTCATTAACTGGCATGGTACTTAGTCTATTCATTAACTGGCATGGTACGTAGCCTATTTATTAACTGGCATGGCACTTAGCCTATTTATTAACTGGCATGGTACGTAGCCTATTTATTAACTGGCATGGCACTTAGCCTATTTATTAACTGGCATGGCACTTAGCCTATTCATTAACTGGCATGGTACTTAGCCTATTTATTAACTGGCATGGTACGTAGCCTATTTATTAACTGGCATGGTACTTAGCCTATTTATTAACTGGCATGGTACTTAGCCTATTTATTAACTGGCATGGTACGTAGCCTATTTATTAACTGGCATGGTACTTAGCCTATTTATTAACTGGCATGGTACTTAGCCTATTTATTAACCTGCATGGTAGTTAGTCTATTTATGAACTGGCATGGTACTTAGCCTATTTATGAACTGGCATGGTACTTAGCCTATTTATTAACTGGCATGGTACTTAGCCTATTTATTAACTGGCATGGTACTTAGCCTATTTATTAACTGGCATGGTACTTAGCCAGCAAAATACAGAGAGCTAAAATGCAGCTTATATTTTTGCAACTGAAAGTTTAATATAGACAAACATTCATGAAAACGGGTTAGCAAAAAATAGCATTCAAACGTAAAAGTTTGTTAAATTCTTCGAAGTTATTTTTACAATATGTGTGCTAGCTTTTGGGTGCTGAAACAATTTGGTTTAGTGATTGTTCTTTGAGTTTGCAACTCTACTAATGTCAAATGAACATGCTGACATACACATGAATACGTGACACAACATATCGCCATCAAAAATTAATTATCAAATGCAAAGCTTTCGCTCTCTTCTAAATGCAATTAACTAATTTTTAATTATTTAGGATGGCTTCGTTTTTATTGAAAAGATTGTTTCCCTAATTGGCACTCGTGTTATGCCACAGCAATCCAGAGGTTTATTAATAGCTTACCTCAGATGAATGACAAGGCCACAGTTTCAAGGTCAGTGTCATAAAAGAGCAAATTGGGCTACTTGTTACGTTTTTAGCCGTTTGAGTCGGTCGGACGATAATGCTGACAGTTCCCTGACAAATCAATATTTTCTCAGAGACATGGGATATGATAGAGAGATTTCAGCATAGAAATTTTCAAACAAGATGCAGTGTTTTATATGTCCTTCTGTATACTTCACTGTATTACTGCACATTAAACTCTGCAAGAAATGATTAATCATTTTCTTGCACTCTGCATGTGGAATTAAATACACTTTAATTACTCCGCTAAACTCGGTGTTACTTACTTTTCACTACTCTAGTTATTTCACTAATTGACTTGTGACCAACATAGTAATTACAATTTCATGAACCGCGAGTAAAGCTAATGAAACAACATTGACATATGCTCAACATTTTCAGATTAGCAAAGCCTGAAGACATTAAAATATTTCTAAATTATCCATGTCGCTTTATTAATGGTGCATCGCAAAATATGCGCTTATCCCCACTAGGGATCACAAAATTGGATTTTGAAAACTTTAATATGCTTCTAAGCTCTACTATCTGTAGAAGCCTTATAGAATATTTGGTTTCAATAATTTATATTTCAATACATTTTTCTATTTATATGTTAATTATATTATACATACAATGTATATGTATATATACATATATATGTATATATAAATGTATAATATATATATATACACATATACAGATGTATATATATACACATATACAGATGTATATATATACACATATACATATGTATATATGCATATAAATATATATATATATATACATATATATACACATATACATATGTATATATATGCATATAAGTATATATATATATAAATATATATATATATATATATATATATATATATATATATATATATATATATATATATATATATATATATATATACAGGACAGGTAGCGCAGTTGGTAAGGTATCGAGACCGTGATCATTAGGTCCTCGATTCAAACCCCAACAACTGCTCTTATCTGGTGGTCCTTGGACAAGACCCTTGCTTGTATAACGTCTACAACCTTTATGATGAGTGCAATAACCAAAGCCATGCCGGCTCGGACTTGGCCCGGTCAAACAAGGTCTGCGCTGCCTGTAGCTGAACCAGGACAAGGCGGTGAAACATGGGCTACTGGTTCAAAACAGATGAAATGGACTCGGACTGATAACATGGACCTCATGCAGTGCTACTTTATGAGTGAACCTCAAAAGTGGGGCTACATAGGAAGGATGCGTCAACTGTGGATAAACGTGCGCCCTGAATTGCCACTAATCGCTAAGCAACTTGTAGCTCAGAGGAGTAACATAATCAAGCAGTACCTCATATCGGAACTTGAGGTAGATGAAATTAGGGAACAGTTCATCCAAGTAACCTCAACCAACGAGGAGTGCATATCAACACACACTGTCATGCATACACGATCATGTGTTGACTCACGGGCTAAAGAAGACATGCACTTGGACCTTGACCCAAGGGTGAGAGAGCTTGCGGAAAATATCATCAACAAGATGTCAGCTGCTAATGATTATGGAAGCAGGGTACCACAACGAAGAGTTAGCAACGCCATACCTAAGAAGCTGTTAGAAGACATTAACATGGCACTGGAGTCAATTTCAACTGAATCAATCAGTGAGACTAATGCCTTAATCTACAGTACAGCAGCCGTCATCTTGGAGGAGATGGATATTAAGCCACTGCCAATAAGGCTTCACGCCATTCCATCCTGGCAGCTGAGGCTACAAAATAAGATCAAGGACTTGCGCAAGAAAGTTAGTAGGCTCAGTGAGAGATCTAACCACAGTTTGGAGCATCCAAAAATGAAGCCACAATAGAAGCTCTAGAATCTACCAAACAGCAGCTAGTAGCACTCTTGGCATGACTGAAGCTGTACACCAAAGAGCGGGACAAAAAGAGAATGAACAAACTGTTCATAAACAATCCATCTAGAGTGTATTACCAGTTTAAAGGTGAACTGCAGAGGCCAATGTCTGAACCTCCCTGATCTAGCACTTCAAAGTTCTGGAAGGACATCTGGGAGAAAGAGACTACTCATAACACCACTGCAAATTGGCTGAAGAGGCTTACAGAGAGCCATCAACACACTGTGGCTCAGCAAGGACTCACCATCAGCAAAGAGGACATCAAGTGCAAAGTGCAGCGTATGAAGAACTGGGCAGCACCTGGCCATGAAATGATTCAAGCCTTTTGGTTAAAGAAATTGACATCACTTCACACTAGAATGGCTAAGCAGATGGGATGCCTAATAGAACAAGGTGACCATCCAGAATGGCTGACCAAAGGACGAACTGTACTTCTGATAAAAGATCCAAAGCAGGGGCCGATTCCCAAAAACTATCGACCAATAATGTGCTTGCCTACCACTTGGAAACTGCTCTCAGGAATAGTTGCGGACAAACTGGAAGAGCACATGAGTCACTATATGCCCAGTGCTCAGAAAGGAATTGGGCGCAACACCCGAGGAGCTAAACATCAGTTACTGGTGGATTGGACGGTCTGTCAAGACAGCAGGAGAAGGCCTACCAATCTTGCCATGGCTTGGATTGACTACAAAAAGGCCTATGACTCGATTCCCATAGTTGGATACTTGAGTGGCTCAGTATGTACAATGTTCACCCTGCTTTTGTGGCATTCATCAAGATGTCAATGACCAAATGGAAGACGGAACTGGAGGCTAATGGTAAAAAGCTGGCGAGTGTACAAACTAAGCGAGGCATCTATCAAGTGTGACTCCTTATCACCGCTGCTCTTCTGCATATGCCTAAACCCTTTAAGCAATATGCTGGAGGAGACTCAATACGGGTACCAGTTTAAGAGTGGCACCAAGATAAACCACCTCTTCTACATAGATGACATCAAGCTGTACGCTAACAAAGAAAGGGACATTGATTCGCTAATACACCTCACTCAGGTATACAGCAAGGACATCGGAATGACCTTCGGTATTGAGAAATGTGGAAGGCTAATCCTTAAGAAAAGCCATTCTATGCTCACAGATGGCCTGAGAATGCCAAATGGTACCATCAAAGATATAGAAGAAGGGTACAAGTACTTGGGGATTATGCAAACCAACATCAACCACGAAGTCGAGGTATGTCACAAAGCCATTACCGCATACAAGAAACGCCTTCGGCAGGTCTTACGGAGCCCGCTCAATGCCAAAAACCAAGTCATGGCAATAAATACCTACGCACTGCAAGTAATAAGATATCCAGCAGACATAATAAAGTGGACTGAGGAAGCCATCAAAGAAACAGATATAGCGACTTGTAAACTGCTGACCATGCATGGAGCACTCCACCCTAAATCTGTTACTACTAGATTGTGTCTTGATATGAAAGATGGTGGTAGGGGACTCAAAAGTGTACAGCAGACAGTGAAAAAGGAGGAGCAAAGCATCAAAGCATATGCAGCCTCCATGGCCATCTCAGATAAGTTGCTAGCTGAATTTCAATTGGCTGCTCTTACAACGGACCTACGCCCTGATGATGAGGAAATTGACTGGCACACAAAACCTCTTCATGGTGCTTACCACCAAAAAATATCTAAAGTTGGCGATCTTCACCAGACATGTATGTGGCTGAACAAAGGAAACCTAACGGCCAATACAGAGTCGCTAATCATGGCAGCCCAGGAGCAAGTGCTCCCAACAAGGAAACTCCAAACAAAAGTCTATCACACTAGAGACGATCCTAGATGCAGACTGTGCAAAGATACTCCTAAAACCATCCACCACATCATCAGTGGATGCAAGCAGCTAGCAGAAAACACGTACACTGACCGGCATAATCATATCGCAGGCATTGTGTATAGAAGTCTATGTGATGAAAATGGCCTTAATAGACCACACCACAGGTGGGAAGCTCATGGTAAGGTCAATGAAAATGACCGCTCAGATCTTCTGGGACTTCTACATCCGGACTGACAAGCATGTTCTAGCAAACCAACCAGATATAGTGGTGGCAGACAAGGAGAACAAGAGGGCTACAATAATAGATATAGCATTACCCAATGACTACAATATAGCCAGCAAAGAAAAAGAAAAGGTAGAGAAATATCTCCCTCTTGGAGAAGAAATTGAAAAATGCTGGAATGTAAGAACAACTGTAATCCTAGTAGTCATTGGGGCACCAGGCGCAATAACACCGACACATAAAATGTGGTTTGCCCAAACACCAACAGCAATCAACTCAGGTGAGTTGCAGAAAAGTGTGCTATTGGGAACAGCTAAGATTTTGAGGCGAGTGCTCAAACTCCCAGGTCTCTGGTAGGAGAACCGAGTTAGAGCAGAACTTACCACCCATACGGGTTAAACGAGGTGAAGAAATTTTTTATTTATTTATAGATGCATATATATCATTGCCTGATCTGAGCTGCACTGATGAGGCCTCAATAGCCCAAACGTTACTGTCTGTAGCAGGACTATTTGCTCCCTTGATTTGGATTGGTGGAGTGCACGGGTAGAGGTGTGACACTATTATCCTTTGTGCATAGCCTACCACTTTTGTGATTTAGGCATTATGGTGTCAGCAAATTGACTTTCTTAAAGCATGTGACCCAACTAAGTTGTATTATGGCAGGAAGTCAACTCTCACTGGCAATGGGACTTATTTTCTTTGCTTGCTCTGAGCTGCACTGAGGAGGTTTCAATAGTCAAAACGGTACTGTCTGTAGCATAGGTATTTACTCCTTCACTCTGGTTCGGTTGAGCGCTCTGTGAGAGGTGCGACACTATTTGCCTTTGCGTATAGCTCATGTTTTTATGAGTTGAGCACTTTTATTTCAGCTAATTAGCTTTCTTAAAGTATGTGAAGCAACTTAGTTGTTTCACGGCAGAAAGTGATCTCTCTATCTCTGTTTCCATGATTCACATAATTCGAGTGATTCGCAAGTTGAGTTACTTTGCAATCAAGCGTTTCAATGCACACCTCCTGATGCAAATTTAAAGCCAGCGCTTGAGCCCATAGGTCAAGTATTAGCCTTATTAATGACTCTTAAATAGCTACTTAGTCTTGTCAAGCTAAGCTTAGCAGCAGCCGTTCAAAAATTTGGCGCATTGAGACTGCTGAAATCAAAATAAAAACAACTGAAGCGTGAACATGTTTTTAATGTAATAGCCATTGAGATTCTAATGCACATTAATCGCAAGTGCCGTTTCCATGATTCTCAAGCACGATGGATTCGATAAAGTTTTGCAGATCGCAAAACTCGCTTAGCTTCCGCATTTATGCCGTTTCCATGATGCGGATAACTTGCAGATTGGCTCCAACTTGCTAATTATGCGCATCAATTGGCAATGTGATGTGTCTCCCTTGCTCTGAGCTGCACTGACGAGGCTTCAATAAATGAAACAGTGCTTTCTGTAGCATGATTATATATAATATATTACTTACTATCCCTGATGTTGCAATTTTTGTCAAACTTTTGCTGAGAACAGATAGATTAGGCTCTTTTTATAGTTAAAATTAGTACTCAGTGACTCCAGGGTACCGATAGAGATAAGGAGTTATGCCGATAAAACAGAGAAAAATCACTGTATGTACTAAATTTTTACTTTACTTTTTTCAATTACATTTTGATTACGTTTGATTCAAGTTTCAAGATTCAGTTTAAGTTTGATTCTGATTATGTTTTATTCAAGTTTCAAGATTCAGTTCAAGTTTGATTCTGTTTATGTTTGATTCAAGTTTCAAGATTCAGTTCAAGTTTGATTCTGATTATGTTTGATTCAAGTTTCAAGATTCAGTTCATGTTTGATTCTGATTATGTTTGATTCAAGTTTCAAGATTCAGTTTAAGTTTGATTCTGATTATGTTTGATTCAAGTTTCAAGATTCAGTTCAAGTTTGATTCTGATTATGCTTGATTCATGTTTCAAGATTCAGTTCAAGTTTGATTCTGTTTATGCTTGATTCAAGTTTCAAGATTCAGTTCAAGTTTAATTCTTATTATGTTGTATTATTTAGTTTTACATTGAGTCGTAATCAGAATACATATTTAGCTTATGACAGAAAATGCAAATCAATTAAAACTGTTCAAGGTCTCAAAAAAGCTATTAGGCTAATTATGCCAATCAGGCTAGTGTTGATACACATAATAAATAATACAGTATCATATTAGGTAAAATATTAAAGCTCTCTTAAGCAATCATAGCAATTGACCATCGTATACTATTTTAAGCATCAAATGTGTCAAATGTGTGACAATTGCAGGGCAGTTATAAAGCGAAGCGCTTTTGCACTCTCTGACTTTATGTTGGTTCAAGCCTCATCAAAGGATATTTAGTTTAACTGCATGATAGCGCACTATGTGTAATTGCACACCACTTTCTCCTAATTTTACCGCAGAAATACGTGAAACAATTCATGTGTAGCAGACGTATCAGACACATGCTTAGCTAATTAACTGTGCACTATAGTGATTGAGTGGTGTCATCTTGGAGCCAATCTCTGAACTAATTAATCACATGATGAAAAGCTTGAGCACCTTTGATAACAAAGTTTAAAGGTAATCAAAAGCGACTGTAAAGTTTCCAAACGAAGCAAATATATAAATTTGTTTCGAAAAAGAATCTCCTACACCTAAATTCGCATATTCTCCTATCATGTTTTACAGAACAGTACTATTTTAAAAGCCAGCCTTGACATATTGATACCAATTTTACAGCTTGATTGTTTTATAAATTTATTAAAGCTTTCAAAGCAAATACTGATAATATAATATGCTAATATAAACAATTAGATAGAAAAGTTTTAAAAACCTCTAACTGCGATCAAAATTTTAAAAAATTTGGCAGGTCTCTTGATCAAATGACAACATAAAATGCAATATAAAACCTATCAATACTTTACAAATGTATTTTGGTAACTTTTTTTACACTTCTGTGCATGTGATGTTTTTGAAATAAAGTTTTGGAAAAAAATGTGTCTCCTCTGTCACAAATCCATTAATGGTGACACTGCACATGCTTGGCAGAATTAGATGGAATAGTGTATACTGAGGTAGAGGACTGAACAGTGTGGAGTTTATTAACATCTTTTCCTTTTCTACATTTCAATACCAGACTCTTGACATCTGCCTAAAATAGTAAATTTTACTAAACTGAATAATAATCTTATTAAACAAAATCTTTGCCCTACGTAACTTAGAAGCTTTGGATTTATAACAAATAACGCAAAAAGTTTTTTCTAAAAGCCAAAACATCATGCTTCGATGATAAAATCACTATTTCTACTTCTGAATTTTTTGAGCCTTTAAGTTAGGTTAGCATCAGCCACATTTCATAAATTTGTTTGTAAGCTAAAATGATAAACCTAGCTATAACCATAATAATAGTATGGTCTATTACCATATTTATGATATAGGCAACAGCACTTTCTCTGAAATTCTTGCTCAATTTAAATCTATTTTGACTCATCTGCAAAACAATCATAAGTAAAAGATTTTTTAGTTTATCTGCTGAAAGCTATAAAATAAGTTAGTGCCAGATTTAGTTTCACTTTTCAAACAACCGTTTTATGTTATATCGTTTCTTGGAAATCGCACCTTTGTTCAGATCAAACTAGGAGTTTCTGACTGGATATACTCCTTTATTTCTAAATAAATCTGCAAGTTTTTGTATTAAAAGACGCCTCTATCATTCATGGTACCACCACATAAAAAGTTAAACCAAACAGTTCTCTTTAATAAAAAGAGCAATCTGTAAGCTACAAAAATTCTAAAAATAGCCATGCAAGGTTGAGCCGCATCTCCTTTAAAAAGCGTTATGTGCTTTATTGTTGGAAACAAAACAACTATAATTTGTTTAGTGGTAGTACATTTAAAAAACAATGGTTTTACTTATATCATTTTCAAACATTCATAAAATCACTAATCGAAATATAAAATCTTTTGGTAGTTTTACATTGTACCTTCAAAAACTATAATCAATCAAATTAGTTAGTTATGAAACGTGAATCATAGCCGTATCGCAATAGTACATGTACAATCCGAATTGTATAATCACAGATGTTTTGGTTTAAGAAGTACTGTATCAGACACATTTTGCAAACTTACTTTTTAAGCATGGCGGAAAGTTCATTTTGTATCGTCAAATAAAACATTAATAACCCTTGCTGCAAGTCAGTTTGTTGCATATCAGTAAAGCCACTAACTATACTTACCCTAAAATTAGGGTTGAATATAAAGTATACGACTGGACTAGAGAAAGAATTGGTAAGGAGGAGACACTGTAGGGCGAGTAATGTTTGACGTGCCCATCTTTCTGTGCCGAGCTTGGAGAGGATTTTTGAACCAGATGTTATCATTATATTATACGGCAGCCAAGTACATAGGGTGAGAAAGGCATCAATGGCCAGCATCATCAGCAACTGTAACAGTGATGACAACCGTTAAATAGATTGACTCAGTGCTTTCATAGACACATTCAGTGATAGAAATTAAACAGCACCTTAGGTACATGTTTGGTGACCATTGAATCCCCTTAGTAAAATGTCTGGCATAAATTTTATTTGACTGAGAAAGATAAAAAGAGAATTGATCAAGTTATTAAATACAAAAGAGTTGAGAAAACAATTAATTGTATCAGTATTTTTAGCAGATAATGCCAACACAACATGGAATTTGCTCAAGTTTGTTGTTAACTTGTGGAAACACATTATGATATAAGCAATGAGAAACTGCCGCAGCTCTTCTATCAAAAGTATCAAAATAGAAAGATGAGAAACTTTGTCGCTTTAATCTAATTCATGGCCAATCTTAAAACATTATTTGACTTTTTTATTAATTTTTCAACAAGCATAAGTCAAAGACTTTTCTAGCCGACTCTGTTGACAAATAAAAGAATATTTGAGGAAAAAAAATAACAAGACTAAATAAATTACTAACTCCCTTTGGCAAAAACTAAATTTTGTGGGAAATTACAAAATGGGTGACACTTAATAGATTGACAGCAAATAATTCATACATGCTTTAGGGCAGAAAATTGTTAAGCTGTACACAGATTATCCTGTTTATGCATACATTAAAATCTCATGTTTTAGACGTACCAAACAGTGTCAACTTTTTTGCGCTTTGACACTTCTTGGTCTAAATATAAACAGCTTTCTGACTTGTAGTAACACTCCTAAAAATTAAATCCGGTTGAAACTTTTTATACTCAAACTAAGATTTTGTTTGCAAGTTTATCATGATGCTGGTCTGAAAGCTTAGCCAAATGTTTTCGCAAGTAAAGCATCATGTGATGTTTAATTTCAGAATGTCTGTAAGATTTTATGTTTGTCTTCTTGTATATTTGTCTTTCATGCGTGAGTTATGCTTGAGGTTGGCTGTAGTAATGTCCATGCTAGAAAACTTGTTGACTTAGTGTTCAAATTGTGGTTATTTTTCTGACTTGGTTTTTTGTATATATCTGGAACCTAATGCTCTTTGAATTGTTCTAGATGGGCCAAAAATAACCTAAGGTATCTGAGATCTACACACACATAGGGTTTCGGCATAACGTTCAACTCCTTGAATTACAAACCAGCGGCATAAGTTGCTGCTGCATCTAAGTTTTTAAACAATTATTTTTAAACTGGATAAAAAAAATTTTAATCAAGGTTTTTGAGCTAACATAGACTTACCTAAACTCCTTACTTAAGCTCATTTGTAATAAGACAAAAATATATGATTTAAATTTTAAAATTAAAATTTTTTTTTTATATTTCAAACTCCATTTTAAATGATGTTTATGATTCATATGGTTCATGTCTTAACAGTTAGTAAAATATTAACGTTTCCTATTTTCAATTGCTTTTGAACATTCTAAAATATGGCTTTAGTTCCTACCATTATATTTTTGCCTAAAACTTTTTATGATTGGCAAGGCTTCCCAACGCTTATTGTTTGTCAACGCTAGTTTATGATTACAGAGATATTATTGAGAGGAGTTATTATACCACAACCTTACAACTAGTTTGTGCAACTACATAATATATTATTGCGTTTTGTAATTTAAATTGGGTTTACCACATAGGGCACCACATAGTAAAAAAACTATTTTGAAATATTCTTAGCTTTTTAGCTGCATGCACATAGGCAAAGTTCAACCAGTTTTCAAGAATATTGCTTCAAGCTTCAATATGTTCTATGGGCTGTAAGAATTACTAAAAAGCTAGTCGACGTGCCCATATTCCATTTTATTAATCATAACTAGTTATAATATATTGTTGTAGCAATCACTCTAGCTCTAACTTGTTAAAATTGTGGGAAAGAATTGACCAACTTGGAACTCAATTTATTCTCTTTTTTCATGAGATCAGAGCATTCCTTTTCATACAAACATTATTTCTCTTTTCGTATGACCATATATTACTTCAAAACAATTTGAATGCCTCAATAATCATTTTTAAGTTGTCATGAGTAATATAATGATGTTTGATCGTTATATATCTTGTAACATTCTTCTCCTAACAGTTAGCTCGTCAATTTTTTAGAGTTAAAGCATATATAGGCAGCTAAATATTTCATATTTCACACAAGTTGAGCAAAAATGTATTATGATTTACTTTTCTCTCACGAGAAGCCAGTCATTTACTTTCAATTTCCAATAACAGGATTTCAAAGTTAGAAAAGTCATTTAGTCATAGAAAAGAAAATCTTACCCTAGTTGAGGAATCTGTCTTTTGATGAGACGAGTTTTTAAATGCTTTGCTGGTTCTTCGCCGCATGATCTTGTATGCTATCACTGAATAGCACAATGTTATGGCAATAAAGCTCACCATATATTTGCTTGATGAAATCCAAAAACGCTGACATGGGGTAGCATTTAATGTATTTACGCAGTAACGTATTCCTTCACTAGAGACGATCAACTTTTTGTTAAGCGTATTGATTATTTCCGACCCATAAGCCACAATCCAAATAATGATGATTATTAGTAGCTTGTGCGGCCTTCGGTAAAACTTTGCTTTAAGAGGATAACAGACTATTATCAATCGTTCAATAGCGAGGGCAGCGCTGCTGAGTGGGCTCGCATGAAATGCAGTGATAGCTATTTGTAGATACAGCCTGCACTGCCAATCCGCTGTGAACATTTCAACTTGAAAATGAAAGTTTCTGGCATACACCGGGTATAGAGCTGCAATTATACAATCGGCAATCGCAAGATTAATAAGTTGTATTTTGATCTTCTCTCCTACCTTCTTTCCTAAACCAACTGCGAAAATTGTCAGTATGTTTGCAGATACTCCAAATATTGCTGTAAAAAAGAAATATCCACTTATGAATGATTTCTCCGTTACACTGAAGTCTTCTAACAAATATCCTTCGGTTGCATTTAGTGACATGTTTTTTGCCGAGTCAAAAGCAGAATGCGTTATTGCTGAAGTCATGGTTTCTTCTGTCATACTTGCAAAAGCCAAACATCAGACCCCGCTGGATATCTGATGCATGACTGTCTGCGTGTTCATATTACCAAAATGAATCAAACATCTGAGTACTAGCAGTCGGTTTTGACGCATTCCGCCTCGGCTCAGTGATACGCTCGATTTCCATGATTAACTTGTCAGGTGCCAGCTTGGTTTAAATTAGAATGTTGAATAACAGTCTATTTAAGCCAATGAGTGGGTTTATTATTACTACTACATAAACAATAACCTCAATTCAGCTATAAAATTACTTTTTAAAAGGAAGAACAGGCATGAGCTTTTACGCATGCTATGATACTTCTTAAAAAAACTTGTAATTGGTAAAATTAAACATTCTTACATTCAATGATAATGGAATTTGCAGACAAAAAAGAAACCATTTCATTGAATTCTTCTAAGGCATACAGCTTAACGTGTCTGTAACTTGTGTACTGAAAATTAGCAAAGTTTACTACTTAACTCTAATAGAAGTAATTTCAAATCATCACTACGTCATTTATCTGTACTTTTCATGAGCTAAATTTAGATCAGAATATTCTCATAACATGTTGTTTACCTGTTGAGGACCAATATTTAAACCAGCTCTTACATAAAAAACAAGTATGCTGTCTGTAAAAGCTGATATGTTTATACCCGCTTCTATAAGTAAGGTATTGAGGCCACTTGTAGTTATAAACTAACCTAACTCGCTTGGGCAAGATTAATGGCATGCAAAAAATTGTTCTGGAAACTAACTTAAGTTAAGGAGTTAGAACCAATATGATAAAAGATTGATGCTATTCTTGGTTGTCTGCCAATAATAGCACCAATCTGATAACAAATTGGTGCTATTCTTGGTCATCTGCCACAAAGGTAGCAAAAGATTTACTGCCTCTTTTTGGTGAACCTTAAACAGCTAAACAGGTTTAAGATGGCTAGAACTTGTGTTCTTCTGCGACATTTTTTATGTTTCAAATCTGCTAGGTCAAGGTCCCCGACATCTAAAATGGGTTGTGCTCTGCCTTGCTTTTCTGTTTAACCGAGCCAAATTATTTTGTTACAATCATGATGTTTGCGTGGTTGATCAAAAATGTAAGTGCTGAAAGTGAAATTGAACTGGTAGAGCTAGTGTAAATAAAGTTTCTAAAATCTGACAAATAACTTTGCACAAAAAAATACGTAGTTTTTGTTTCAATGTTTTTATCAAAGATTAATGATTGGTTTCATTTAGCTTTTTTGGAAATCTGTAATCTCTAACTTCTTATTTTAGCATCTGCTTTTAAAGCTAGCAAAATTGTTTAAGATTAGTTTCAACTCCACCTGTCAAAATATTTCAAAATTCTTAAATTCAAATGGTGAAACTCCTAGTGATGCTTTAAATAAACATTCATAATCCTCTTTTCCTAATGGCAATTTCAACTGAAAAAAACTAGGCAATATGAGGCTGTGATGCCTCACGAAATGACTTTGAAAAATACCTACTTCGGAAAAAGTTTAAGAATTAGAGTTACCTGCCCTTGTGAAACAGCTAGAGGAAACTATCAATACAATCATAACCAGTCTATTGTACTTCTTTAAATAACATTCCTACAAATATCAGTTAACAACAAAGTCATAGAGCTACATAAACCAGCTACAACCTGTAGTTTAATAGAGCCAATACAATGTACCTTTGTCTGAGCTTTCAGCTTATGAATATTAACCTGCTTTCCAGGCCATTATTTAATTGGATTTTAACTAACTAAAAAAAATAAACAATGTTATTGTCAATCAAACATTTCTTATTTGTTTGAGTGTGGCCAAAAATAATGTGTGCCTAAAATTAGTAATCTAGTTACTCTGCTAAAAATATTTTCTTATTTGGACCATTATTATCAAAATTCTGAAATTAATGATTTGCCAATGCAGAATGTTGATTGCTAAGGCATCATGTAGCTAGCTATGTACACCAGCAAAATATGACTTTGTCACTTTCCAAAGACATTTACAAGTCATCCAATATTTTATATCATATTTTTTCATTACAACATTTCACTCTAATTCAATGAACAGCATTTAATATTCAACTAATGAGATTAATTTAATTATATCAGCTATTATACATTAGCAACTATTATACACTTTTATATCCTGGCAAACTTTTAGTTAAAAACTGAGTTAGCCTTAGTACTAAAGATTGTGTAAAGTAACCAAGTTTTGAAAGTTTTGATAGTACAATTGAAAATAATGATGTGAGAAACAATATTTTTCTACAGAAAACTAAAAGTGCATCGCTTAACAGATTAGCATAAGTGATTGGTTTAGAAAAAAACTTTCCTTGATTCAAGCAGCTCTTATTTGTTAGTTGAATGAAGCTGATTCTAAATAGGTAGTCTTGTTAAAAATGTAACAGATCACCAAATCAAACAAAATTTCTCACAGCGTCACATAAATGAATATCTTATTTATTGCTTACTAAAACCTAGTTTTTATCACAGTAGTAAAAAAACATTGCATAAATCATTGCTAAAACTACGTCTTTATTATAAGTTGAAAAGCATTATGCTAAAAAGACTTTTCCATTTTTTATGGAGAGAAGAGGCTCGTGTGTGATAAACAATTCCTTAATCAAGTTAGTACTCTATGGATGACCTAGAATTATGCAGAAACAGTTTTTTCATATATTTTGTGAAATTAATAGCACTTAAGGTGTTAAGTTGAGATGATATGCTAACCTTAACATATTACTGTTAAGGTTAAAGATTGATTATCTTTGCAAAGTTGTTTCAAAACTAATAGAATCTGCTTGTAACTGGGTAAAAAATAAACTAAATGGTATCATCATTAATTGTACAAAAAAGTGCCTTTTACTTCATTGGTAACAGCTTTTTATTTTTGAAACCTAACCAAACATTATTTTTGTAGGTCAAAGGGCAAACAACTTCTACTTATAGCATGCCAATATTTAAAAATACCAAAAAATCTTTGTATATTACAAAAAAACTCAGTAGCATATCAATATTTTTTTTCTTTTGAAAAACAAAGAGATATCTGGATGACTGCAAAATAATGATGGCTTCAATCTTTGAAAAAGTTCGGCAAGTTTTATAACATTTTGTGAACTCTTAACAGCTTTTCAAGCGCAGCTTCGCTGTGATTATGTATGGTTTTATAAAGTAAAAGTGGCTTGCAACAACTTACAAGCAGTTTTCAGGAAGCATCTGGTCGAATTTTTTGCTTAAGCGCACACTGGCAGTGTGATTTTCCAACATGCTAATGCATTGAATTTAAATTAAGATACAGACCTTTTACATTTGATATGTGAATATAATTGCAGCGTTAATGAATTGAATGACAGAAGAAACATTGATCTGATCATCCTTAGGAGTAAGAAGTTAAGAAAAATAGTCATAAAATAAATAGAAACATAATATAACAATGCATACATAATATAAAATAATACCTTTAAATTTTGTCAAATTCTCAACAAACTACTGATAGATGTATTTATGAGAAAAGTAATCAGGTGGTTCGCTTACTTAAATTTTGATGAAAGCTGTTAAAATGGTTTACTATAAACAGAGTTTGTGAATATGTAAAATTTAAATTGCATTATCCTTAAGTAGTTTCATAAAACACCTAAATAAAATTATGATACACTATTGGTGAAATTAAATGCTGATTGTTTAATGATAATGCTTTTTAAACCGCCGTTAGATTATGCAGTTCAAAGAAGAAGCATTTTCACTCGAAACACACGCTGGCAAGTTTTACGCCATAACAGTTATGTACTTATATACAAATTGGCTACCAACTTTATACAAGAACTGCAAAGCATAGACTACAGCAGTCAATAGCTTTTACTAACATAACTATAGGTGTACAGTATACTTCTTGAAAACTCCAATACAGTTTTCAATATTGCAAGATTGATTTTAGAATACTTACCAGTCAACAAGTAGTAAAACATTTTATAAACAAGCCATATCTTTTCAATAGATTGCTTTAACTTTTCTTGAAATTGATTTTATGCAGCAGCTAACACTTGCTGGTGCCTGAAACTACTTGGTATAGCTTTGACTTTTTGACACCATGACACACCTACTTAAAGCATGTACACAGATGCACATAAATCAGTGACGTGTGTAAAGGGAGTCTTTTGATTATAATCTTCAGCGGTTACTCCAAAGACAGCTTTAATGGCTTGATTTTCTAAAGCCATCAAGTTTAAAAACTATTACTGTGCATGTAAACCTCAGTTGAAGGTAATGAAAAGTCTTGATCCTCACGTATGACATGAATTTCATGCATGGATAGTCAGTGAATGTCAGCTCAGCAGTGAGTACACCAACTTGTGCGTGCTTAATATTTTGATGATTCGACTTAAAATGACCTGTTAAGTCTGCAATATGGTCATCACCAGTAACATCAAACCACAAGTGTCCTTTAGTGGGATATTGCCGAAGCCGGGCCGTAGTCTACACCCACAAAAAAAAACAAATGTTCACGTAGTTATGAGTAAAAACAAAAGTATCTACCCAAATATCTCACCAATCCGATGAGCAGCACACACAAAAACTAAACGAATCGACAGAGCCACCTATCATGTCAAAATATTCCAAGTTTCAAGTCATGTCTTGCACAACTCACCTTATGGTTTAAACAAAACTTGTCCCAAAGTCCCTATTAATATGAGACTGTCCGATTGCTGTTTTTTAGAAATGGTCGCCGCTAGCCTAACCTAACGTCCTAATTGAACATCTCAGTAACTATCGGGGCATTGCTGAGTACTCCAAACTTTTTGATTCCCTCTTTTACCATCTTCAAAAAATGCATAACTAAAACCTGAAATCAATAGGTTAATTAAAAAGTTTAGGTTTTCATATGCAACTACAATGAGAGGTTGATCAATATATGATGTGTCTTTAATCATTGCATATCATCTTTAATTTCTGACTGCAGTATTACATGTAGATGTAAATATAAAAGAAATCCTAATAACAATGTTGTGACACGAAACATTTGAAACTACACTATTTGCCAGCGGTTTGTTTGACTTAGATGGAAATAGATCACTGGATATTACTGGGTTAATCATCCTGATTCCCTGTTGCATGACTATTATTCATTCAGTATAGCTGGTCTTAGCAGATTTACTGAGACCCTGTCTGACTTCAAGCGTTCTGTATCTAATAGAGACTAAGATTTGAATCAATAGAAATATAATGACAACCCACAAGAGAAAGTGGGTTTTATATTATCAAAAGAGGTCATCACTCAATATTATGTCTTAGGTAACAGCTTGAGTGTTTATAGAAACTTAATAGATTTTTCAGTGATTATCAAATCAGAGATAACAACTCACTATTTTCAAGAACTCATTTGCTGTTTGATTGGGTTACATAATATTTTGGCTTTAAATAGTGGTACATTTTAGTTTCTGTAGCCAAGCTGTAAGGAGTTATCTGTTGCGATTCACAAAAGTATCTCAATTTGACAAACATCTAGTTTACACTTTATTTATGTGAATGCAGAAACAAAACATAAATATTGCCAAAATGTCTTGAATATTGGTATGATAGAGATGTTATTTCTATCAGTTTTATGTCAAGGAAAAGGTAAAAGAATTCAGGAAGATAGAAAGTTGGCATGGGTCTAATACCTATATGTTTACAGCTGTTCAAAACTATAGGAAACAAAACAAAAATCTTAAATATAGTTTCTTTCTTATTCTAGTTTTAGCTGCTGTGTGCATAAACCTATAATATATCTCCATTTTAGCAGACTGATTTTGAATTGCTTACTGTAGTTATGAAGTGTTTTACGTGTCTGCTTGCACCAGTGAGTCGCTATTTATAGAAAACCATTCAAAGTGCCACGACTTAAGCTACATGTAATTTGCGATGACCACAAATTACTCTAAAATACTTTATAAAATAATTCAAACATCTTAGTATACTTGCACTGCTTACCTGATGGTCGTCAGTAGGCTTATTTTTAGCAACATGGTTTGTTTGGTTAGATTGGACAAAAATGTACCTACGTGCTCATGCAATTAACACTGTTCTTTCCTAAACATTTCACCATAATTATAGATAGTAACTGTCTAAACAAGTTCAATAGATACATGGCTGACATTAGTGGTCTATGGAAGAAATTGCAACTTTGTGATATATCTAAAAGTCCTTGAAACTTTAGCATAACTAAACATCAAATTCGCAAAGAAAACTTTCAGCAACTAACTGATCTGTCTACTAATGTGGAATGATGAACCAGAAATCATAGGACTAGTTTGATTGTGTAAAAAAGAAATCAAGCAATAGGTGTCAAAATGGCGCTGAAGAATGGGTTGAGGGCTTCTGGTTGCTAGGTTGGAGGTTCAAATCTCATTTTTGGCTATATTTGATGGTGAAGGTTGGCACTTCGCATTTACATCTAGCCAGTTGTCATATCCCCCTAAAGCCCCACTTGGGGTGACTGTGATTAATATAAAAAAGTATGACTTTTTTATGCCCATTGCTCTATTTTATTAAATGTCTATCTCTTATATCAACAATTGACATATGGTTTGTATTTCTACTACGGATACGTGGATAACTAAAAGTAAGTGACAATAGAAAGACTTTGATCGAGAGGTTTGCTGCAGTAACAATTATTGTTTTCTTTATCTTCATGTATTTAACTAAAAGAGCATTCAAAAAGTAGAGCAAAGCAAATAGCAATAAACAAACATACTACAAATTGATTCTGTAAAATATACTTAACCGACATTACTTGACATGATTGGAGCCAACTGTTGATGTAGTACTTGTTTACTTGACTTGTTCTTGTAATAGTAATCATTGCTCTGACTAGCCTAAGTACTCTTGCTAGCTGAATTATAGTTGTTAGCAGCTATGAAACAGCAATGATGTAGCTACGCAACAAATGTGTCTTCTTTCTGCTGTTCGAATGCTTCGAATAGCCCAATAGCTGCTTTTATTTTAGTCACAGATTAACTTTTGAGTCACCACAATCACAAAGTTTGAGTAAAATATTTTATTGTTGAATATGTCTTTTTCTGCATTTTGAATAATGCAGAACTGCTTCAAATCTTAAAGATGCTTTCTTTCCATTAAGAAATTGCATCATGTTTTAAGATTTACATTAAAAACTGTGATAATGCTCCCATCTTTTTTCGAGTACAGCTATGTATGATAGATTAAAGATAGTTGAAGGATTATACTGGTAAATTTCAAAAAGCTAAAATCAGTCAACTGTGTAATATAATTACTTATATTAATTTCTATTCTGAGTGCAAAAGTACCCAGTTTATTTGGAGCGAGACCTTTAACTTGTCTTTTACCATCGTCTTTCAACAAGGTTGTAAGATACAGTGATTGCTTTTTACTGGGCTTCATTTTCTTTAAAAGCTCTATAGCTTGCATTTAATACATACAAAAATTTGGATCAGCTTCAAATGTTCTTGTTTTGATCTCTCTAGAATGAGATTTTAGCAAAACTTAACAGTTAATCAGGAGTCTAATAAGCGGAATGTCTGCTATATAACTTACCATATATATCTAAATACAAATATTTTCAACTATTTTTATTCGCCAAATGCAAGTTGAATCTACAACATGGTTGAACTTCCCAAGAGTTAAGAATATTTTTTCATTATACGCAGCGTTGTCAAAGCGTTGCTCGTGCATTTGAGTATGCTTTACTTGCACTATGTTCATCATGTGTAACTACAAACCTTTTTTTTCTAGGAAAAAACACTGTTACTTTTCAAAATAAAGCTAACAGCAGGATTCTTGGAGATTTATAAATTTTAACGAACATCTTCCAAGCATGTAATAACAAACCGACCTTCATATTTGGATAGTTCATTTAAACTAACTCAGGTCTCTTTAAAGTTTTACCAAGGTTTTATCTTCTAAAAAATGTTTAATGGATAGGATTTGCGTGCACATGTTATATATATATATATATGGGCAAACATGATGTTAACAATAAATTCTTTCTACTACTCATTGTCTAGGCTCATTAATACTAGGAGTTTTTCAATTTAGTATATGGACATTGCATAGTTTGTGATGAAAACTAATCAAGAAAACAAGAAAAAATGAGAGTGTTTTGACATAGACTAATTGTAGATAAACAACATTTTTTTTCTGATAAAAGTGTTGATTATGAAATATTAAAAATAATTGAATGATTTTTTTGTTCTGAAGCATTAGGCATTTATGTTTTTTGTATACTTTTATCATCTAGCTCATAACTTCAATATTTTACTTGTTTAGTGTTTTACGACTGTACTAACAGCTGTTAACAGCTGCTATTACCAACAGCTGTTAACAGCTGCTAACATTGTGTGCTGAACATGGTTAACAAGTCCCAGAGTTTTGACATTGTATACTCGTGTATACAAACAAATATTGTAGGCAGATATATTAAATAAAAGATGCACATACTAACTTGAATTGAAACTTAGTGAAATAACAACATACTGTTTAGAGCTCAAAGCAGCAAACCAAATATATTTGATAAAAAGAAATTCTTTCATTAATCAACGGTTAAGTCTTTAAAGCAATGCCAATAAAATAGATGTTACCAAGCTATTTTCAGTAGAATGTTTTATCCATTCAGTTTTTAATGTTTCATAATGCAACAACTGGCAACTCAAACATCCACAACTCCACTTTAATTTGAAAAAAAATGCAAAACATGCAAATTCTAGTGAATAAAATATCAGAGCCAATATTTTTACACACAAAAAAATTAGCCAATTCAGTCCCACAAACATATATTATGTGAATGCAGAGAGTGTGAAAGCCCTCCACCCAACTAAACCTAGCAATAAAGTAAAACAAGTAATGTTAGTAATTCAGTTACTTTATATTATCTAAATAGTTACTTTAAGTTGTTCAAATCCTTTTTTGTGGTTTCTCTGAAGTGACTCTAAACAACATAGTTCACTACTACATTTTTTCAGTAATATACTTCAACCAATCATATTAATGCTGAAATGAATCAGCCAATTGTAGTTTTGCTTCATCATACGTATATTACCTACTACAACGTTAAAACATTATGTATCAGTCACATGTTGGTTAAAAGGAGAGGACATAATTTATAAAATGAGCTGGAAAAACGTCTCAAATATTGAAAGCAGTAATTGGACTGCAAGCTTAGTGGATAATGAAACAGATCTATGGAGCAATAACTTGACTTACCTTGCTGATGGTAAAGGAGGAACATCATACTTCTTTTCATCTTCAAATTTCGTATACATCATTTCATACTTTGTGGCTGCTTCATCCATTGGGTTAGCATTAAATCTTATGACTGTCTTCGCAATCGCTCTTGGAAAGAACATCAGCTCAAAGATCAAGCTTCAACTCATCAATCTGGCGGCAGCTGATCTGCTGTTAGCAGGACTGTACATCCCGTATGTCTCATACATATATTATGACAAACAATATTTAAGGACTTCTTGGGAATGTCGAATCTACCTACCACTTGCGCTTGCCGGTCTTCATGCTAGTCCAATTTTTAGCGCTGTCATCAGCTTAGAGAGACTTTTCATTATCTTCTATCCATTGAAAGCGAAGCTGTACACGCGAGCTCACAAAATTGTGGTGATCATTTGCGTGTGGCTTTTTGCAGCAATACCTGAAATCGTAAAGAGTGGTTATCGAGAGATAGCGATAGATTCACGAAGCGGGGTGCCAAAGTGTCGAATTTCACCAGGGTGGAACTACATAGCAGGCATTTGGTTGTCTGTGATGCGATACGTCATTCCTGTTGTGACAGTCGTCGTGTCGTATACATTTATTTTCATCAAACTGCGACGGAGGAAAAAGAGCCAAATCGTTCAAAGGTCAACAGAGCAGACAAGTGATGCAACAAACAAAGTAGGAAGCTGAGCTAGTATCAAATAGCTAGTTTAAAATAACGCCAAGTTAACTAAATAACTACTGATTAATTAAATAATTTAACTAATTAAATTAAATAACGCCAAATAACGCCCTTCAAAAGACCTTTAGAAAGGTATAAAAAATTGTATAGGTAAATTTAGATCAAACTTTATTTTTCAATTGCTGACTGTTATTATTAAATGTTTTCGCTCTGTTTTTAAAAATGTTTTAGGCCACCAAGTTTTATTTTTGTCAAAAATCACAGCATTGTCAACCAATAATTTTAATATAGAACCGTCATAAAAACGCATAAGATATCACACAAAAATGTTACTGGCAAGCAGATAAACAAATGAAATATTTCATAAACTTTTTAGTAAGAGTATTATCAGTCATAAAGTTTGCAACACTTGATTCTTAAAATTAAGATTGCCACACCAAGGTCATAATATCAAGGCAGCTAAATGAAGGTCGAGGCCCCATTTTCACAGGCGTTTCAAAAAGCAGAACATTCAAACTTCAACATGAAAGTTATGTTTTAAAAAGTTTAGTTCAGTTGTGTGCAACTTTATATTTACTGTATACAGTTGTTTACTCGTGCTTGAAAAAAAATTTTCTTGGCTTAGAAAACTATTTATAAATATATTGAATGCTGAGGTATTATATAAAAGCAAATGTATTAGATAGGTTTAAAGCAGGATGTAAAAAGAATTTTACAGAGTAAAATACAGTCAAACATGGATAACTCGTCCACGGATAGCTCGAACACATGGTTAATTCGAACATTTCCTTTGGTCCGTTCCCACGTAATGATAAATTGCTATAGATAACTCGAACTCAACACTGTTAATTCGAACTGTTTTTTTGCCCAACGGCTACCGAAACGGTTGTTATCGCTTTAGAAAATCACTTTATTCAAAGCCATAGAGGTAAACTTCATCTTTTCGTAATTCATAAGCGTCGTTATTACCACCATCGGCAAAATATTTTGGTCAACGACTTTTCTAAAAGTTTGGTGAAATTTGATTTATACTGCGATACGATGAATAGCACGGGCTAGCCGGGTCACGCGCGCAAGGATTTTCGCCACGCACATACGAAACAAAAATCGCATGTTGTTTTGTATGTGCGTGGCGAAAATCCTTGAATGCGTGACACGGCTAGCCCGTGATGAATAGTTTTCCGACGTTGATTCCGTGTTGAATCAACGTCGGAATGTTGAATGTTTAAAACATCTTAAAAAATGTTGTAATTAAACGTATACGTTGTCTGAGCTACAAAAAACTATTCATCGTTTGACCTAAACACAGAATACGTGTGTACATTCAATAAGTATCTATTAAAAAAGTGTGAGTGATATAGAATGTACCATAAAACCTCGTAAAACTTCTAATTGAACTGCCTCGGAGTGTTGCTTTTAACAAATCCTAGGTAAAGTAAGGTAATCTGCATAAACCTCAAGAAAAAATGGCAAAATTGATCGTGGGTAAAACCCCAAAAGAAAAAAATGTCTTTTCTTTTGAGCATTTCAACAACGATCAAGTTTTGCCAATGTCAATCTGAAAAACGTCCTGGCAATAACATCACCTCAAACAACAAACCAATCTCAAGTGATAGAAAAATCTCTATACTTTTTCATGAAAACGTTTTAAACTTTACATTAGAAGCATTTAATTTGAAACAAGCCATTTGTGCTTTTGATTTATATTATAGTTTGTATACGTACATGTATCTACTAATAAATAAGTAAATATATGGACTTGTGACAGTGCTCTGATAACTTGAACGCTCTGATAATTCGAACACTTTTGCTCGGTCCCTTGAAGTTCGAGTTATCCATGTTTGACTGTATAGGCAAACTACCAGGGCTGATACTCCCCCTTAAAAGTCCTATTAGTTTCGGGCCAAAATCAAGTTTTAGGGGGGATTTTTAGACCATGGGGCACTGTCAGTGAATTTGCTACTTTAGGGGGGTTTCCACAGCCAAGCCAGTAAAAGGGCCCATGCTCATTAAGGCTTTATTCAGCCAAAGTAATACCAAGAAATTGCACCAAAATTTCAGTCTTCATTTTAATGCAGATTGCATTAAAATCTGCATGCTTGCTGACAGGAAAGGAAGGGAAAAGAGACAGTCAACACTGCATCATCTTAGCAACCTGTTTAGCAATATACTCAGAATAAATGATATTTTTTTCATTGATACGCACTATGTTTTCATTTTTAAATAAAAGTGATGATCTGATGGTTGATGTTTGGAATCAGTTTTATTAACCCTTTTGGAGGCATAGCGACATTTTGGCATTTTGCGGTACTGACGCTAGTGGGCAGAGCGACTATTATGCCGCCACACAAACGGTCTTTTGTAAATTGATTTATGGTTAGTTAGTTGCCATTTTTGTTTAATTTTTTACCAGGAGTAAAAAAATACAATATATTGGTTGCTGTTAGCAACAAAAAACAAGCCGTTTGCAGAAGAAAAAACGATCGTTTTTGCAATACTAAACAAACGAAAAATCCAAAATAAAAACGTGTTTAAATAAAATTGGGATTTTGTTTGTAGCTTTTTTCTGTTTTATTAATGCATGAATCATATTGGATGTTTGGCGGGGCGTGGAACCTGGGCGCCCTCTAAAGAACTCCCAGTGTTTAGGGGGTGTATTTCAAATTGACCAACCAGGTGATTGGGGGGTACAATATCCAAATTCAAATTGACAAACCAGGTGATTGGGGGTACAATATCCAAGTCTGGGCCTATCCAGGTGAGTATGTTTTCCAGAGTATAACACCTGGGGGCAAACTTAACCATATTTTATTGTCAAGCTGACTCTATGATAAAAACTGGCAAGTTAACGCACATCATTCGCAAATGGATAACAAAAAATAAAGATGGATGCTATATTTTGTATGGTCTGCTTAAGTTGTATGTTACAATTGAATTAAGTTTTTTTATATATTGGCCTATTGAAATTTTATTTATAAATTTGGGCAAGCACTACCAGCCTTTCTTTTTCTACTTGGCTGCAGACTATTTGATAGAACTTTCATAATTTTGTTCTTAATAGCCGTTTGACTTATTTAGAGGTTTTTATAAAAAAATGGTAAAATATATCCTCTCATGATGTTCTTTTATTTGGCATTTAAAAAGCAAGTGAAGCTGTTGCGTATAGTTTTCCTCTTACTTAGACTAACAATTTTTTTAACAGAGTCCATGATTCTAAAGCAATAAATAAAGAGATTCGGTATGTTTAATATTATTTATGTTTAATATGTAATAAACACCTGATACCAGCACACTGATTTTTAAATGGTTTAAAGGTTTAAACCTTTTAAAAAGCTTAAAAAGTTTAAATAGGTTTAAAGTTTAAACTGATTTTGAAAAGAAAACTGTTTACCAAACTTTCAATAGCGTGTTTTTCTAAATTAGTAGTCATTCTAAATAATAGAACTATTACTTTTGCTGCAAATCAAACAGACTTATCAAAGAAAAACTTTAACGAGATACCATAAACACACATAGGCATTTGCCATCTAGATTTGTATTTATTACACATACACAATCCTTGACAAAAACATTTTATAATTAAAACTTCACAAATATTAGCAACATAGTGCTGATACAAACAGGATCTTCTTTTCTGCTAAAATTTATGTTAAACCTTTACAACATAGCCTGGGCATGGTTCTCTTGGGGGTGGGGAGGCGGGAAAGAGAGCCTGGGACACATAGCAAAAAAGGTAAGATAACTTTTTAAAAATGAGCGACCTATGTTACATATGATGCTCAGACTGATACTAATGAAAGTGTGTCCTTTGATTCAGATCTCAAGATGTATTAGATGTGGCACATTTGAAAGCCTATCGTCACGGTCCACTTTACTTGATCAAATGAAAGGCCGAATGTTTTTGATAAGCTGGATGGTTATGTAATACCCAGTTTGATAACAAACCGATCAGAACTATAGGTTACTATTCTCTTGTACTTTTTCATTTTTGTACCTGTACATTTCATATACTGATAAAAACGCAGCAATTCAAAAATCATATATCAAAGCTAGGCATAGTCACACTGAGACCAGAACAGTCTCAAGACTTGCAACATATTATCGCAGCTTTTGACTAACTAATAATTCTTCCTACTGGCTTCGAAAGGAGTATTTGCTTTCAGATAGCACTGTTTTGCAGTGGTAAGTCCAAGCTGTTCATAATAACTGCTGCGAGTAGTCATAATACTTGCAAGTAAAATAAAACTGAGGTTACTTTTTACCAAATAAACCTTTCTTTACTAGCAGCATGCAATTTGTTGTTGTTGTTGTTGTTCTATTGCTATTCGTTTGCTATGTTTGTATTGCTATTGTAAAAATTTTCTATTTTTCGATTTAATTTTTTATTATAGTTAAATCATTACATAATTAATTAAACATATGAAAAAATATAACTCCCGTGATTGATTTATTATGCAACCAACATTTCATACATGCCAACCAGCATTCGTTTGCTGCCAATTCAAATAAAAAATTATACATAATACTCGCGTAGATCATAAAAAAGACTGTCACATGATACTCCTTTGGAAATAACGATTGTGATATTAGCGACTGCAGAGATCGTCTTTTAGAGTTGTCTTCACCTGGTGCTGCTATGTGTCCTAGGCTCTCTCCCCCAACCTTCTAAAAAGAGCCATGCCCAGGCTATCTACAAATGGGACACCGGGTAGCAAAAGTGTCACCAAGTAGCAACAGTGCCACCAGGTAGCAACAGTGCTACCAGCTAGAACAAGTGTCATCAGGTAGCGACAGTGTAACCCAGTAGCAACAGGTCTACCGGGTAGCAACTGTGTACCTGGGTAGCAACTTGGCCACCAGGTAGCAACAGTGCCACCAGGTAGCAACAGTGCTATCAGGTAGCAACAGTGCCATCAGGAGTTAACAGTGTAACTAGGTAGCACTGTTACCTAGTTATGCAATGCTGTAATGCTGCTAGGTAGCAACAGTGCTACCGGGTAGCAAAAGTGCCACCGGATAACAACAACACCACTGGATAGCAACAGCACCAATAGATAGCAACACTGCTACCAGATAGAAAAAGTGCCATTAGGTAGCAACAGCGCAACCAGGTAGCAACAGGGCCAACGGGTAGACACAGTGCCGCCTAGCAACAGTGTCATGCGGTAGCAACAGCAATCAGACTTATTTTAAAATGGTTAAAACTGTCAAACTATATGAGAAACATTAAAATATGTTAATAAAAAGGCCGTTTGATATTCACAGTGCAGCTCCAGTAGAAATCTTTGATCATCTAAAAGTGGTTTTCAAAACCAAGGTCTATCTATGTTAAGGCTTGTTCATATCTGAGATTATTATCAAATTAGAGATGGTAGCATTTTTAAAGTGTTTGCTTTTGGGAGTTTCTTTTAGGGCTGAAACAGTAGTTATCTAAATATAGTTCACACAAATCTTGGCATGGTGAGTTATGCTATGCATAACTCACCATTTGTAGAGAACTAATGAACATTACTTCATTGCTAATGACCACCACTTGAGCAGGTGCCAAGATCTTGTTTCAAAACAAGGCATATAAAAAGATTTTCAAGCATCATTTAAAGGTTTTGTTATAGCATTGCAGTGAGATAACTCGACCCACTTATTCTCACTCTTGCATAAACCATTGCCATTGATTGTTTTTGCTTGGTAGCATCAAGGAAATGATGCTGGCTCGCACTTACTTGTTTTCTTTTAGCTTTTAGAGCTTTTCTATCCTAGTATAAAAGTATTTTATGGCTGCAGATACATGTAAGCTAGCAACACCAATAAAATCATAGGAAATTGTAGTGCATTTATTTCCAATCTGTTTGATTCCTGCAAACTGCATTGTCTGTGTTTCCACTTCACTACATTTATTGATTTTTGTTATACTTGCTTCTAGCTTGTATAGGTGTGTCAACTGATAGCCTATCAAAAATCAGTCTGTTAAGTTAGTTATACTAGTACTAAGTGATTTATGTTCCATGAGCTACAGATATGAGTTTAGTTGAACTGCAGAGGGGATAAATTTTTGTCTATAGCGCGGAGAGCTTGTAATCTTAAACTGTAAAGAGCAATTAGGCTTAGCCTGAGAGCAAATAAAATGAAGGGCATTGCTAGTAAAAGAACTTATTAAAATTGGTAGACCATGAAAATTAAAGCATTATATTTGGCTTTAACTTAGCACAACTTACGGAAAGAACCAAGCTATTGTGACATTGGTAATTATTTGTCAATAGATCACATATATTCTTAACTGCTCCTTCATCAACAGATCCAAAGCTAGCTTCTTATAGTTACCAATGAATAAGCAACTGTCACCAAAGGTCATAATAGCTATTCCACTATCACTCCAGATTGATTAGTACAAAGTGCCATAGAAATTAATTATTTTCATAAGTTATCACGTTACATGAATAGTGAAAGTGATTCTGTTTTTTACAGCTTCTGATAATGCTCGTCGTAGATGCCATCGTAACTTTCATCACCTGGCTGCCTTATAGCATATATCGGACAATTGGAGCTTACGACAAGCATGTGTCTGTTATGTACAACTTGCGAGTAGTTCTACTGGCACTATTCTTCACCAATGCCTTTTCAACGCCAATCGTATACCTTCTGTTCAACAGCCAATTTCGAGTAAGCCTATTCATCTAAATAGAATATTTTTAAAGGGTTTAGTAAACATTATGATCTGATAACTTCTGTTTATTCCATTTGTGCTAAATGGATATTTGTGCTGCCATAACAAAGCAACATTATTCTTACATCAATTATAGCCTTTTAACTTAAAAAATGTTGCTGAAATGTAAAAATTTGCCCAAATTCATACATTGCTCTGAGTTTTTAGTGTCTATAGAAAAACTTGAAGTATAAAAAGATTTTCGGAGTACAAACAAGTAAACAAATAAAAGTTTAAGAATCGAGTAAGTTAATTACTATTTTTATTCTCTCTTGTTCTTTCCTGGTAACAAAATGTTTTACGCCTATAATTATAGATGTTTGCTCAAAAAATTAAAATTTTTGTATAATGATTATGAAATGAGCAGATAGTTTGACAGTCAATTGGTCTGGTCACTGCTTGGCTCATCAGTATTCTGCTGTTACCAATTGGTTGCTCATTTGTCAGCTGTTCTTTGTAGAGATGGAATGAGACACGAGACATGAAACAGCTCGAGTATCGACCTGCGTCGTCTTGTACCGGTGTTGTTTTGACCTAACTGTTGCCAAACTCGAGACAGGAAATAGAACTAAAGCGCCTGCGCGAAAAGCCTGCTAAAACATGGCTTTTTGCGGTAACAACAATTCCATATATTGTAATGTATTGCGGGCAACTGCCTTTAAGGTTATACCCGGTTCGTTACTACTTGTCGTTATTGATTATGTTGGCCACCGAGTCTAATCATGTAGTCCAGACAACGGCCCTGTTAACATATTGTAGTCTGGTTCAGTGTCCTTAAAACAGATACCGGGTGTATCCAATTATTCTCCGGATAATCCAATTTAATAAATAAGACTGTTGCGGCTAAAATGTCTGTATTTCATCATATCGTGTCCAAACACTAACTGCCCTTCATAAAATTTGTGCAGTTTTTATATATTACCAATCGCGGGTAAAACTTGCCGGGACAAGGAGAAACAAACTAAAGGCCGTGTCGACCATAGTCCGTCTTTGGGTAACAATGACATTTTCGTTAGTTCAATATAAGATTATGTACTTTACAGTGATCCATATAATTTCATGAGAACAATTTAAATATAATTCACATAGTACAGTTAATACACAAACAAAGCTTAAAATAAATGAAACAATAAGAATGAAAGTGTTATCGTGTGTTCTTTTAGTTGTGGTTACTTCTTTGTAGATTGACGGCTATCAGTTTCATTATACATTTTATTACATTAAAAAGTAAGACCTATTCCATAGATGGTAAAAATACACCTGTACACAGCAATATGTTTATAATAATTATTATCAATCAAACTCAAAGTTTAAAAAAAATATAACTTCGCTATTTTAGAGCTGTTTGTGTTACTTTTGTTTCCAAAAAATACATGCATATCGCTATTAAAATGTATTTAAATTATTTACACAAGGTAAAAATTCAATTTAAAAAGAGGTTTATCAATTTTATATATCAAATATGCTAGTCCTCGTGTAGTGAAATCATCACCGAATGCTCATTATTTTATTGTCTCGTGTCTCAAGTCTCAAATTTTTACAAGACAGTGGCTCGAGTCCCGTCTCGAACTTAAAAAGCTTGTCTCATTCCACCTCTAGTTTTTTGATTGGCTGTCATCAATTAGATTTCAAAAGCTGATCTGTTGAATGTATATATAAGAGCATTGTGTTGTCAAACATACAGATATTCCCAGTTGTATATGTATGCATCGGCTGTTCAGGTAAGACTATCTTAGCAATTCTTTGACCAAATTTGTCTTATTAAAATTTTTTTCAGCGATTTTAACCCACTTTCAAAAATATCTCAACATTTATTAACTAGTTTGCTTAGCAGGCTGTTGCTATATTTTTGAACATTTTTTGCAATTTCACAACTTTTAAAATATTTAAAGATTTATCAAGTGCGTGTGCATTAATATAATTTTTCAAAATGGCAGCGCAAATTTACGTTACAAAACAACCATGCAAGTTGTAAATATATATGTTGGCTATAGAATTTAGCTAACTATAGATGTGAAGCAGATGCAAACAACAGGGCTTTAGGAATAAATTTTTAAAACTATGATATCTAATACAATTTGCAAGACTGAGTGAAATTAATTTGAAACTACAAATCTATTTTGCTTCTTTTTTATTTGACATATCTTTTTTGGAATCATTTTGTTCTTAATATGGTAGCACCCTTATCTTTGTAGTTCAAAAGGTTAAAAGTTTTATCAATCATTTTAGAATAAAACTTTAAATTGCTAAAATTTTACGTATCTACAGTTTATGTTTAGCAGTTAAAAGGTTGTTAGGCTATAATGAAATATCACAGTTGTAAAATTTTTCTTGTTTGAAAGAACAAAATACATACTGTGGCAAAACATAAAATTTTTTCAAGGTTTAGGTTATTTGATAGGAAATTAAACGTTTATTTGTCGACAGTGCAAATATAAAAGTATATTTAAAAATCAACTTAAACAGGTTTTGGCAAACTTTATCAGAAAGTATCAAAACTTTTTCCTCTGCAATATTTTTGATGTTTGAGGTGATCTGTTTGCCAGATGTTTCGACAATAATTCCGATAAAACTTGATTGCAAATAAAACGCTCAGATCAATCCAAAGTGTGACTATGGCATCTAAAACTGCAAAGGGACTGGCAGAGTAGCGACGTGTAGTGATTCAATTTGCAATACAATAGCCAATATCAAATATCGCATTAATAACAACTAGTGACGTCACTTTGTACATATTCATTTTGAGTGTTTTGTCGGGGTTAAATTTTATCAATACCAACAATGGAACATTTTGAAAATCATATCATTTCAAATCCTCATAAACAAACACCAATATTAAAAAACTATCAATATTTCCAAAATAAATAGAAAAAGTTTCGTGTAAGTTCATTTCTGCCCCATTACCTGGTCAAGATAGTTGTGTTTAATGTTTATAATTTTTCCTACATTAAATGCAGCACCACTAGTAATATGTGTTCTGATTGAATATCAACCCTCAAACTATATACCTAAATATTTAAACTGGAGTTTTACTCGATTTCAAAAATGTAAGTTAAGTCATAAAAAAGCCATCTTGATTATGGTATTTTTATCACAGTCTGTGATATCCTGGCGCTCTTAATATAGATCATCTAGGTTTTCCTGACGTCATATACCAACCTAAACATTTTAACTACTACTGAGCAATATTGGAGTGCTAGTATTAGCTGTAATTATAGTGTTCTCAAATCTTGAAACACCGAGTTCTTTTTATTGTAGATGGATGTGCGGCTGCTGTTCTATAGGTTGCACTGCTGGTCAAAGAAGTCAGCCAGTAAATCACCTGCTGCTGCAGAAGCACCAAGAAATACAAACAAGGCGCTTGATAAGTGATAGATTTGGACTTTAAAAATTATATTGCGGGAACAGTTATATTTTAGCTTCATATCACGGTGTAATTCTTATTCATTTGCTAATCTTTGCTATTTGATATATTATATTGAGAATGAAACAAGATACTATTTATATGTCGTTTGTAACAATTGCAATATAGCATCATAATGCATGTAGTTATAAACAGGTATATACTCAAATACACCTCTCTATTTAGTGAAGCTGCCCTGTATCCAACAACTAGTGTACATTTTCAAACAACTCCAACCACGATTATTAACACAGTATCAGCCATAAAAAAACTTTTGAACACTTCCTCAGAAATGTTCAAAAACACATACATTTAAAATTGATGATCAATGTGGACTACTGTAAAACCTCTATTAACACACCATGATGTTCCATTTTTCGAACATTATTTTATGATTGCAGTTCAATTAAATATGACATTCAATAAAAGGGTGCAATTCAATTTTTCAACTATATGTTGCCGCTCAAGATTTTGAAAAATCCAATTTTATTTGGTAAACAAACTATAGACGATAACATACATGTAACATCCAACAGAACAAAATACACAAAATAAAACAACAGTTAATAAAATAATAAAAACGACAAAAATACAATCAAAACACAAGAAACATGATACAAGTACACATAATAGGATGATTACTGGTAAATAACAAATGTGGGCTGTTGAAAATTATATGGTACATAGCAATTGCAACAGTTTTAGTTATTCTCTAGAACTTGCTCTGTATCATGAAATAGTTGAATGTAACTTTCACTGGCAATGCCAGCATTGGTCCGCACTTTCTGGAGACATTCCGATTCATACTAAATTTGGCCGTCAGACCATACACAATAAATCTTGTTGTTCTCAGAGCCGTCTAAAGCGTTGGTCCCCTACATCCCTTCAACGACTTGAGGATTCTTGTCTTTAGGTTCCTGCCTGTTGGAATTATCTGCCTTTTTTTGATGTGCGCTCTTTTAGAACTCTGAAAAAGTTTAACCTACGGCTATGTGGTGGGAGCGCTTCACTCAAAAGCCAATGTCTCAATGTAGTAGACACATACTAGTATTAGGCATGATGCATGTGTGTCTATTTACGAGTTGGATGCGTGATAAATGCATTTAATATTTCAAATACGCATAAGTCTTTTAGTACAATCTGCCTAGTTATGTACTTTTGATTACTAATTAACAGAATAACAAAGTGTCGGTCAAATTTATGTGGCCTTTGAATAAAGGGTTGAATTCTATTTTTCAACCATTTTCCTATATTGGCATTAAAATACATTGAAGAAATAATCTTCCAATAAAATCGGCATTCAGCTACGGGTTTTATGGCATATGAGCATAAAAGTTTGATCATGACTAATTTGTGTTATGTGTTAGTATACTTACCTATAGCCGTTGTTTATTCTGAACCTAGAATAATTGAATTGCTAGTGCAAATTAACTGCAGTTCAAGTATGATGATATAAGAATTATCTCCTCTTTATTGGCAGTTTTAACACGCTCCCTATTCTAGTGAAGGTGTGAACAACAGCGTGAATCAAATGAAAATATTTATTCAAGCATGACTGAGGGAGGATAACTCCTAGTTATAGTGACTTAACATTTATTATAAAAACAAACGATCAAGAAATTACAATCTAATTAAAAATGACTGTATTAAAAGTTATTAAAACGTAAATAATGGTTTAAACTACTACATTTGTTTGCAGCTTAATTTATATTAACCTTTTTAATCAGTCTTAAAGACAAACATTGATCATTTAATTATGATCTATATTTTTGTTACATTTACATAAATTAATAAAATCAAAAGTGAGTTTTAATAGTCATTTCAAATAAGCATTATAGAGCCCATTTCACATTTTACAATTTGCTAAGTCCTTTACCGCGTAACAATTAGTTTTCCAATCCAGTGTTCTTTTGTTGCTGTCTCCATAGTTTAGTGGTTTATGAAACCACTCAGCGTTAAAAATTCATTTGGCTATTTATTTTTGAATCGCTCACCAGAGTGCATCTTTCTTCAAATATTCCTTGAATAACAGCTTCACTCTCTAATAATCAATATAATAAAAGTATATTGTTCTTGGTTCTTGTTCTTCTTGTACACATTGTTAGGTTTTGCACCTGACTTATCACCTGTGACTAGTTTGGCCTCCTAGTCATTACCACCAACTCATTTTTTGCATGCCAATCGTTTGAGCATAGCAGAGTATCATTGTAGCTTCCGGTATATTTAGCTCACAAAATTGGATTCCAGCAGTTTCTGAAATTGTCTGACATATGTTAGATAAATAATACACATAAGAGGGTTTAGAACTTTTGAAAGTAAAGCATCGGTCAGTGCCATGAAACAAAAAAAATTAAATGGTGTTAAAATACAAAGAATGCTACTTTAAAGTTCATACAGCTAAGTTTTTACTAGCTGTAACTCTCATGCTGTTTATGCTGATCATCTCGCAGACATCTCACATATGTATGTGCGAGCGCGTAAACACCTGCGCTCGCACATACATATGCATGGTGCTTACACGGACACACCCATTTGAGCGCAATGACAAAGTAGGATTGACAAATTAGTACTTCATTTGTTAGTATTTCTTTCTTTCAAATCACAACTCAAACAAAATTTAATGCTGTAACTGAAAACAACTTTTAATCCTAGCTGGTTCCACTATATCAAAAAACTATCAAAATATGTTATTTAAGCTTTGCGAGATTTTTCTCTAAAGTTATTTAAAGCGCTACTATAGGTTATTTTAACTAAATGTGTCGATTTGACTCCGTAGCATAACAATTTTTAGTCATTTGTTAGTCTTTCTGACTAATCAAGCTCTTTTTTACAACAGTTTACAAAATCGCTTCATTTGTCTGAGTAACCAAAAATATTTTCAATGTGAGTACCCTAAAAGATTTTGTTACCTTTATATTAAACTTATGGTTCTCGACCAATATAACAAGTGACTTTAAGTAAGAAATCACTTAAAACTAGCAATTGTAGCTTGCCAATGAATCAAAAAGACACTTTTCTAAAGTAGAGTATTGTTGCAGCTGTTTAGTAATACAGAAACCTAAATAAAGTTACACTAACTAACCCATTATATAAATCCAATACAAACCAATTGCTGTGAGAGGCAAAAAGATTCTACTGGTTCACTGAAAAACTCTGACAGAATAATCCTATCACCGCTTTAGTTTAAATAAGTTGAAAAAAATTTATTTTATTTTGTTTTTCAACAAATTTTTTGTCAACTTTAACAGAGTAAAGCATCCATTTTATTTGACTAGTAAGCTGAGAGATACATTCTTGTTTATAATTTTGTTTACAAAACATAAAATAAAATGCCATATTACATCATCAATAGATGCATAACTCACAGTGCAAATTTTAAGTATAATTACTAAGTTCTTAATAACTATTTTGAAATGGCTGCTGGAAATTTTCCTCCTAGAACAGTAAAAAATATAGAATATGGTAAAAAAGCGGGGATCGCAATACGCCCCGCTCCTCCACCTGGGACAGTAATTCTTACTAAAGATGTTATAGATGCTTTCTTAGTTAATCGGTGAGTCACATGAGTAAAAGGCGGTCTGTATCTTATTAATTCCCATTGTAGACTATCATTTTGATGTACTTTATCTGAGATAATTTCTGCCCTACTATAAAGTTAATCGCTCATATTTTACAAAATTGGCAGAAAGATACCTTTTGTTTGACAAATTTTTGGTTTTTTTTACGCATACGTTTTCATTTGTTTCAAATTTTTACAATTTCAAGATTGAAAGAATTGCCAAATCATATTTTTAAGTTTTGAATTCATTTAGAGTCTTTTAAATTTTTAGTGGGAGCATTTCACCTCAACTACATTACGTTGATTGCATCATGTAGCTAAAAAAAGAGAAAATATGCTGTTACAGCATAAAAAGTAATTTATACTAAAATACAGAAACTTTATAAGAAAAAGTTTTTTTCATAAACCACATTTAAAAGTTTTAGTGTCTTCTGATCACTTGGGTGAGCAAAAAAATTCAACGATTTTCAGTCGTGTAAAACCTTATTATCAAGCACGCTTCAAGCAACTTTTATTATGGCTGCCTTGAGCGCTGTCAGAGATTTTCAGGTGTTTTGGAAAAGCGTAGAGGACCAATAATTATCTTACACTAAAAGAAGAATTATTGGCAAAGTTGGCTGTGTTGTGGTTTGTCCAGTTGAATGTTTTGAGTTCAAATCTGGGACAATGCATTATCTTTTAATGTCCAACCATTTCTACAGGCAGATAAATGGAATTACGAAAAGGCTTTTACTTCAGTAAATTTTTATACACACAAAACTTAAAAAAGCAAAAAAAAAATTCTCATTTGGGTCATAAATATTAATATATAATATACACTTTTGAAATAAAATCGCACAAAAAATGATGATAGTAAAAAATTAGTAGTACAGTATTAATTTAATTAAAATTAGGCAATGAGGCTTGGGTTGTTCATTGACTATTTCAGCTCAATGTTACTAGATATAATAAAAAATAACTCTTGATAACATTTTATATAGTTTTAGGCTGTTTAAGTAAAATTAAATAAATTGTTCACACGCCTTCACACATTAACAAAAATCAGATTGAAGCGAAAAAATCATTTTATTCTCAAATCTCAAAATATATATGCGAGTTGGATTTAAAAATGACCAAAAGGATGTTAAGATTGAAACAGTATCATATAGAACTAAAGCAACTTTTGAACTAATTATTTGAAACATTCAAATACATGGCTTGGACCAGTAAGTTTGCTGTAGTAAAGAGTAATGAAAAAATAAGCAATAATAAGTGAAATTGATTTTAAATTTTTAAACATTAGTTTTATTTTAGGAAATTTGTTTGAAACAGCGAAACACATAATTTCCTAATTTTGCATATTATTAGTCTAAAGCTAAAATAAATGAAGTATTTTTTAAGTTATTAACCAAAGACAACAAAAAACCACATTAACTTTTCATAAATCTATTAAACACATAATTTGTGACCATCAAATATATTTGAGTCTAATAGGCTCTAATAGGCTAGGTTTGGTTGTTGGAACAAACAAGTTGAGCTTAAAATTACAATGATATAATATCAGTAGTAACATTTTGATATAATCAGTGCTCTCTGGGCAGCTATATGACTGCATCATTGACAAGTTTTCTAGACATGTTTGCATAAACCAATTTTTGGGCCGCATTTGTCACACTGCAGGAAAAATTAAAAAACATGAAATTTCAAAATCTGCACTCACAGCTTTTAAAAAACTTTTGTAGGCAAATTTTGCAAAATTTCCTAAATATCTACTAACAACACAAATTACCGGTAGTTGTCTGCCCTACTCAAAATATCAGAAGAAGGCAACTACAGATGGCGTGTTCCAGTAATAACAACTAGCATCTACATGTAAATGTGGTAAAAGCTAGCGTAAAATCTTGCCTACGAGCTAGCCTGCAATAAAGCCTACAATCCTATAATCTTTTTTACTGAAGTCTGAATTAAGAACAAATATTGTAATAATTTCCACAGACACTTTGAGTTTTTTGGCAATCTACTCCTTTTTGAGTTTTTTTTAAATACATGTATACCCGAATAGGACTAAAAACAGTTATTTCATCTAATTTAGAGGTGTGTTACCACAAGCTTTTAATGCTTTTTTTTAACCAATGAAGTTTCTTTTGTCAAGGTCTGGCTCCCAATTTTAATTCTAGTAAATAAATCAAATCTTCCTCATTTTTATCGTTGTTATTTAAATGTGACGCAGACAACGCTGTGAGGTATTGGAATTTGTGCTATGATAGTTTCTTGTTTCACTTTGAAGTAACTAGTTCGCTAGATTAGTTTTTAGGCCACTAATTCTAACTACTGATAACAACTTCAGAACTCACTTATAATAGTAATGAATCAGTTGCTATAGTTACTTTTGACTAGTTTCTAGTTACTGATTGGTCTTTGATAGTTGCTGGTTGTCAATTCCTACTTGCTAATTACTAGTTACTACTTATGATTTGCTAGTTACAAGTTGTTATTTATTGATTACTTGTTACGAATGCACTATTTGTTAGGTATAAGTCGCTAAGTATTACATACTAGTTGTGGTTGTCAGTGGCTAGTTACTAGTTGCTAGATAATAGTTGCCAGTTAATAGTTGCTAGTTGATAGCTGCTTGTTTTCAATTATTATTTGCCAGTCACTAGTTACTAGTGGGCCACTAGGCATCAAGGAAATGATGCTAGTAAATAAATATATATGTGATGATAAATGATGATAGTAAGTAAATAGATGTGGCAGTAGTGGCTAGCTGCTAGTTTTTAATTTCTAAGCACTAGCTGTTAACTATTACTTACAAGTTACTGGTTGGTAGTTGATAGTTTTTTGTTTGCTAGTTGACAGGTCGTAGTTGCTAGTTACTAAATATTAGTTGCAAGTTGCTAGTTGCTAGCTGCTAGTTACTAGTTGCTGGTTGATAGCTACTAGTTGCTAGTTGTTGGTTGCTAGTTACTAGTTGCTGGTTGCTAGCTACTAGTTGCTAGTTGCTGGTTGCTGCTTGCTAGTTACTAGTTGCGAGTTACTAGTTCCTGGTTGCTTGTTGCTGGTTGCTGGATGCAGGTTACAAGTTCCAAGTACTAGTTAATAGTTGTTGGTTGCTAGTTACTCATTGCTTGTTGCTAGTTACTACTTGCTGGTTTCAGTTTACAAGTTACCAGTTACTAGTTGCTGGTTACTGGTTGTTATTTGAAAGTATTCACATATCTGACTCATTAACTCCTGAACGCAAACCTCTAAGCATAATCTATGTTGTCCAGCATATACTGATTTGGCAAATTCAGCATGAGATAAGAAAATGATTTAATTGCGTCCAAAACTTGTATTTTTAGGTTTCGAGGAATGATGTAGCGATTTGTAATTATCTCACCATTGAAATGTTTTCCTCTTATATTTTGTATTTCAGTTTCAACATGTTAGTAATATCTATTTTTGAGTTAACTTTTGGGTTTTTATTGTTTCCTTACATGCATGTCTTACTGTTACACGCTTAGTTTCTTTAATTGGACACACAAATGACAAACTTTCAGCAGACCAACATACAAACACCAAGACTTGCATATATGGCTAATCTTTCCAATTACCAGTAGCTCTAGAGAGTTGGTCCTGTCCTAGAGTCTAAACATTACCGACCCATTTCCTGATGGATGTAAAATGGTTTTTCAGAGTAGAATTTTTAAGTCAACTGCGTTACGAAAAACAATACAAAAAAGTATTTAAACGAAAACCATTATATTTTTATGAGAAATAAAAGTTGTTATTGAGTAATAAACTCTGTGTGTGAAAAATTGTTTTAAGCAAATCAAATGTTAACCAAAAACATGCATTTATGATATAATACTTTACTATAATATACTTTATTGACAAGTAATTTGTTTTAGGCTTATAAAAAGATTACAAACTTTTTTAGTAGTTTTTTTCATCAGACTTGGTATAACCATTTTGCAACGGATCTTTCTTTCAAGTCCGGTAATGTTGATGAGAAAAAACTGACACTGTCACTTTGAATGATTTTTTTAACCGTTTTCACTAGTATGAATAATTTATTTTTTAAACCAAAACAGAATTCAGATATTTTTACAAAAAGTGTGAATTTTTTTATTGAGTGTTTTCAAGTACTTGTAAATAAGTATCAACATTTTTTAAAGTTAATAAATTATTATTTATCATTGAATTTTCACTCCAAGTTCAGACACTCAAAGTGTATGATTAAAATCATTAATTATTTTTAGCTTACCTTTTACAAAAGCTCAGCAGTCTGCAGATTGTTTAGTATTTTTGGCAACATAAGTCAATTTTAATAATTCAGTAAAATGACCATTAATGATGCAAAACGTATTTTTTATCTAAGATAGATAAATAATGAGTGATGTGTGAAACATCCCAGAAACATCAAAGGATTTTCCAACAATCATTTTTAAAGAATTATTTATGGCTTAAAAACCTTTTTGAAAATCATTCTTTCAATTTTTATGCAATGTGCTATGTCGAATTGTATTAATAATTATACAAACCAACACCTACTGTATTTCTCATAGGTTACGCATTGTATTTTTTGTTTTTTTATGTGCTGTCTTATACTGTCTTTCTAGGGCTACAACAAAACAACTGCTTCAGCTGTCTAGAGGTTTTGGGCTATGCTATTTTGGATTTTTGGTAATTTCAAGTAGAAATGGCTTAGAGTTTTACCAAATATAACAAATTTTTGAAAATATGCAAATTTTTAGAACAACATTTGGAAGAGCATATGAATTACAAAAAACAACAAATGCAAATGAGGTTTGGTCAGCAAGTTACTGCAAAAACCATCATAGTTTTGTTATTTAAACAAGAAGTTTAGGAAAAAGTTATTCAACATTAGGAATGCATAAAAACATTATCAAATATAGTAGTCACATCTGATTAATTACTGCAAGCAAGATAAATCAGACGTGAGGTGTTGTGATATTGAGTATAGAAAGTTGAGCTATTGCACACCACCTAGCAAAGCTGGTAAGCTTTACATCAATGTATTTGACTACAAATAGTGAAACCATTAGTCCAGCAAATAATGCTATAATCAGTGCAAATGGCTGTTATGTTAAACATAGATTTCAACTTTTGTCATTTTTCTCTAAATAGCTTTCATGAACTAGGTAGCAGGGATTGCTAAACATATTATGGAAATGTTTACTTTTCCATATCCATTTCCTTAAACATAAATATTTCCATAACTTTATGGAAATGGATATGGAAAGTTTATTTCATAAATATGGAAATTTTATGGGAATGGAAATAAGATGGAAATGAAATAGGAAGTGTTATGGAAATAGAAATAATATGAAAATGAAATAGAAAATGTTAGGGAGATAGAAATAATACAGAAATGAATTATGGAAATGTTATGAAAATGAGGATAATATGGAAATGAATTATGGAAATTTCATGGAAATGGAAATTGTGACATACACGTAATCCCTGCTACGTAGCTACATGTTTTATTTGTTTTCACAGGGTAACGCTTGCTTTGGCCAAAGTGAGTTTAGATGGAGCCAAAACCTTTATGAACAAGGTACAAGCTGTGAACCCATTACTTACCAGAAAGTCTATGCAAAGTGTCGGACCGTTCATTGATGCTCTTTCTGTTCTAGGTATCCCCTTTTTTATTATTACTATTCCAATTTCGGGTAAGTGCATTTTTTGTTATTGTACAGTCGCTGATAAAAAATATTAAAACTATTTCTACTTCAAAATTGTCTGAAGGACTGAGAAATGTTACTATTTATAACCATATGAATATTATCAATTATTAGTATGAAGCAACCTTGTTGTAGACCAAAAATAACATTGCAAAAGTTTCCAAGTAAAAGCTTAACCAAATATATAGTAAATTAATTTAGTTAGTAAAATATGCAAAATTGGATTTTCCAATGCAAACAAAATTTTTACGGTTTGATGAATGATAATAGTTGTGTATAATTCCATTTTTCAAATATGGCATTTTTCAAAATTTTGGTTTTGTTAAAAATCGTACTATTCTAACAATAGACTCTGAAACGGTAGGAATTTAAAAGGTTAGGGTGCCTGCAAATTTCGTTTGACTCGAATGCAACCGATATCACCACCTCTCTATGATAATCCATCTCTTTGTTTCTTTGCTCTTTTTTCAATCACAAATTTTCATATGAGTGCTCAAAAAATTTATTGCATCATTTTTTATGTTCCTTTGGTACATCAGAGAAACATATCAAATTTTGAGAATACTTTGTCCGCACAATGTGTCTTTATAGCCATAACATTTTATAGTTTGAGAAAGAAAGACCGATCCTGCATAAATCACCTCACACGAGGTAGGGCAGTTGCAAAGTGCAAGTATACCATACAAGTCGCCGTTGAATTGAAGAAAATGTTTTTATCCAAAGAGGGCTAGAGAATATATATTTGTTACACTTTGTCACAGTTAACAATACAATTCAATAATATATGCTGGTAGTTTTAATCATAGATTGTTACTTCAGCTAAATAGAAAAGTTGTGAAATGGAAATCACATCTGTTTTTTTTGTATTTAAAGTCTATCTAGAACTGTGAGGTGAGTGTTTAAGATTAGAGCACTGTTTATACCATGATTGTTATTACAGGTATAGCAAGATCCGTATTCATTTGTAACCAAGATCAGAATTTAATAAAACAAAAGCTTTGCACAGGAATAAAACCTTAGCATTTGACATTCACTAACCAAGCACTCTACCAATTGCACCACTTGATCACCTCATTGCATGGTGAAATAATTCTGCACATAAATACTACACATGAAGGCATTACTAGTTACTAGTTCCAATGAAATGAAATCTTTTCCACATTTCTGAATGGCAAAATTGGAATATATGTATTCTTAAAGTTTTACTTGCATATATGCGGTTCCTAACTCTGTGTTTTGGATTTCATGCTATACTAATAAGAAGCTAATTTTAAGCTAATCACTGCGTTTCCATGCTTCAAATGGGTTTGGAGTTACCTGCTGCCAAGTAACTTGCACTCCTACGCTCCAATGCTTTAAAGAAGCCTTATAAAAAGGTTGGCTTGCAACAAAATTCACATTACAGTTATTTGGTATCAAAACATTCCCCATGTCTTACTCTGCTGTGTTGTAGATGAAAAATATGTGGAAATGTGAGTACCAGCTCTTAAAAGCTCAAAAACAAAAACACCGTAGATTGGAATCTCTTTATTTCTCTGACGTAGTCATTACTGTTTGATTATTATCTTGTCACGTGATGTTCTTACGTGAATTGAAAGGCCAATAAAAAGCTCAATATAAAACTTATCGTAGCACTAGTTTATGACAAACACTTTGGGTTTTACCGAAGACCCCGTATCAAATATAGATGCTCGCTACTTTACAATTTCGTTGAGGTTTGGTCTAATCAGCAGGTCGTAATCTGATCATGTGACCCAATACATCACAAATAATTTCTGTTGCACTTTTCGATTATCACAGGTGACCAACAGGCTTGTCATTATTATAAGACAATGGTATGTACTCCTTCGAGCTAATGTTAAAAAGTTTAACGAATTTTTTGCGGAAAGTTATAAGATCTCAATGATAAAAGTGACAGCATTAAAATGACGATAAAACAGACGCGTAAGAACAATACACATGGTTTTGTTGAATGAATGAAGTATACTTGTGAAAATATTTTGACAAATGAGGTTGCATGAAAGTGTAAACAGAAACCATCCTGTAACAACTACATTCAGTTTGAGCCGTTTTTGAAAGCGAATGCAAACTATGGCGATCTCGTGTGGCTGCGATTAACTGTTCGCTTTTTAGCCTTTAAGAGATTGTCATAACATTCCCATATATTTTGCATCTACAACACAACAGAGTAAGACATGGTGGATCTTATGATACCAAATAAATGTAATGTGAATTTTGTTGCAAGTCAGCATTTAAAAGTATTATATACTGAGATTAAAATGTATCTTTAAAGGGTAGAAAGTATATATGTTATTATAAAGGGTATTGATGCTAAGATTAACATATATACTTTTTTAAATAATAACTTTGCAATAAGTTATTTTGTGATAGTTTGACCAAGGGATTTGGCATTGATTTCATTCAGATTTTTGTATTGCTATGATTTAAAGTGGGAGCAACTCCAAATATATTTGAAACCAAAACACACAGACTATGATTGAGCAAAATTTTTGGCATATCACTGTAATGCAATTCATTGGCAATTTTTCTTCTGCCAGAAAACCAAAGTTGAAATTGTCATAAATTCAATAGGTTGGTCATTATTTCAAGTTAAAGCTTTTATTAATAAAAAATTATAAAGACATAGGCAAGAATTAAAAAGTTTATATTACGAATAAAAAATAAAATTATGAAATAAATGAAAAATGATACAAATTTTTATTAGTTTTTAACCTAGACGGTTTTATATTATCATTATATATTATATATATATATGTAAAACTGGGAAGGTCGTTGTAATTGTTTGCACCGTGTTTCACGACTGTGTTATCATTATCACCATTACTAATCTTTGGCAACATTCATTGAACTATGTATTTAGTTATTTTATTTTAATTATTTAGTTATTTTGTTTTTGGGTTAAAAAATGGATGCATACCTATTGTATTCTTACAGCTAGTAGCAGACAGCCACAAGTATGTCCCTTTGTAAGCTAATAATCTTAGTACGGTTTCCTGTCCCATGCACTGTGAACCTTCACCATTAGTAAGCAGTATGGGTATTGTGCCAACCACCCCACTGAGGTTTTGATGTATCTGGTTTGATTCCCATATAAGGCAATACTTTTTACTTAATCCTGTTAGCGCAGCTTTGAACTAACACAGCTTTTATTATAGTGAAGATTAATGTTTCTTTTTCATAATTCAGCAAAATATCTTTAGGTTTTAGAGCATGGTAACAACTCCAAAATATCACATGCTTTACTCAATTGAATTAAATTTTAAATCATTAAAGTTTTTTGCCAAATACATAAGTTTAGCACAGATATTTTAATGTTGACACATGAGATAACTCATAGTATTTGACAACTGCGAAGTGTCATTAATAACGACAGTGTTAGAATTAATATTTTGGCCCGATTTTCTTATGTGGCTGCTGGTCTTCAGCTCCTTTGGTTGAGTCACTAAAGTTAATTTTTATGTTTCTTTGCTTTTCAGTTACTTAAATAGTCTCTAATAAAAATCAGTCCATCAGACAAGCACAAAACCCAATGACTGAGCTACTTTTTGTAGATTTTGTACAATTTCCCCATTTTCAACCCATGCTTTACTCATTGATTGCATTAAAATTCATTTGCCGTTGAACTAATAAAGAAAAAGATAAGTTTTTTAAATAGGCCCTGATGTCATGATGTCTGATTGTAGGTTTGGTATGTAACAAGGTCGGTACCAATTTCATCAACGATCCATTAGCATTTACATCCTCTTTAGACGATTTCGGTCATGCCCTTTGCTTTCCATATAGGGTAGTCAACTGGGAAGGAATAGCAGAGGTAAGTTACTAATACATTATAATAAAGATACTTTATGTTTCTCAAAGATGAAATCACACAGACCTTTAGCAGATTTAATCAAAAATTATCAGGATTTTCCTATCATTTGTAATATTCTTATAATTGAGGTGATTTAACTGACACAATGAATCAGAATTAAATTGACAATTCTCGCTTTAAGTTAAAATGTTCAGAAGAAGAATACGCCCAAAATGGTCTAATTAGTTGTTATCGCTGCGGTAGATGATACCAGCTATTGAGTTAAAAGTAAATCATTACTTATTTTGGCGGTCTCTTTGCAACTATAAACGTCATCCCCGTATTTTCTCTTGACCCTTAGCGATTCAATTATAATCAGGTTTGGTCAATTTTAGTTTTGTGACTTCATGGCAGTCCGATAACCTCCTTCACCAAAAACCAACCCAAACGATATATGTTAATATTTATGTAATATGCAAATACATTCCATTAATTTCTGATAAAATATTGTGTAAGTTTATTTTTATGTGCAATGTATGATTTTCTGAAAACAAAAAACTCTTTTGGAGTTTTTTGGTTAATTACTTAACAACCACGATCAAAAGTCAATTATATATTAAAAAGAATCATAATCTTTTTTTATTTTTCGGCGTTTCATCAATGTAGGGTATTATGTCATAGTACAGCAACTAATATCATAATATGATATTATTGAAATATTATTTCAGCCTTTAACAAGTTATATCTATTAGAATGAAGTGCCACAGTACATAAAAATAACTATGTAAATATGGAGAAGTGTTTTGATGTATTCAAAACTTGTCCTGCATTATGCTTATTAGACTTCAAAATGGTTAGTTGGCCGATCGACAAGCAACTCTAAAAATTTTAATCAATAATGTTTAGAAACTGAAAAGTAGTAGGCCTAATAATATATTTTGAAATTTGTAACTGTTAGTGACTAAAGGTAGCCTGCTGCTAGACTGAAAAATCAGGATTGTCTTTTAGCGTTAAACATATTGTTGTCACCAGAAGAACAAAAAAACTGTTCAAGCAACTAGCTTATAGTCAAAGAAATTTCGAACTAAAAAACCAAAAAAAAAAAAAACCAAACCTTGAAATGATTTATTGCGTATCAATACAAATTTATTTAAAGTTTTTGTTGCCTAAAGTCTTTTCATGAGTAACAAATTTAATTTAATGCTGATGAAAAAAAACATGTTTTAAATTGATATATTTTAGCAATAAATGAAAAAAAATGTTGGCAAAAGTTCTCAAAACCATATTTTTTTTAAAAAACAAACCTTTTGATTTTAAAGAAAGTTTTACCAATTTTAGTTCTTTGAATTCTTCATTTTTGTTCCACTCATTCACTTGAATGCAAAAGCAGTCAAAAATTTTGAGAAAGATTAGATGCTTGCATGGTATTTGGTGAATGCTACTTGACTTTCCCAAAAGCTTTATAATGCCAAACACAGTCTAATTATTTTACAATAAGCTCTAATAGTCTTTTCAAATGCATTAAGAAGTTTCTTTAAGATCTGTTTCAAAATTTTAAGTTTAACAAAGTGATGTTTTCAAATTACATCAAACAATACTGTGAGAGCCAAATACCATATTTTTCATTTCATAGCAAGTATGTTTTATCGTTATAAACTTTATTGGTAATGTGGAATAACACAGCATAAATATTTGACTAAACCTATGGTTACCATGTTTATCCAGTTCCTAATGATAGCTGCAAACACAATTGTTGAGTCGCTAATTTGGAGGCCAAATGAAGGAAGAGATATGGAAACGTACTATTGGGTTCATAGCTACTTTGAGCGAACAAGAGATTTAAGTTTAGGTTACTATCCTGGACTGAGTCAATGGATACGTAATAATGGTGGATGGGTATGTCTTTCTTACTATCTTATTTTTCAACGAGACTGCACGCTTATAACAACTACTGTAATTATAGTAAATTAATAATTGATTTGCTATTAACTAAAACTCATAAACTACGTACCATTCTAATCATCAGATAAGAGCGACTGTATATAGTAACCGCTTATTTTTGTACTACTTCATCGTTCATAATATTATTCAAGTTATTTCTTTATCTAAAAAATATTTTTCTCGTTACATCATTTTAAAACAAGCATGAATTGATCATTCTTTTTACGGTAAGTGAGGAGCTTTTACAGCTTTCATTTTATTTATTAAAATTAAAGCAAAGCATAAATGGTTTTTTTATTTTGTTGCCTCATATAAGTTTCAAAGCCGTGAAAAATTCTTTACTTGAAAACGTAATATGAAACCAAACCAAAATTGATTAGTCTTATGTTTTTGGGTACTTTCGCAGTTTCCATTTTATTAATAAAAATGCGGTAAAAAGCAGATTCCTGTTATGTTACAGGGAGCCAAGTAAATAACTACTAACTAACAAAAATTTCTGTGATCATTGCATTCAAATCGATTAAAAACATAAGATACACTCTGGAAACAGTTTTGAATACTAAGTTAATAATATTTATTTCGATTTTTGTTAGAAATATACACTATATGACAGTCACATTTTGGCAAAAAATTTATTCTGATTAAATGCAAATTAATGTGATATCTTATTCAAACTAACTTTTTTGTAATCTTTGCATCTTGTGTATTTATTTTAAATAGCTTTTAAAATTTAAATATTTTAAATTTTAAAATATTTTTAATTTTACAACAATTAAAGGTTTAAATATTTTGTGTGATGTCTATGGTCTTTCTCTGACATTTACAAGTTTTCAACATGTTTAACCTTTTAATTCCTTTTGATATGAACAAATAGCCTTTTTCTGTTTGATGACATTTGCATGTCCATTTTGCTTGATGAAACTTTTTACTAGTGTCATAACAAATGTATTTGTAATATGAGCAAATTTAGATGCGTTTGACAAAATTTTAAAACTTTGGACTGTTGGACGAATTGCCCAGGGTTACCGACATACATTGACAAAGACAACCAAATAGAAAGGATTAAACTATTGTCTCTATAATATGGAGACAAGGCAGCCAAAGTAGATACTTCAGATTGCAAAATGTGAAGAACCTAACTAAAATTGCAAAGTTTAAGCTTGTAAACTTTGGGTAACATTAATAAAGATAACAAAAAGGTTTGAGTAAAGCAACAATTGTAAAATTAAATTGAAAGATTATGAGATCAACATTATTTTGATTTAATGCATCTTACATCACATAACTTTTTAACAATCATACAAGATTTTAATTTTTTTCACAGGTTCAACAGGATTAGAACATGACTTATATTACACATCATTCTTCTTTTTCTCTAAGCATAATGTGAAAAATTATGTGATTCAAATCTATAAGTTGAACAAAATTGTTTACATGTTTCTACCAATTCTTAACAACAATTGACTTATGGCAACATATCAAAACATCAATACACAGTATCTATACACATTAATTTAGTTGTTAGACTTTTGCAGGTAAAAAATATACTAATCCCTTGAGATTTTATTGTATGTTCAGACGGAACTAACTCATCAGGTAATGTCTTTCTAACATACACACTGAGATTCTCCTGTGAACGCTTGAGTTTAAATCATACAACTTAAACCAAAATCTTTTTAAATTAAAAATAATTTTAAGATTTTTTTTTCAAAATCTGTCGATATATTAGACAAACAAAATGATTTTTCACAGTTTTTCACAGCATAATTTATATATATATATATATAAATTATATATATATATAAATATATGTATATATATATCATAAAACGCGACTTGTGTTTCATAAAGTTTAGTTTTGTGTTTTAGAATGGAATCCTCAACTACGTTCAACAGATTAATATAAGTGGTGCTCCACCGGTGCCTGAGCTGCCACCTGTTCCAGCTGAACAGGATGAATGTGTCTGTTATAATAATACCAAAGGTCGTAAAGACGATAAAGAAGACGCAAGAAAAACTTTTGGAGTCTGTCCTAAATGCGACATATATTGGTGTCAAGTAAATTTATGTACACAAAGTTTTAGAACTTTATATGATATAATGAGTCATATAAGATTTGCGCACCGTCTTCCAATGACTGGAGAAGAGTATTGTTCGCTATGCCAAGCTCAACCCAAAATTCGAGTAAACTTCCAAGACCCAATCGGAGCTTGCCCATGCGGTGTAGAGTGGTGTTTTGTTGATGGCTGCAACGAGTTCTTTCCCAACAAAGATTCTGCTCTTAGCCATGTTATAGCCGAACATCCAGACCCATCCCGATGTAGTGTATGTCTGAACAAGAAGGTGCGTTTCGGCGTTTACAGAGCTGTTGCTTGTGCCACATGTCCGACACCAAACTTTCATTGTCTGATAGCAAACTGTACTGCGGAATTTCCACAAATGCAGCAATTGTTAGATCACCAGGAAAACGAATGTTTATTTGTTTAATACTGTAAAAAAAGCTTCACTAAAAATTTTAGAATAAAAGTTTTTCAAAAAATAAACTGTCAGATATATTATTAAACAGTTGAGCATTAAAGCTACCAAGTTCCTGACATAATGAGGTAATTGCTTATTGGATAAAATAATTGGATGTTTAATCTGTAGCTTTTAAAATCTGGAAAGACAAAGAAGCTTCATTATAATACTTTTTATTGTTACAAACAAATAAATAAACGAACAAACGAATGTGCAGTGTAGAAAGTAGAATTTGTAATTTTTAAAAGTTTGTTCAACAATTTTTGAACAAATTTCGACACCGAACATTAGGGTAGAACATAGTTAATAGTTAGTAAACATTATTGCTCAAATGCTAGAATTCAGTTACTAATAGAATATTTTGGTAGTTATTTTTTATTTCAAATTTTTAGCAGTAACATTATGTAACGTAATATTGTTTTAATTAAAAATTACCAATTAGAAGTAAGATTAACATTTGCATAAGATTAAAATGGTTTAATTTGGTGCATCATAAAATATTGTTCACTTTGTACTAAATGTACCCGCTTGCAAATATTTTTCAACAATAGAACCATAATCTGGAAACCTTGATGTTTTACTTATGCTTGTAATTTTTTTTTATTTTGAGATTTTAAAATTTTAGCAGAAGAAAATTCTGGTTTTAATATTAAAACATGTTAGTGCACCACATTGTCTTGTTTTGTTAAAATCACTAACAGAATAGTTAACAACTCAAAAGCAAGTAATTAGTATATTAAATAAAATGAATGGTTTGTGAAGTAATCTACATGAAACGATATGGTTTTTTTCTAAATTTAAAATATGCATAAATGTCAATACTTGATATAGCTATACAATTGAAAGTATTTATGACAATTTCAGTTTTTTGTAACTGTAGTAAAAAAAACTAAAACCTATTTAAAAGGTTCGATGATGTGCGAATAAATAAAAAAATAAATTGTTTCAATATATATTTTTGTTCTACATAACACTATAAAAAATTAAAAACTACAATCCAACAAAAACAAAAGCAGGATGGGTTGAAAGTGTCCGTTTAAAAACAATCGCTAAATTTAGGACACTTACAAGTACATATATGTAGCCTATACAGTTGTTGGAATGAATTTTTTTAAAGTATCTAAGTTTAAGATTGAAAGATTGAAAATATTGGGAGCAATTACAAATCAAGCGTTCCTATTTCCAAATTTAAAGATTAATCTTAAATAGCTACAAACGTTAGTGGATTTTGTGGCAAAACAGATCAAAAATCATAAAAGATTTTAAAACTTCTTTCATTATTGCTTATTTGTGCTACTTATTTATAAAATTGATCATTTTTAAATACACTCACGTACAATAGAGAGCGTAAATCTATATTAAACTCAACTTATTGAAAGGTTGTGCATATTAATGAAGCAATTTAAAAACAGCTTTGTTAGCTCAAAATGTTCTGTCAGTTATGCAACAAGATTATTGAGATGAAATCTTTCCAGACAATGTAAGCTGGTTTAAATCATCAGAAATTTTCGAGAACTGGTTCCACTTTCGAGATAACATAACTTCATAAATAGCCATATATCGACATATGAGTGCCCAATATACAATACAATATAGATAAAAGGAGGCTTTTGAGCAAGTTTCTTTATTCGGATACGAGTAATCTGTGAAATAAAAGTCAATTTCTGATGGTCACTGTATGGCTGAGAACGAGGGTGGCCACTTTCGAAAACCACATCGCTCACTTTTTTCTCCAAATTAGTTTGTAAATGGTTTTACAATGGTTGGCTAAAAGTTTAAAGTAAACACAAAGCAAAAAGTGCAAACCAAAAATAGATTTAAAAAATAGGAACACCAAATTGAAGACATATACATGTAAGTGTGTTTTTAGTAAGCTGAATTTATAAAAGGTAAATTCAAAGTTTGTGGTAATTGGTGTCACAAGCGTTTAGTGTATCATTTAGTGCATTACTGTCAGGTTTGTCTCAGACTGCCAGTAGCCACCATGATTGGTTTGAAGGTAAAAAAACTCACGCTAGTGTATGAAGTCATCTTAAAATTTATTGCAGAGCCTGAAAATGAATAAATATTTTCATTTTGTTAGTTTAGTTACTGAATTAAATCCAAAAATATGGTTTTCTATTGTAAAATTGTAATTTGCATTTTTTTCTTAGTATGAAAACAGATTAAATTTTTCTTTTCTTTATAAATATGTTATGCTATATGCGATTAAAAACTCTAGGGTGCAACTTTACATGCATTAGTGTCACTGCTCTTAATGAACGCGTTTATGGATTGTTGTCATTAAAGCACTGGCGCAATTTGTGTTGAAATTTGAAGATATCTCAAGCAACATCGCAGAGAAGTATTTGCTGCAATGAGGTAAGAAAAAATTATTAAATATTAACAGGAAAGATAATTTGTAATCTTTACAATATTGATAACCCTGTCTGACCATCTTTCTTTTTCTTTAAAGCCATCTTAGAACATTAGAAAAAAGATTGCACCCAACTGGAATCAAACCTGTATGTTCAGAATCAAGAAATTGTCCAACCTACATGAAAAGTAACTGTGCATATAATTACTATGCATCTTGATATGTCACAGTAAAAAAATGGACATATAGTACAAAAGAATATTTACGTCTGATATTCTCATTATATTTTCATTGTTGCATAAAAAGCAGAAATAGTTATGACAAAAATTAACACATTAGGGCATTATGGATTCATGCAGCTTGCGGCATGATCACCCAACTCATTCAGTTGGTTAAACTCTCTGTCACATTGACCACGAAGACCCAATACACAGTGCAGTTAGTGCATTGATCCATTACTAATTGATTATTTTGTATTTTATCAGTTGTCCAGCAGTTTCCACATGTATAACGACGAGATACCTACTGATGATAACTAATAGCTTGCGCTGTAGCAAAGGTGCAATAGCAATTGTCAACTAGGTAGCTAATGGGAACTATTAATATGAAAATATGAGATAATATGACAAAACTGCAAGAGTGCTAGTGCCGATGTAACAGTTAAAAGATATATTTTGTTTAAATGCTAATATATACAAACTTATTGATTTTCCTGTGAACTGGTACTTAGTTGCTAGATTGCAACTTGAAGAACTAATGTGTTTATGAAATAAATAGATATTTTCAAGCCCAACAGTGACGGTAAAAAAATTATGCTAAATCCATTGAACAATTTTTTTAATGAGTCAATATTTTATTAATGATTATACAGCTATACTTCAAAACAAGATTGTTTAATAAGTAATTTTTACGAACATCTGTTGAGAAGTGAGAAACTGTCAACTAAAATATTACTTCATATTTTCATGGCTTTTATGGACTATGTTACTGACACGTTCTAAGTTATAATCTACACAAGTTGATCTTACTTTGGCCTCGCGCTGCTTTTTAGATCTAAAGATGGTCGCACACACTGCTCAACGTTCTCTTGAGGAATGTTAAATATGTTAAATAATTTTCATCATCACATTATAGTTGCCAGCGGTAAAAGGAGCTCTCAAAATTCCAATTATACTCTTGAAAACTTTACTATTACTCAATGTTTTAGTATTTGTAACATCTATTTGTGGTATATCAGAGTTGAAAAACTTTTTGTTTCATCCAGTTACACAAATTCCTCAACGCATAGCAGTCTTGCAATCACCATTAATAGGCTTTATTTTGTAAATGAGTTTACACTGAATTGTTCTAGATTTTATCAGAAAAGTCTCTGTATTACTTATCGTTTGCAATTTTTTTATTTTTAAGGCAATCTGACTGCCAGGAAGTTGCTAGATTAAAGTCAATAAAACTCAATTAAAATTTAACTGCCAAGAGGATAAATATGAGCAAAACTACATGTATGTCACGAGTTGTTATTGCCACAATTATAGTTGTATCCACTTCTGCATTCAATTTCTAGCTTTGCGCTCTCTCTTCTATTTGCACCTTTGCAGTTGTAAACATCATAATAGCGCTTTCGATCAATCTTGATTTTTCAACCAGAATCAATTTTTATTAGTGATAAATTTGAACCATTCTGACAATCTAATTACTTCAAACATTAAAATAATCACAAATGATAGGAAAATACTAATAATTAGTAATAAAGTCTCCAACAATTTTCAGTAAATGCATTTTTAATGTTAAAACAGGCAGTACCTTTTAAATTAGTCAGCTTATTTTAGGGTTTATCTCCCCTCAAAGCTACTGATGTGATTATCATCGATAATAAACACAAAAACCATAACTTTTCTTTCTCGTATTTATGCAGAAATGATTTAGTCTCTAAAAAAAATTTTTTTTTTTTTTTTTATTGATTTTCCAGCTACTGGCCTATCCCAAAAAGTGTTGTAATCTTGCCGCTAATTACTATGTTATGTATGTTTGTATTAATTAGACTTTTCATAGCTCAAGACAGTTTTTAATCCCAAGACCAAACACGAGCGGAGCAATTGTTTAAAAGATTTATGATAAATGCATGTGCACACAACTCATGTAAATTATTCATCCACACCGTCGCAACCCCTTGTACCAAAACCTCATCAACAAATTTAACCATTTTTAATGGAATCGATTAAATATAATAACTATACAAAACACATATAAACCTATTTAAATATGTTACCAAGATTTTGAAAATTGTCGACAATATCCTAAAACTTTCCATATGATTGGATTATATACAAATACACAGATTAATTTGGCAGAAAACTGCAACAAAAAACTTGACAAGCTTTTTTAATCAAAATTAAGACTGGCCAACGATACGCCAATAAAGCCACGCGACATATAGTACAACTAATAAGAAGGGCGCATTTCACAAGAAAAACGCGCTCATTTCACAAGTCTATAACATTGTCTAATTGCCGAAGGTTTCTAATACTTTTCCGTTTCTAATACTTTGCAAAAAAATTTAAATATAAGAATAATACTTTGAATTTATAAAATTATCATAAGAATAATTATTAGAATTTATTTGTCCAAAGGTTCCTGTAATAAACGTAGTCCGTTTGAAGCGTAGACTGATTTACAGGTACGAAATTGTGTTACACAGGCTATCAGACTATGTTTTTTCCCAATTATCAAAGGTTTCATTAAATTATTTAAAATGTTAGCCAAAATTATTTACATCTTATGTACAAGCTTGGGTCAAACTACAACGCCCCTTTATGACGAAAACATTTATTTATTTTGTTCCAGCTTGCAGAAAACTTCCAGACGTGTGAACGCCCATATTTGCTTTCTGCTAGATCGCTGTCAAAACCATTCTACATTCAACACAACCAAATTTCAATCTGTGTATATTACACAGCAGCTTGCCATTTTACTTCTAATATTGTATTTCAGAGATATAAAAAACATATTTCCTTATTGCTGTTGTTAAATTACATACATTACAGTAGGTTAGGCCTACAGCTTTAATTTGGATTCATTTTATTGTGGTAAAACATAGGTTTGAGATAGTAGTAGATTAGGTGTGAATTTTCTACAACTTTTTGTTTTGCATAATTGACTTTTTGAATTTAATTTCAAAACAACTTGACAACTTCATGGACATAAAACTTTCCAGAAAACCACGTCGTGGCCGACGCAGTGGCCGTCCACATGTCTCTCAATTATTACAGCTCAATAGGAGGATAAATAGAAGGTCCTCATAGCAACCATTAACATCAAATGCTAATGTTCAACAACTCACTACTCAAATTAATAACAACAACTTATCTGATTCAAACAATCCTTTAGTAGATGTTCTAGGTGATGTAAATGATATGGACTTGGCAGCCCCTTTGTTTCCCAATGATGACCATGATTTTATGGACATCATTGTCCATGAAAATATTACACAAACCAATATTGCTCCTCCCAATGCTGCCCCTTTCATCACATTCCTCATTTTCAATCTTTAGATTGTCCTGATTTGAAAGCACATAAATTACATAATTTGTTTATTGTATATATTTCAATACATCAGAGTCTTGGCTTTCGAATGAGCTATTGTTTGCCCTGGTGAGACAGACATTCGTTGGTGTTTATAGGATTTCCCCAGAGCTCTACTGCAAAAAAGTTTACTGGTATAGTCTCAAAAATTGTGACGTCACAACTCTCATATTTGTTGTTGTTTGCTCCTGCCGCTTATTTATCAACTACGAAAGTCACGATAATGACGCTAGTGGCAGGCGAAGGTAGGACAACTTCAGAGAACGAATGAAGATGACAAAGGAATCAGTGTCATTAGTTTTCCATGTACATATTATTTCTATGATAAGTACCTCAGACTCCAAGAACCATACTATATTTTCCCGATGATATTATGACCTAGCTCTTTATTTTTAATGCGATGTTAGGGATGACAACTGAGACTAATTAATTTCAAGCATTGCGTGATCTCGCGAAAGTGTGATTGACATTTAGTCCTAGGGTCACGCAACCCGCAGGTCATAATTTAATCGATGTGATTTCATTACCTTTATCAACGACAGTACATTTATTGAAGCATAACTAATTTACCCAAAACATGTGTTTGTATTGGTCGGGCGTTAGCACGATCGCGGGCATTGTTGATTATCTAAAATCTTAGTTTATTATTAGCGCTCTCCGGGTTTAACAGCACCAAATGTCACAGAAAAACGCAGCCTCAATGGCAGCGAAAGGGATCAAAGACCTAAGGCTAAATGAGAATTATGACGCCACATTTTGAGTACCTGAACCAAGTGTTTTTGCAGGACGTACTTTTGACACCCCGTTTTTCATAGTTCTATTATTATTTGTGTATTGAATATAGGCTCATTCGAAAGCCAAGACTCAGATGTATTGAAATATATAATAAAAAAATTATGTAATTTATGTGCTTTAAAGAACTGCGTAACAACTTTCTAGGCAGACTTGACAACAACATATCACAGCTCACATGTACTGGATGTAATGAGAAACATTTCATTACATACACTGCTCAAATACAAATATGTCATACGTGTCAACAACTTACCATGTCAAATTTCTAGATTGCTAGAAGCTCCTTTTTGAAGTCGTGCTCCCTCAACTTAAATTTATATCATCCTGAACAACTCTCATTTACACTATACTCTGTCAATTCTTGCTGACAATTACTTTTTAAACTACCAGCACTACCCTTTCTTTTTTCCATTATCACTTATTCCATTATCAAGTCGTGGGCTGTATGACAGGGAAAGTTCTAGTATAGAATATTGCATGTTAAATAACTAGATAGGAAGCTATAATATATGTAATCTGATCTATTCAATCTAACATCTGCATCAAAGACTTTGCTTGGAACATGCGCGTTTATTCTTTTACCGATCATGCAATTAAAATCTTTTGTATGACATGAATCAAAATTGATGTGGATATAAATAGCAAACCGAGCTCAAAACTGGGAAAAAAAGTTTCAAAATAAAATTATTTTTCCCAGCTAAATTTTTTTTCAGGTAAATAATAATCTGTTAAAGGCAACGCTTAATTCAAAGCACTAGTATATATATAATATAATATATAATATAATAAATATAATATATAAGATATAATATATAATATATAAGATATAATATATTATATATAATTTATAATATATATATAATATAATACATAAGGCTTATTGAAAGAGAGCTTTGAACAGAGGTGCACTACCTGTAAAGTGATCATTTTTGCATGCATTCTAGTTTTTATTTCAAAAACTCACCAAAAATGCTGCAGTACATTACCCTATAAAATATCAACTTTTTTGGCTAATCAATAAAAACTGTGGATCCATCTTTTTCCAATTACATGTAGATGTCTTATAAACAGCATGCAAGGTCTTCAACATCAACACAGAAATTATTTGCTTGTATATGTAGTAAAACTACTCTACATGTAGCTTTGTTATAAATGGTAAATAATATCTGTAGGCCAACTCAATATTCCATGCAAAACACTTTAACATTTAATATGAATTCATAGGGACCTTTACCATTTGTTCAAAAAAATAGTTTATATTACTTGTTTTCAATGCATCAGCAAACAAAGCATGAAGACTTTTATGTATAGTATTCTTATTATATCTTCATTGTTGCCTAAACAGCAGAATTATGTATGACAAAAGTTAAAACATATGGGCGTTATGGATACACGCAGCTTGCGGCATGATCTCGCAACTCATCCAATGTATTAAACTCTCGGTCACAGTGACCTCGAAGACACCAATATACATTGCAGTTAACGCATTGATCTGTTACCAAATGATTGTTTCGTATTTTATTTACTTCTCTGCAGTTTCCACATTTATATGGATCACGATGAGATACAAGCTGATGGCAACCAACAGCTGCCTCTGTAGCAAAGCTGCAATCACAATTGTCAATTAAGCAATGGAAACTCCTGCATTCTTGACACGTCATGAAAGTTTTTGTAAAGTCAACTATAGCTGATCTTGCTGCTCCACAAGAACAAGTTCGAAAAGTAAGATGCGGATAGTTGTGACAACTTGCTAAATGGTTAAGGAAAACACTAAATGAGAGAAAAGTGCATTTACACTTCATAAATTTACACCAGACCGTGCTACAATAAGGGCAATGAGAGAAAGGAAATCGTCTGTCTGCATGAGTGTCTTTTCTACATCCCGTGTCATTGTAACATGTGCAACCGCTGTCTTCAGGAGCACGTGGTGGTAGAATAGGTAATGATTGGTTGCTCAACAGAGAAGTTAGTTTAACGATTCCTTCCTAAAATACATGTATATCAACAAGATTGTTCAGAGTATAATTAACGGCTCTCGTTTTGTAATTATGAGTTTTTAGCATGTGAGATGGAATAAAGAATGCAGTTGTCAAGCATTACCTTTACAGCGAATAAAGTTTCAAATTCAGTTGCAAAAGTAATATTTTGAAAAGCCACTTTCTGATTTGGAGAAGTAATAAAGAAAGGCCGACCCGCTACCAAAAATGAACGTTATGTAACACAAGAATTTGATTAATAAAAAAAATTTTTTTAAGTTTAAGAAATCTGCTTGGGCCGTGTTTTTAGGGGTAATAAAAACAGGTTCTTAACTTATCAAGTCGTAGTTTAAAGATTACTCAGAGAGAGACACTCATAATGTTATGTATAACATGCTTATAAGTAGGAAAAATGTATAATGTATGTATTTATATCTACTGTATATATACATTATATGTATCTTACTTCAGTTTGGTTGAGCGCTCTGTGAGAGGTGCGGCACAAATAGCCTTTGTGCAAAGCTCATCAAATTTGTGATTTGAGCACTCTGGTGTCAGCACATTGACTTTCCTAAAGTCTGTGAGGCAACTTAGTTGTTTCATGGCAGGAAGTCAACTCTCATTAGTAATGGGATTTGTGTCCCTTGCCTAAGCTCTGAGCTGCACTGATGGGGCTTCAATAGCCAAAACAGTACTGTCTGTAGCATCAGTATATGCTCCCCCACCTCGGTTTGGTTGAGCGCTCTGTGAGAGGTGCGACACTAATAGCTTTTGTGCAAAGCTCATCAAATTTGTGATTTGAGCACTCTGGTGTCAGCACATTGACTTTCCTAAAGTCTGTGAGGCAACTTAGTTGTTTCATGGCAGGAAGTCAACTCTCATTAGTAATGAGATTTGTGTCCCTTGCCTAAGCTCTGAGCTGCACTGATGGGGCTTCATTTGCCGAAACAGTACTGTCTGTAGCATGAGTAAGTATATATATATATATATATATATATATATATATATATCTATAATTTCCTCCGCCAATTAACCTATATGGGTAGTAATTTCTGATCTAACTCTAGTCTCCTACCAGAGACCTGGAAGTTTGAGCACTCGTCTCAAGATCTTAGCTGTTCCCAATAGCGCACTTTTTGCAACTCACCTGAGTTGATTGCTGTTGGTATCTGGACAAGCCACATTTTATAAACCGATGTTATTGCTTCCAGTGCCTCAATAACTACTAGAATTACAGTTTTTTTTACGTCTCAGCATTTTTCAATCGCTTCTCCAAGAGGGAGATATTTCTCTACATTTTCTTTGCTGGCTATATTGTAGTCATTCGGTACTGCTATATCTATTATAGTAGCCCTTTTGTTCTCTTTGTCCGTCACCAATAAATTTGGTTGCTTATCTAGGACATACTTGTCAGTCCGGATGTAGTAGTCCTAGAGGGTCTTAGCACAGTCATTTTTATTGACCTTACCAGGAGCTTCCCGCTAGTGTTTTGGTTTATTAAGGCCATACTCATCACATAGACTTCTAAACACAACACCTGTGACATGATTACGTGTGTGTGTATGTGTTTACTCGGTGTATGTGTTTTCTGCTAGCTTCTTGCATCCACTGATGATGTGTTGGATGGTCCCAGGTGCATCTTTGCACAGTCTGCATCTAGGATCATCTCTAGTGTGATAGATTTTTGTTTGGAGTTGCCTTGTTGGGAGCACTTGCTCCTGGGCTGCCATAATTAGCCACTCTGTATTGGCCGTTAGTTTTCTTCTGTTCAGCCACATACATGTATATGTCAGGTGAAGATAGCCAACCTTAGATATTTGTCAGTGGTAAGCACCATGAAGAGGTCTCGAGTGCCAGTCAATTTCCTAATCTTCATTGTCAAAGCAGCTGATTGATATTCAGCTAGCAACTTATCTGAAGTGGTCATGGAGGCTGCATAGGCTTTGATGCTTTATTCTTCCTCCTTCACTGTCTGCTGTAAACTTCTGAGTCCCCTATGGCCATTTTCCCTATCAAGATACGATCTAGTAGTATCAGATTTTGGGTGGAGGGCTCTATGCATGGTCAGCAGTTTACGAGTTTTTACATCTGTTTCCTTTATGACTTTCTCAGTCCACTTTATTATGCCTGCTGAATATATTGCTATTAGCAGCACGTAGGTATTTATTGCCATGTCTTGATTCCTGGCATTGATCTGGCTTCGTAGGACCTGCCGCAGGCGTTTTTTGTATTCGGTAATGGCTTTGTGACGTACCTCGGCTTTGTGGTTGATGCTGTTTTGCATAATCCCCAAGTATTTGTACCCTATTTCTATATATTTTATGGTACCATTTGGCATTCTTAGGCCATATGTGGGCAGAGAATGGTCTTTCTTAAGTGCTAGCCTTCCACATTTCTCAATACCAAAGGTCATTCCAATGTCCATCTTGTATATCTGAGTGATGTGTATTAGCGAATTAATGTCCTTTTCTTTATTAACGTACAGATTGATGTCATCCATGTAGAAGAAGTGGTTTATCCTGGTGCCACTCTTAAACTGGTACCCATATTGGTTCCTCTCCGGCTTATTGCTTAGGGGGTTTAGGAATATGTAGAAGAGCAGGGCTGATAAGGAATCACCTTGATAGACGCCTCGCTTAATTGTACACTTGCCAGCTTTTTGTCATAAGCCTCCAGTTCCATCTTCCTTTTGGTCATTGACATATTGATGAATGCCAGAAGAACAGGGTAAACATTGTACATACGGAGGCACTCGAGTATCCAACTATGGGGAATTGAGTCATAGGCCTTTTTTGTAGTCATTCCAAGCCATGGCAAGATTGGTATGCATTCTCCTGCTGTCTTGACAGACCCTCCGATCCAGGAGTAGCTGATGTTTAGCTCTTCAGATGTTGCGCCCTATTCCTTTCCGAGCACTGGTCATATAGTGACTTATGTACTTTTTCAGTTTGTCCACAACTATTCCTGAGAACAATTTCCAGGTGATGGGCAAGCGCATTATTGGACGATAGTTCTTTTGAATCGGCTTCTGCTTTGGATCATTTATCATAAGTACAGTTCGTCTTTTGGTCAGCTATTTCGGATGATCGCCTTCCTCTATTAGGCATTCCATCTGCTTAGCCATTCTAGTGTGAAGTGATGTCAATTTCTTCAACCAGAAGGCTTGAATCATGTCATGGCCAGGAGCTGCCCAGTTCCTCATATGCTGCACTCTGCACTTGATGTCCTCTTTGCTGATGGCGAGTCCTTGCTGAGCCACAGTGCGTTGATGGCTATCTTTAAGCATTGTCAGCCAATTTGTGGTGGTGTTATGAGTAGTCTCTTTCTCCTAGATGTCCTTCCAAAACTTTGAGGTGCTGGATCGGGAAGGATCTGACATTGGCCTCCGCAGTCCACCTTTGAACTGTTAATAAATACACTCTAGATAGATTATTGATGAACTGTCTGTTCATTCTCTGGTTATCCCACTCTTTGGTGTATCGTTCCAGTTGTGCCGAGAGTGCTGCTAGCTGCTGTTTAGCAGATTCTAAAGCTTCTATTTGGCTTCATTTTTGGGCGCTCCAAACCGTGGTTAAATCTATCACTGAGCGTACTAACTTTCTTGCACAAGTCCTTGATCTTGTTTTGTAGCCTCAGCTGTCAAGATGAAATGACTTGAGGCCTTGTTGACAGTGGCTTAACACCCATCTCTTCCAAGACGACGGTTGCCGTACTGTAGATTAGGGCATTAGTCTCACTGATCGATTTAGTTGAGATCGGCTCCAGTGCCAAGTTAATGTCTTCTAATAGCTTCTCAGGTATAGCTTTGCTGACTCTCCGTAGTGGTACTACGATTCCATAATCATTAGCAGCTGGCATCTTGTTGATGATTTTTTTACGCAAGCTCTTTTACCCTTGGGTCAAAGTCAAAATGCATGTCTTGTTCAACCCGTGAGTCAACACAACATTGTGTTGACCAACACATTGTTGGTCAAGGTTGCTTGGGTGAACTGTTCCCTGATTTCATCTACCTAAAGTTCCGATATGAGCTGTTGCTTGATTATGTTACTCCGCTGAGCTACAAGTTGCTTAGCAGTTAGGGGCATTGCAGGGCACATGTTTATCTACAGTTTTATGTATCTTTCGAATGTAGCTCCACTTTTGAGGTGCACCCTTAAAGTAGCACTCATAAAGCAGGTTCATACCCCAACAACTGCACCCTTCTGATGGTCCTTAGACAATTAGATAAATATATTTATATACATACTTATATACTTATTTACATAGGTATAAATATATATATATATATATATATACATGTATATTTGTGTATATATATAAGTTTTTTTGTACATATACTCCTATACATATATATTTTTTTTGTACATACGTTTTTATGTGTACATATATTTATATATGCATGTATATATATATATATGTTTATATATATATATATTTATATATATATATTTAGGTGTCTCCTTATCACCGCTGCTCTTCTGCATATGCCTAAACCCTCTAAGCTATATGCTGGAGAAAACTCACTATGGGTACCAGTTTAAAAGTGGCACCAAGATAAATCACCTCTTCTACATGGATGACATCAAGCTGTATGCTAACAAAGAAAGGGACATTGATTCGCTAATACACTTCACTCAGGTATACAGCAAAGACATCGGAATGACCTTCGGTATTGAAAAATGTGGAAGGCTAGTTCTTAAGAAAAAACATTCTATGCTCACAGATGGCCTGAGAATGCCAAATGGTACCATCAAAGATATAGAAGAAGGGTACAAGTACTTGGGGATTATGCAAAGCAACATCAACCACGAAGCCGAGGTACGTCACAAAGCCATTACTGAATACAAGAAACGCCTTCGTCAGGTCCTACGGAGCCCGCTCAATGCCAAGAACCAAGTCATGGCAATAAATACCTACGCACTGCCAGTAATAAGATATCCAGCAGGCATAATAAAGTGGACTGAGGAAGCCATCAAGGAAACAGATATAGCAACTCGTAAACTGCTGACCTTGCATGGAGCACTTCACTCAAAATCTGATACTACTAGATTGTATCTCGATAGGAAAGATGGCGGTAGGAGACTCAAAAATGTACAGCAGACAGTGAAGGAGGAAGAGCAAAGCATCAAAGCCTATGCAGCCTCTATGGCCACTTCAGATAAGTTGCTAGCTGAATTTCAATCTGCTGCTCTTACAATGGACCTTTACCCTGATGATGAGGAAATTGACTGGCACACGAAACCTCTTCATGGTGCTTACCACCGACAAATTTCAAAGGTTGGGGATCTTCACCAGACATATATGTGGCTGAACAAAGGAAGCCTAACAGCCAATACGGAGTCGCTAATCATGGCAGCCCAGGAGCAGGTGCTCCCAACAAGGCAACTCCAAACGAAAATCTATCACACTAGAGATGATCCTAGATGCAGACTGTGCAAAGATGCACCTGAGACCATCCTACACATCATCAGTAGATGCAAGCAGCTAGCAGAAAATGCATACACTGAGCGACATAATCATGTCGCAGGTGTTGTGTATAGAAGTCTATGTGACAAGTATGGCCTTGATAAACCGCAACACTGGTGAAAAACTCCTGGCAAGGTCAATGAAAATGGTTGCGCTAAGATCTTCTGGGACTTCTACATCCAGACTGACAAGCATGTCCTGGCAAACCAACCAGATATAGTCGTGGTAGACAAAGAGAACAAGAGCGCTACTATAATAGATATAGCAGTACTCAATGACTACAATATAGACAGCAAAGAAAAAGAAAAGGTAGAGAAATATCTCCCTCTCGGAGAAGAGATTGAAAAATGCTGGAATGTAAGAACGTAGTAGTCATTGGGGCACTGGGCGCAATAACACCAGCGCATAAAATGTGGCTTGCCCAAATACCAACAGCAATCAACTCAGGTGAGTTGCAGAAAAGTGTGCTACTGGGAACCGCTAAGATCTTAAGGCAAGTGCTCAAACTCCCAAGTCTCTGGTAGGAGACCCGATTCAGAGCAGAAACTACCACCCATACGATTTAACCGGGGTGAGACAACAATTTTTTTTCATTTAAATATATACATACCAAAATTATAAAATTGAACAGTTTATTTATTTTTTCTAGCTACTGACAGTTTCTTGCTAGTGCAGTCTTCAGGCTGTAGACTTCAAATGAAGAGTTGAAGTTTACAGCCTGAGGATTGCACTAGCAAGAAACTTTCAGTAGCTGAAAAAAATATAAGTTAGCCATTCAATTTTCTAATTTGTACGGCTCCATTCTATGTTGAGCACTCTGATTTTAGTTCTAAGTATGATATATTTCAATATATGTATATATATGTATACATATATATACATGTATATATATATATATATATATATAAGTTAATGATATAATGGATAATAATAATATGCCATTGTTCTTTTATAAAACAATGCTTTGTTCCAACAATATTAATTGTTAAAAGCTAAGCTGAACAAGACTGTATAGTATTTTCATAATGTTATATTAAAATGTCTATCGCTGTTCGTTGGTATGTGATTCAGTCTGTTTAGCAATAGCTATTAAAAATTTCAGATGAAAAATCTTTATCAAAAAAGATTTAAGCTCGGAATATCTTTTTCACCAGGCAATACGCTAACCATTTGAGCTACGCAAGAGTCACTTAATTTATTGGGTAATATGAGACAGAGTTAAAATACAAATAGCGACTCTGCATTACATTATGGCGCAATGTCGGAAAAGCTTGCAATCATGCCTCTTTTTAGTAAGCTTGCTCAAATTAGCTGGCAAGGTGCCAGCCTAGTTGCAAATGGCAAGCAACTGTATTTCCTGCCTTTGCTTATAAGTGGTTTTTGAAACCCAATCAATGTCGGGCATTTCGTGTAAAAAGAAAACATTAGAAAATCATTGTGGTGTTAAGTTACGTGGTGACTTTCCTGGCTCTTTGGCATAAAAACTTTATTTCTTTCATGATTTGGTAAGCACCTTAATTTAATATTCTGGGGTGAAAACTATAGTATAAATTTTTTTATCTTCAGTTTTAGGTGTTTTGTTGATTGTTTGACAAGAGCTGACAATTCATGGAGCTGACAGATTCCAATAACATTCTGTTTTTCATGTAATTGCAGAATTACTTTGCCAATTTCAAACAAAATGCTAAATAGCTAAAAAGGAACTTTTAAATTTCTTCTTGACGGGAACTTTTTAAACTTTTCTGGAATTACTTAATAAAGAAATTGCAATAAAATAGTTTTCATACCCATTGTACAGCACCCAAGCCATCGTGTTTGCCAATCCAAGTGTTCAGCCCAGGGTACTCTGGCCCTGATTCATGTGCAAAAAAATCCAAACACCACCTGACAACATATTGATCTCTTGTACCTGGTGGATTAATCTCGAGGTATTCAAGAGCAACTTTTGCAGTAAAAGCGGTAATCTATAAAAAGGAGGTAACTTTAACATCAGATTTTTAAAATCGCAGATGGTCTTATATATTTATATATATATATACATATATATATATATGTTCAAAACAAAAGACATTGACTGCAGTAAAAAAATGCTTTTGAAAACAAATCCTGAGTTTTTAAAAAACGGGAAACCTATAAATATATAATAATGATAATTAATTGCCCAATAATGTAACTATATAATAATATAATTGATCTATTATTGATAAATCTTATATAAAATGCTTAAATATAGAAAAAATACCAGTTTAAGCAATAAGTAAATTACTTTCTTTGCATGCAAATCTTACATAATGTTCAATTGAAAAAAAAAATTTAAGTATAAAAATCTGTTTATAGCATTTCCTTTTTTTATTTTTGATGTAAGTAAAATTAGACGACACACACACGCACACGCACACGCGCGCACACCCCCACACGCACGCGCACGCACACACACATTCGCAAACACAAGCACACACACATGCACCCACACACATGCACATGCACACGCACACGCACACATGCACACACGAACAGGCACGCACATTTGCATACATAGCAATTAAACATTCAAATATTAATATCATTTGAAGCATATATAAGTACATTTGTATATACAATTATATATGGCTAAATATGGGGACCAAAAAGATTTGTATAATTATGCATATATATATTACATAAACGTTCATCCGCCAAAGACATTCAATAAAATGAATTTTCATTATATATTTTTATACCTTTAAACCTATGTGTTCATAATTCCTAGTGTTTGTCTGTTTTTAGTATGTCCAGTTACCGCGATAATGTTTTACAAACAAAGTCAGCTTCTTAATAGATATGAGCTATGAACTTTTGGTTATGCATGCACGCAAGCCAACCTACTAGACTGTATATCTAACTATCTGAAGCATGTAATACTCATACACATATTCATTTCAAAAGTAATATTGGTGTATTAACTAACTCTCCTGAAGATTACACATAACACTTAGGCTGGCATTACTAATACTATCGGTGTTTAACACAAGCAGCACATGTAACACTCATTGGGCTTGCATCTCATTGGCCTCTCAGTATAATAGGGTTATGTTACCTTAAATTACTAGATGAACAGGTAGGCTGCTCAAGTTCATTAGGTAAGAATTTTATTACTCGTGCTATATTAAACATTTTGGTAATAAACATTTTAAAATTAAATATATAATATAAAATATATGAAATATATTTTTAAATAAATATATTTCTCAAAGTATGCCGTATGCATATTTGTAGGATTGATTGTCTAGTTATAGCAAGTATTTTAGCATTTTACCAACACGCTACAAACACTCGGTTAGGAAACTTTGTTCTATGGCGTTATCATATTTGATATATCAAAACCATATGCTAATTGTTTATGTAAAGTGCCCATACGTTACAAAGCTCCGAGAAAGAAATATTTTGGGATTTGTGTATATGCAGTCCGATGCTTCTTTGTCTTTATTTTGTTAGAGCTAATTTGTTTAGCCCCTCGATATCGACAACAATTTATCCATGAACTCAACATTTGGCGACTTATGTACTAATTGTATACGTTATTAGAAGATATCAGTAGCTCGCCATGGCAAGTTCTGCATTATTCGCTACAGTAAAACAGTTTCGCAAACACAAAATTTTAGCTAATTCATTTGTTTATTGATACAATGGTCACAAAGCATGATGCTTTCTGCCAAACCGTATCATCAAACATTTTTCTCTAAATAATTTTTTTTTCATTTGGTACCTTGTGTTCCACATTCCTTTGTTACAAACAAAATATTTTTGTTTCCTCTTTCTACAGATTTAGCGTTATTTCTAGTAGTTCTATTTAAAACTTCTTTGTTTATATAAAAAAATTTCAATTTGTTATTTGACGTTTATTTTAATATCGATATAGCATATCAACAAGGGCAATTTCATCTTCTCAACAGATGAATATTGAGTTGTTACACACGTGTTTCACAAAAATTCCTATCAGTGCTCACTTTTTTTTTAACTTACCCATATTTTCTTTTAAATCTAACCACGAATAATTTCTCAGAATAATTCGTGAATAATTTCACGTTTTACAGCCAACATTTGTAAAATTACTATAAATTTATCTGTTAGATTTTTACTGTACCATTGTGTAATATTTCAAGTATCAGTTATTCCTCACTCTCTTACATTTACCGATATAGATACATATTTACATTATCTTATTACATTTAGAAATTTTTTATAATTTTTGAAATTTATAATATCAACTTTGAAAGTTTGTTTTGGTATTGTTATTTCAATTTGCATTTTTCAAACATAATTTGAATATCTTGTTTTAATTTCAAACATTATTCATTTTTCTATCAACTTTTACAACAAATACCTTTAAGATTATACATGTATGTAAGATTTACTGTACAATCGTGTAAAATTACAAGTATCAGTTATTCCTCACTCTCTTATATTGACAATAATAGATACATATTTACATTATCTTATTAAATTCATAAACTTGTAGTTGTATAAATTTGTAAAAACTTTTAAAGTTTAAAATATAAGTTTTTAAAGTTGGATTATTATCATTATCATTTCAAAATGCATTTTTTAAAGATAATTTCAATACAGTGTTTTAAGTTCCAACATTATTCATATTTTTACCGCTGTTATTATTACTTGGTTAGTTTCCCATCTTTATTATTAATATCATTTTTTATTCAACCATTTTTGGCAGACCTTGTTGTAATAAACTTCCAACTACAAAATACTACCATATTCTGCCATATATTTTAGTATCGTCATCTAAAGTTTTGATGGATAGCTTTTTGTGGGACAGTAACCCTTTTATACCCATGCACTTCTTTGCAAAATTTTGGTTATTAATTCAACATATTCAGAGATTTTATTTTGTTTTCTCAGTTTGTTTTAACCAAATGTTTACCAAATGATCTTTTATTGTAACTGTAGCAAAACCGACTAAGTTTAGCTATTACTTGCTAATTATTTCACTTTTACATCTAAACAATTTTATAGGTGTTTTATTTTTTTTAATTTACTAAATTTGCACAAAATATTTTTCTCATGATACTTAGTTTAAAAGTTTGTTGTTTACAAAGCTTGAAAACTTTTACAGTTGTTTTTATTTTTTTCTCAAATTATTTCAACTACACAAAACACTTTTCTCATGATACGTAGTTTAAAAGTTGGAATGGAAAATAGTGTTATATATGTGTTAAATACAAATAATTTTCAATGCAAAGAGTTTTTTATTATCCGCGCAACGCCAGGGTACGAGTACAGCTTATGGCATAAAATGTTGACAATTATGGTAAATATTACTTAGTTAGTTTCCAATTGTTAATATTAATATTGATTTGTCATGAAACCGTTTTTTTGCCGAACTGTTTTAACAAATTTTTAACTACAAAACACTACCATAATCTGTCAGATTTTTTTTAATAAATTATCAAGTACATATATTCTCAGAGGTTAGACATTATCTAATGCTCTAAAATAAAGATCTTGCAATGATTCGTAAGAGTACACAAGACTTCTTCAAAACAGACTACATTTAACCATTGCTCGCTAATTATTTCATGTATAAACACCTTTACTGATGTCTTATTTTGTCTGCAAATTTTTTGGATTGGAACAAACTGTCTTGCTCATAAAATGTTTTTGAGAATTTTTGTTTTTATTGTCATGTAATAAACTTTGTGTTCAACAATAAAAGTCTTGAAATTTTAAATCTTGTATACATGTTTGTGGTTTATATGCTTACTGGGGAACCCATCACTATTAAAATGGGTAATGCACTATTTGTGTACCTCTTGGGTGGTGTAGGAATGACAAAGCCACAAATATTACAAAACTTTCAATTCATTCATGGTTTTTTCGTTATTTCTTTGAATTGAAATAACTTCTACAATCAGTTCTATTTAAAAAAAGTTTTCTTTGTTTGTATGAACATTTTTACCATTTTTTTATTCATTGTTTAAATTAACTCCTTGTTTTAACATCTTTTAACTCTAATTTTATCACTTATCTTTTTGCGAACACTTTTTTATTATAACGGACAGCGAAAACGGATAAAACAAAGTCTTAACTGTGAAGGAAAAATGTAATAGTGAAGGGAAAAGATTAATACTGCAATATAACATTTTACAAGCAAGGTTCATTCCAAAGTGTGATAGATAAGAAGTCCAATAGGCTTAATTTATTTCGGATTACTAAGACAAAATTTACACCTAGGTAGCCTCTATGTACTGCATATGAAGATTCATAAAGCTACCATAAAAATCTGTACATTTTGGTGGTTTATGTGCCTACTGGGAGCCAGCCATTTTAAAAAATGAATATATTTTTCGCTCTTTTTGGATGTTTTTGATGATGGAGGGTGGGTGGTTAGACCTTGTGCACGTATCTAGGCATATTATTTGGCTTGCTGAAGGGTCTATATAATTCATTCTGTAGATCTAACGATATATCCAAAAAGTCAACGGTGCTTTTATTTGCAGCTACAGATATTTTCAGCCCATATCAGATAGAAGGTCAATAGATACGTGCACACAAGATCTAACCATCCACCCTCCATCATCAAAAAAATTCCGGCATCAGTCAACCTGCGCCTCTCCGCAACATCATCAAACCAAGATATATTTAGACAAAATACTAAAGAACACCAAGAAGCACTTAATAGAAGTGGATACCATCATAAACTGACATTTAGTAAAAATACAACATCGCATGACACCAGAAACAAACACAGGAGAAATATACTTTGGTATAACCCCCTTTCTCTAAAAATGTTCCCACCAATATCGGAAAGCTTTTCTTCAGAGCTCTGAGTGAAGAATTTCCCAAAGATTACGAACTTTATTCGATATTTAATAGAAACAATTTAAAACTTAGCTATAGCTGCATGAAGAATATTGGACAGATTATTACAAATAACAACAAAGCGCAGCTATCAAACGAAAAGCCAACAGCAAAATGCAACTGTCGAGATAAAAGTACATGTCCACCGCCAAATGCATGTTCGTTCAGTACTGTCATCTATCAGGCTACAGTTATAACCAACGAACTTAATGCTACCAAACAGACATATGTTGGCCTGACAGAGGGCTCATTCAAGAAAAGATATTACAACCATCGTAGCAGCTTCAACAATCCATCAAAACGAACTTCAATAGAACTAAGTAATTATATATGGCAGCTTAAAGATCGATCCATTTAGTACGACATCAAGTGGAGAGTTTTGAAAAAAGCGAGTAGTTACAATAAGACCAGTAAACGCTGTAATTTGTGTATTCGGAGAAATACTTCATTCTATACAAACCTGAGCTTGCAAGCCTAAACTCAAGAAACGAGCTTGTGTCAAAATGCAGACATTCAAATAAGCACTTAATTTGCAATGCTGTGACATGAACCAATTAAATTGTTGTATTATATGTAGCTGCCCTCTATCGTTAAGCTACTCAATGTGTTTTTACGTACAGTCATATGAGCTTCAGATCATTTTAATTTTACCTGATGAATGGTAACAACCATGAAACTTTATGTTGTAAAATGTTTTAAAAGTTTTCAGTTCTTAATATAGTTTATATAAATGCTCTATTTTAATATTGAGCACTCTCTTCCAGTGAACTGCAACCTTCTTCTTCATCATCAGTATATATATATTGTACTAGTTACAGAAAATTGTTGCACTTGTTTTTGCAGCTACCAGAAGTTTCATGACTACTCCTGTCAATCATCAGGTTGTTGCCGTAGCAGCCTGATGATCGACAAGTCTTGACAGGTCGTGAAACTGAAAGTAGCTGCAAAAATAAGTACAGCTATTTTTCACAACTAGTTCTATTTGTTCTATTTTTGTAAATTTTTAATATTTTAGTATTACTATAGTGTTTTGATCTATGAAATAGAACCTTTGTTGCAATTATAAATATTTATATATACATATAAATCATGCTAACTGTTACACTGTCCCTGTTTTTTAAATTATCATGTCTCACTTAAAAATATTTCAATTCAAAGAGCTAGTCTGTATTATTTTTTAATCAAAAAATTTGTCAACCAGCTTTAATATCAGAGATAAACAAGGTTCTTACCCTGGCAATTCCTTCCCATGTTATGCGATTGTTTGGAAAGCACAGAACTCTCGCAAATTGATTGAGAAATCGATGAAACTGAACATCTAACATGTCTACTGTAAGCTCGACCGGTTGCTTATAGGCTGCAATTAATTGTTTTACAGGACTATAAACAAATATAATATATCATATAGACATACATAATTTAGAAATTAAATGTTAATCAGATCTCGGTTATTATATTATGTGAAGTCTAATCTAGTATATTCAGTGCCTAGATTAGTTTAGTAGATTGATCTAGTTTAATAATGGCCGCTATAAAACATGTGTTATATTTCGCTTTCAATCAAAATATATAATTTTAAACATTGTCACAGCATGATGTTTGTCAAACCCACAAACAAGTTGTTCAGAACGGTTTAAATGATAATTTTTAGCAACAGTAACATGTGACTTCTTTATGCCCTAAGTAATCCTCAAAACTTCATTTGCCGTAAACTTCAATTGCCAATTTTTTCAGTTGTGGCAGCAGTTACATGTATATGTATTTTTTCGACTGAGAGAAATAGTTGCACTAGGTTCTAACCTATGTTTTACAATATAGCAAAAATTGCGAAAACTTTCTTGTTTATTCACACTAAATAAACCGTTTTTAAAAAACAATAATCTTTATCATACATATAGCATGGAATGTTTTTAATTTTTTGCAATACTTTGGACAGCAAAAATTTGGAAACCAAAAATTTTAAAATTTTCACTTATTTTTACAAGGTTGTTAGTACTTCACATACTCACTAATTTAAAAGTAAAAAAATCTCACTGATGTCTATTGACTACGTCTTTCAGATTTTTCATTCAAACATTACACCAACTTTTCTGAAAACCATTTTAATTGTCTGTGGTTTACTTTGAAAAACAGAGCCATTTCGAAAATCTTTAAATGGCTATTTAGGATACTAATCTACTATGCATTTTTGTTAAAAGCGGTGACTAAAATAAATCTTGAAATTTCATTTCAAAGAGAAACTGGAATCCAACCTTTCCCAACTCAATGAATAAAATGCTTTAAGTAAGCATCTCTATCTATTCAGACCAACGCAATGAATGTGTGTAAACCGCCTACTGGCTAGCTTTATTAAACAATACTCGATTTGTTTACTTATTCAGTATTTCAAAAATTTGGTTTCCTAAAACAAATTCGAACAAAAGTTTGTAAAAAAACATTTGTAAAAAAAAAGTTTGTAAAAAAAATTTGTCAATAAGTAAATTTAAGGAAAAAAATTTAGCAAATGATACAAAGTCATGCTATGGTTCCCTATACTGGCATCACATATGATAATCAACATACTTAAAAGATCAATAGCTTTAAGGAAGTCTTTTATGTGGTCAGATTCTAGGATAGAAACTGTTGGGTTAATAGTTGCGAGGAAATCTTGAAAGTCTATTCTTCGTAAGCGGAATTGTTCACTTGTGAGTTGCATGACAGCCCTGTAAAGATTAAACATATATATAAATTTTGAACAAAAATGCACTAAAGTGATTTTGGAGCCCATCAAATTTCGTAGCAGAAGTTTATTATGAGGAAGTTGTTTCACATCAACAGAAACTTTTTTTGATTTTGTTTAATAAAAATATGAAACAAAATAATTATATTCTAAACTACAATAGATGTTCAAATAATGTAAGGTACCTATAACGTAGATTTTATTTACCGCAAAGAATTGATGTAAAATTTGTGTCTCGGATTATGCTAAAAGCGCTAAATAAAGCAGAAAATTTTGGAAGTTTATAAAATACTGGATTTAATAACCAGAATCGCTTTGTCAGCCTTAAAACATAATGTTTTTGCCGCACTTCACACAAAAAAAAATGTTGAGGTACTGTATTATATTATAATACTACCCTGGCGACTTAGTGAACAATTACAGATTATGTGATAAATACCAATGAAGTATCCACTATAAATGTGTACACAAATATTCTAAGATGTTGAAAGGCAGATGATTTGCTATATCATTAAAACTTCAAGCTGCTAATTATATGACACAAGCCTTCATCCCAAGCTCTTTCGGACAGTTGGATAAACATAGTACTTATTACAGTAAAAAATGTGATATTTTATTACTTCTAAAAACATGTGTACCAACAACACTTTTTAGTGTAAATACGTAATACAAAGTAAATGTTAATTTTAATTTAGCATACTGTTTTATATCTCTAAGATGTTTGGTGGTTAATCACAAAATTTAAGTTTTCCTCTAAAACCAACTGTTTTGATTATTGTAACAACTAGGTTATAAAGCAATTCACAAATTGTTTGTTGCAAAACTTTGCATTCTTTTACTTGTAAAACATTTAGCTACGCAAAAATGAAAAGTTGTTTTATTTTGCTTATAAAATGCTTTACTTTTCAATTTGTATTTTTATTGCCAGTTTTTGAGACCCAGTGAACTTATTTACATTTAAATGTAGTGAAATGCTGTAGAAACAATTTTTAATCTACATGTATCTTCAGAACATTTTCTTATAATTTTTGTTAGCTCAGAGTGCTTTTATTATATTATATTATATATATTATCTTATATATAATATATAATATAATATGATATAATAATATAATATATATAATATAATATCCTATTATAATATTATATCTTTTATCATATCAGCTGTAGTTTTTATTGCATAATACCTTGATGAGAATGTAAGTGTTAAGTGAAAAATTATCCCACGACCAAACACGAGCGAAGCGATTGTTTGGGAGATTTATAATCAGGCCTGTATTCACTGGTTGCAAGTTGGGGCGTCTAATTTTAGGCGATTAGTTATGAACATCTGGGGGTGTTGATGGGCGGTGTAAGCCCCCAGCAGGTTTTTCTTATGTAGGGCCTTAGTCGGGCCTCTTGTGTGAAGTTTAAAAAATTTATCGGAAAGTATCAACATTTTTTTATGTTTTTGAGATTTGTTTTGAATTAGGTGATGTGACTGACGAGACATTTTTAAATTAAAATAGGCAAAACTTGACCGCAGTTAAAACGCTCAGAAAAAAGACATATTTTTCTTATGAGCGTTTTAACAAATATCAATTTTGCTGATTGTATTTTAAGTTCATACGGAGGTTTCCACGCTTTTGTTGAGACATGGCCAAGCAGATGTTTGGAAAAACTTGATATTTTGCAAATCTTTATAAAGGTCGTTAACAAGAATATTTTGCCACTGATGATGATAGTAATGACGCCTAAGAACTACTAAAAGTTGTTGTTTGTCTCAATGGCTTCAAATAGTGTGATATTCTCCAGCAATAAACCCGTCTCCATAGCCGTTGGGCAAATAACTTTTCGAATAAAGTATATTGAGCTCGAGTTATCTGAAGCAATTTATCATTGCGCGGGAACGGACCAAACCAATCCGTTTGAGTTAACCTTGTGTTTGAGATGAAATGTTACATTTTATCCGAGGGCGAGTTATCAGAGCTTGACTGTACTAAGCCGTTCCTAAAGTTCCTAAAAATTTGGGACGGCTCAGCCGGCCAGCTGACCCAGGGAATACAGGCCTGTTTATGATAAATGCATACAAGCAAACAACTCCCAAAAAATTATCCGTTAACGGCCGTGACAAACCCTTGTACCGAAATTTCTTCAACAAATTTAACCATTTTTGTTTTGAGCCATTTAGGTATAATAATAATAATAATAATAATAATACAAAACACATATAAACCTATTTAAATATGCTAACCAGTTTTTGAAAGGTTCCCGCAATATCTCAAAACTAACCCATCTGATCGGATAATACATAACTAGACAGACCTAAATAGACAGATTAATTTGGCCTAAAATCAAAATAAAAGTTTGCTAAGCCTATTTTAATCAAAATTAAGACCGGCCAAGGAAACGTTAATAAGGCGGTGCGACCGAGAGTAGAACTATTAAGGCGTCCGCATTTCACGAGAAACAACGTACTCATTTCAACAGTCTAACACATTGTCCAATTGCCGAAAGTTTCTGTAATTAACGTTGAAGTACTGAAAAGCAATCATTTTTTTGCCGATTCTACTGGGCGCTAACATTTTAGACACTTATAATAAATACTTTAGTATTACAACTGATGTCCAAAGCAGTAAAAGTAAAGAAAATGGTGATGCTATTTTTCTATCGATTCTTTTTTATTTTAACGATTTATAACGATACAATATATAATTACCGTAGAAGTACTGAAAAGTAATTGTTTCTTTTTGCTGGTTCTACTAGAATCTGGCATTTTGAATACTTATAATCAATACTGTGGTATTTCAACTGATGTCCAAAGCAGTGAAAATAAAGAAAATGACGATGATATTTTTATAACCATTCTTATAAGATTATTACAGTATTTAATTGTAAGAGCCATTATTCGATTTTATAAAATTTATTTATAAGAATCATCATTTTAATTCACAAAATCAAAGTGTATAGTGACCGATGGTGTGCAATATGTTAGTGTTATTTCTTTTCTAAAGTATTTGTTGGTGGTACTACGGCTGTGACCAATTTTGCTGTGCTGCCAAGTCATTTTAATATCTGCAAAATTAAGTAATTGGCCTACATTTTCTTATAGATACACATCTATTTTTATGAAAACCAGCTAAAATTTGTTTAGTTTTAATTTCTGCCTATTCTTTTAGATATAAATACAGAAATCTAAATAAATATCACAACCTCTTGATATTGGTTGCTATGATTTGGTATGCTATGGTTGCTATATACAACCTGTAGAGGATGTATATAGCAACCATAGCATACCAGGTCATAACAACCAATATCAGGAGGTCGTGATATTTATCAAAATTTCTGTATTTATGTCGAAAAAATTAGACTGAATTTAAAAATTCAGCTCATTAAATATGTATATATATCTATATATTTCTTAAGGTCTGTCGTCGTCGGAAATCAGGCTATAGATCTTAAAATCTTGGAATAAATATTCCGTACCACAGAGGATTCGATTTCAGACAAAGTTGTTTGCCAGTCTAACGCCTTGACCACTAGACTACGAAAGTCGAACTGCTAGCCTGCCAATATAAGTCGTTTTATCAGAGCAAAACCTAACTGCTATGCGTGTGACACGGGTCATAGCATAACGTCACGAGAAGCTGTTCGCTCACGTTATTAAACTGGCTAACAGCAAAACTCTCACTACTTCTCATTGTTTATAAGACAAAACACTTTTCTCATGATATGTAGTTTGAAAGTTAGAATGGCAAATGTTGTAATATGTTAAATACAAAGCAATTTTCTGTCCAAATACTCTTCTATTACACGGGCAACGCCGGGTGGCACGGCTAGTAATATATATATATATATATATATATATATATATATATATATATATATATATATATATATATATATATATTACTAGCCGTGCCACCCGCATAAAATGTGGCTTGCCAAAATAACGACAGCAATCAACTCAGGTGAGTTGCAGAAACGTGCGCTATTGGGAACAGCTAAGATCTTGAGGTAGTATCTCTGGTAGGAGACCCAAATTAGAGCAGAAATTACCACCCATACGAGTTAACCGGGGTGAGGAAACCATTTATATATATAAAATGTATAATATAAAATATATATACATGTATATATATAGTCTACGCAAATTTTTTGAAAGCTTTATCAAAACTTATTTGTAATTTTCTGCCATTGTCGATTGAGTTTTGTGTTTGATGTGATCTGATCGCCAAAATGTTTCAGGATTAAAACAAATAAATTTTATTGCGATTACAACGCAAAGATTTGTGATTTTAGTTGCACATCTTGTACGACTGTACTTGAAATCTTTTTAGAGTAGTCAGATGCTGTTTAGATTAGCAAGGAATGCAATTTTTTAATCAAACTCACAGACTTAAAGCATAATTGGTTACTACTTCTACAGTCGATGGTGGACGACGCGCAAAGGGGAATTCTCTATCAAAGTCAGTTCCTTCCAATGCCATATGTACTCTCGATATTGAGCCGTTTGTCAGTTTTAACCCACAGGCTGCTGCCGCAGCCACTGCCATTGTTTTCTTTAAGTAGTTTTCTTGGCAAAAAGGTTTGTGTGATTAGCCAGTCTAGTGTTGATGTCTAAAACCCTCATACTTTGGTGATGTAACTGGCTGATGGAATGCGCAAAATAGCTTTAATCTTAGCAGTCAGTTACTAATTAAAAAAAATTAACTAGTTAGGATATTAACCCTACTTAGTATCAAGAACTTTTTAATCCATTGCCCTACATCAAGCATACTAAAAACTTGTAACTTTTTTTATTCAGGTAAAAATTAGTTTAGAGGTTTAGACATCAATATATTTTTTATGTAACTACTATTATTGCTGGACTTAAGCATTTCATAAAATGTTCAAGAAAGAACAAAATGGTTTTGCTTTGTTTTTTTCTGATTTTTTTTTCTGCGAAAGTTTGCTTCTTTAGTACCAGAGTAATTCGACAATGTTAACCTTTTCTGATATCTCATATTAAGGTTTGAGCTACTGTCTCGCTGAATTGCTGTACAGAGCGCTAACTAAAACTACTTAGTCTGAGTTGTGAACAAATCTGTCGCATAAATTTTCACTTTTCAAAGTTCTAGTGCCTTTAGGGCAAAGCCAACATCTCAAAAATAATAATAGCTATGTTAAAATACTCTTTGCTGTAACATTTGATTTGCTAGTTTTACATTTTTGTTAGGAGAAAATTTGAAAAATGTTGAGGAATCAAATAAAATCAGCCAAAAAAATAAGTTGTCTTTGAATTTTAGGTCGTTTATATGTGTGATGCACCCTATATAATCAACTCAACCTTGTTATGCCTTTTTTCAGACCACCGCATTAATTTACTGATTTTTGTTTTGCGTAGTTTAATTATTCTAACTATTAAATCATGAATATAAATATTAGCAATAAATAAAAATAATATTAATTGTAAATTATTATGTATTATAAATAGAAATTAAAATCTAAAAAATATTATACCATAAAATAAAAAAGATCACACTTTTTACAATTTTTGAATTTTTTCATAAAGATTTTGAGTTGTCTAGTTTTTAGTTTAGAGTCAATTCTTTTTTTCATATTTAATCCAGCAAGAAAATATGAAGAACTTTTAATATCCAATAAATTAAAATTGTTTTATTTTTTCTGCTAGTTTTTGTTTACTAAGTTTTTTTTAACAAGTTAATATTAAGTTAGTGGCATTGATAAGAATTTGGAATAATCAAACGCAATTGGTAGCTTTTAAAATAACTAAGATTACCTGAAATACTGATATACATATATATATATATATATATATATATATATATATATATATATATATATTTATATATATATATATATATATATATATATATACATATATATATATATTTATATATATTTATATATATATGCATATATACATATATGTATATATATACATATATATTTATATATATAAATATATGCATATATATATATGCATGTATATAAAAAATATATATATATTTATATATAGTTATAAATATATATATAAAAATATATTTATATATATTTATTTATATATACATATAAATATATATATTTTTATATTTTTGTATATATATTTATATATATAAATATATATATATATATTTTTATTTGTAATAGATAAATGATCAAGCCTACTGTAAACAGCACTCTACGCTCTAAAATGTATTGAGAAAATAAATAAATAACAAACTAAATAACTAATAGTAAAATATATTAATAACTAGAGGGTTGGAATAGGTTAATGATTCAATAGGTTCATTTTTTGTGATTCACTGGAATTTTCTCTTTTTGTTTGGATTAGCAGTATTAGCTACAATAATATTCATTAGTGGAGTTCTCAGCAGTCCTTTTCCCAGAAAGTAGATCCACTATAATTTGACAACTAGTAAAAGCTCGAAATTAATATTAACAAACTCTGTTTGTTAATATTAATTGTGGTGCTGAATTGTATTGCAGCCCGAATAAATCCCATTAAAACAATGCCTAAGCTGTTTATAGCAAGCATTTGCAAAATAGCAAAATACATCTTGCTATATTAATTAAGTACTACCAAACAAGCATAAAGATAGTGTGCTGATATTAAATTCATAAAACATTGTTATATGCAACAGTAACACCAGTGAGAGCAGTCTCAACAAAGTTTTAATTGCATTTAAAAAAGCAATTTACAGGCATGTACAATTTTTTGTAAAATTTGTCAAGAAATTAATCAAACTTTTAAAATTTCAAACAATCTTTAAAATTATGTTAGTTTTTAAAAGGTTACAATATAAATGTTTTAGACTCTTTTAAGTTTTTAAATTCGTATTATTTGGTTAACCAATTTATCATAGTTAATATTATAGTAATATTTTTGCTAAACTAAAACGTGTTCTTTTATCTTTAACAATTTGAAAGACAGCCTCTCACATTTGGTTGAGTATTTCATAATCTTTACTGCAATAAAAAAACTCGACATAAACGGCGAAAGTAAATTATTTCCTGGTCGCCATAAAATTTACTTCCATGTTCCTTATCAAGGTTATGCAATTAGTTTCTATTACAAGTATTTTATGCTTGAAATGCTCATAAAAGCGTTAGCTATGCTTTATTTATTTTAACTACAGAAATTAAATTTCGTAATAATTACATTAAACAACACTTAGTCGCTTTCAGAGCAAATTTTATAGCTCACAATAAAAAATTATTGAGCACAGCTTTGATCTGATATATTGATTGTGTACATTGTGAAGCTTGTCATGAATTAGTATTTAATGTAAATTTGTGGGAAGAAGGTTTAGTTACCAAGCACAGTAAGGAGCAGTTTAAAAAAATCAAGAATAGGGACTGTTGAGCCATTCTTCATCCATATTTTAAAGATCGAGTTATTAATGGTGAAACACACAGCAGCAACTTATTCTAATAAGATTTGAAGAACAAAGAACACTGCTGGCTTATGTAAATGATGTCAAAGGTTGGTATCTACTAGTACTAGTTTATTGTAGTTGTTTTATTATCTATTATGTATTACTGTAAGCTTCATGGTAATTTGAAACATTTATTTTCATAATTAATTCAATGTTGCGTTGATAGCTGCTAAAATGCTATCAAATAGCTTGTTAACTTGTTAACGTAGTCGATGTCGGTCAGCTTTGATTGAATAATGCTAAGTGAAGAAATACGGTACAAACGTTTGAACCGGCTGAAATTTTTGTGATTACATGTAAAAAATAAAGGTGTGCAACCATATGCTAAAGAAATACGCATACATGATGTATGGTGATGTTTTGACAAATAATGTGTATGATAATGTAGTAGCAGCTACGTTGTATAACTACATAAAACGATTGGTTGGTTTACTTAAACCTCATCCAACATAACTCTCAAGTCACCATTTTATTTATTTTTATATATTTAATATATTATACAGAAATAGTTCAAATAAAAGCAAATTTACATGGCTTATCTAGTCTACTTCCTTGGTTGAATGGCTTGTTATATATGTTCTTTATCTGTTAGGCTTTGTCCTTTTGAGCCTGATGTTTTTTACTCAGTTTACTGGTTATGAGGGGTTTATTTGGCTGACTTTTTGGACTGGCGTTCACAAATTAGAGCACTCTTTGGGACATTATCGTCATGCTAACTTCTACTGGAGCTTCGACTAGAGGTGACCGATTATGTCTCTGTATTCGTAGTAATTAACAAGTAAACAGCGAGCTAATTGAGAAATTTTTAAAGGCCTTAGTAAGCTTTACCACAGTAGATCCCTGTGGTAAGCTGTTCTTGTCAAAAGAACTAAAATGAAAAAGGTCAAACATTAAAAAATTTTAGATGCAATTATTACAAGAGGTTTATTGAATTAAAAAGTTAAAAATTCTCACATAGCTAAATTTCGAAAATACTAAATGTAAGCATAATACATTTAAAAAGTACATGTTTTGTTTGAAAGGTAGTTACTTTAAGTTTAAAATTACCTAAAAATAAAGTTACCAATTAATAAGAAGGCAAACAAAAAGGTTTTTAACAGACTCAAAAAAATGGGTGAATATTATTAGCTGTAATGTATTGAGTATAAAAAGAGGGCTGAATATTATGACAACAGTGTAAATAAATGCATTTTTTATTTAAAACATTATTATTCAACTACTAAACTTACCCACAAAATGAAATTCTTAATCAATGTTACCATAGAATGAAAGAATGGAGTTTGTAGACATTTTTTCTAGTAGGGATTCAAAAGTCTTATGAGCAACACACAATAATTGCACAATTAAATTGATTGCTCTGTCAAGTATCAAATAAATACTAGCGTCGCTCTTAGTAAATTTTATGGCTTACCTCAAATGGGAATTGACGCAATTTTTAATATCTTACTGAAAATGAAATGTGACAAAACTACATTTTTATTATCCCACGACCAAATAAGAGAGGAGCGATTGGTTGAGAATTTTATGATAAATGCATGTGCACACAACTCACGAAAATTATTCATCCACAACATCACAAACCCTTGTATCGAAATCTCATCAACAAATTTAACCATTGTTTTGTAGAGTCGTTTAAGTATAACAACAATACAAAACACATATAAGCCTACTTAAATATGTTACCAAGTCTTTGTAAATTGTCGACAGTATCTTAAAACTTACCCATCCGATCGGATTATACACAAATGGACAGATTAATTTGGCCGAAAATCGTTATTAAAACTTGCCAAGCTTTACTTTTTCTAATACTAAGACCGGCAAACAAAACGCCGAGCAACAGAAAAAAGAACCATTAAGTACTTTGCATTTCACGAAAAGAACGTGTACTTTTCACCAGTCTATAGCATTGTCGAATTGCCGAAGGATTCTGTAATTAACGTAAAAGTACTGATATATGATCATTTATTTTTTGCCGATTTCAAATTAACTGACATTTTGAGTACTTTGGTATTCTAATTGATGTCCAAAGCAGTGAAAGTAAAAGAAATGACAATGATATTTTTACTAACGATTCTTATGAAATTATTACAATATTTAATAATAAGTTTGGATGACTATAGAACAATGACTACGTAATACAGATTTTCTAAAAATCTATATAAATATCCCAATTTCTTGATATTGTTAGCTATGACGTTTTGAAATGTAAACAAAACTGTGCCTTGGTTTTCTATTTTTACTATATTAATAACAATGGTTTTTCTAATAATACCAGTACATTTTACATCTAATATTGCATTTCTCCTATTGCCGGGTAAAGATATAAACATATAATATTTTTCCTTCATTATTGCTGTTTGTTGTATATAATAACTCCCACACCCAGTGCATCACAGCTACCATTGTAGTTATCCTATTGCACTGAAGTGCCATTTAACTGCTAATATTGCATTTCTCAACCATCAGTACCCTTTCTTTTTTCCAATATCACTTTGGTTGTGGGCTGTATGAAAGGGGAATTTCTAGTCGTCTGACATGTTTGACCAATGAAAAAGTTGTCAATTTTAACCCTTTCATTGCCAACCATGTGCAAATTCGGCTATCCACGTAATGCCAGCCATTTTACTGAAAATTGCCGATATTGCTTAATGATATGTATACTGTATTTTTTTCGATTTCAATCTCTATCTAGAATATTTTTGTTAGATATTTTATTTTCTTCTGATGTGATGAAAGACATGTTTTTTCGATGTATGACAGGATGTTCATTCAATAGATGCCAGTGCCAAAAGGCTGAACTCAAATGTACAAATATGTGTCAGTGCAAGGACTGTGGAAACAAAATTGGCGTTTAAGAAGGGAATACAAATTCTGATGAAGATGCTGGTGAAGGTAGGTTATTATTTATCAAGTATCAGGTTATGTCTTTGTAAGTTTGCAGGAAATTTCCACTCGTGATACCTTTTCCTGATACCATACAGAAAAAAAAGATTTCGCATTTTGGTCAAATCTTTAAACAGCTGTGACAGTTTTTGATTCCTTTTTCCTTCTTTGACTAAAGGTGACAGGTAATGTGACTTCAACATTTTTATTAAATACTTTATTTTGCCAACATTTTAACCAACATTGCTATGCAAAAGTTCAATTGGTCTATACTTTGTGTGATGATAAAGTTGTGTGAAACTAACTTTTATGCAGAGCTAAAACGATCCTCTGTAATTTCCTTTACTCTTACAAAACCATTATTCTCACCACTATCAGAGTCAATTCTGTTATTTTAATTATCTGTATAATCCTGAAAATTTGAACTTGAATTGGTTATAATGTCATCAACATAACTAATTACCTGTTTTCTCACTCACGCGGTACTTAAGCAAACTTACACACAAAAAATATTCATTTTTAGATTAGAAACTCTCAGACAAAAGTTTGAAATTGCTTCGCTGTTTTAGGCTAATTTTATAGAGAAATACTCGGACAGATCTGTCAATTTTTTAAAAATCTTAAAGACCATGGGTTATGTTGTCAATGAATAAAAAAATTAAGTTACTATGAAATTGCTTAGAAAGTCGCAAATGTGCGTCTACGGCAGCGTAAGTGTTCATGAATTTTTAACTACTCCAACCTTACTAAAAATATTTATCAGAGGTTGCTGTTACTTTAATCGCCATGTGCAAAGATGGTTGCTTAAATTATGTATTTATGCAAGAAGGCGTTGTTTTAACCTGCAACTTGATTATGTTTTAATTCAGAAGTTGAACAGATTTTTGCCGTTTTATCTTTTTACTTTTATCTTTACTGTTCTTTTACTTTTATCAAACAAACTAAAAATTGTCTAACTAATTGTCTAAACTAAATTTATTAGTGTTTTTTAATTTCATATGCACTTTTAAAAAAACTTTTAATTTATCTCTAAAATTTTACATACAGCTTCTTAAAATTTATACTCACAGCAAAACAAAATCAATTCACATACAATGAATTTTATTAAAATTATAAATCTGAGATGGAGGTAAATGTTGGACATGTTCACTGGGTGGTTCATGAGTAGTTGTCAAAACAACTATAACATTCACAACTCTAAAAAGGAGAGAGGAATCAGGGCAGACTCAAACTGAGATACAATGATGTAGCTAAGCGTAACATGAAGCTGAGGTAAACTGATAGCTAGGGAAGATAGAATATAGAAATGCATAGATGTTAGATACAAAGCCATAACCAAAAAGCAGTCATGATCAAAATGCCAAACCACAAGCTAGTTTTAATTTACAATAGCAGTGTTTTTTAATCCACTTCTGAGAATTAAGACTGAAGACTCAGACTAAAGACTGTGTTTATTCTTCAACTAAGGACTTTGTCTAATTATTATTTACAATCACAGCAACAATTACTACCATAACTACGAACTAAATAGTCTCAATAAAATTGTTTGAAATTAATTGCACGAACGTAATTTTCTTGAGTTTAATAAATAAAAAATTTAAAATTTGTTTTTTAATCTCTCATTTTTCAAACATCTCCTAGTCAAAAACTAGCATGTAAACTTTTGAACGTAATCAAAATGATCACTTAAATTATATTTCATTTTTGTATTTTGCTTTACAAAGTATTACAAAAATTTCAAAAATCACAAATATTACAAAAATTTGAATTTAGGGTTTTTTATTACATTTTTTGCATTGTCTCAACCATTCAAGCAATCAGTTCAAGATAGAAGTAATGTATGTTGGAAATGAAAAAAGACGAAAACAAATTACGTTTAAGTTGCTATTTTTAAATCAAAAACAAACTAGTAAAAATCCAAATATATTGGAAATTTGAAATTTGAACGGAACTAAAATAAGGCAGCAGGTGTTCAACTTTTAAGGTGTTCAACTTTAAACTGCCAGGGTTCACAAAGTAGTGAGCGAGGCTGTCATGAATAGTTGAAATACACCCCAATATATAGTGTCCCATGCATCATTTGGAGCAAGTAAGGCTGCAGTGGCAAAAATCATTTCAATATCAAGCTTGAAGAGAAGCATACACAATATACGAGCTCGGAAAAAATGCTGTTCCTGCTTTGCCCAACTGTCTGGAAGATGTCATACCAGAAAATTTTTTTAAAATTTCCCGAGAAAAACAGCTTTTTTATTAATTTTTAAGGTTTCACAATCGAATGAATATAATTTTTTTTAGCACTTCAAAACCATGACTCACTAGCTCGCTCAAAGAATTGGTTTGCTGATAGTGCTTTAAAGATGGTATTTTCATTGTTATCAGTTGTACACAGTTATATACAGTTATACATGAACTGCTACTAAACAAGACTAAGAGACCTGCAAAATATTTTTGCAGACCGTAACAAAAACAACTTTAACATTTAACCCACAATAATGATAGAAACAGTGATATACTTTGAATTGCACTTAAATAAAGGTATAGAGCTTAAATTGTGAAACGAAAAATGTTGTGTCTGCTTGCTTAATTTTTGTAAATCAATTTATCTAAAGATTTAAAAAATGGCTTCAATGTATGATGCAGCACCAACACGGAACTAGCTATTTAAGTCTGCAGGTTATCTGTTTTAGCCTTTGTACCAGTTTTCATGCTGGGGAAAAAATTTGAATACTCAATTAAAAATGGGTTTTGCCAATTTAAATTCAAAGTGAAGTTGTCGCTTTCAAAGATACATTACATAGATAAAGCAGCAACATAGAAATAATTATAAACGCATACAAATTCAATTAATTAATTAAATAAATTATTTACATGATAAAAATGAAATATGAAACTCCCATGTTTAGGTGAAAAAATCTCTTAACCAAATCACAAAGTGAAGAGCTGGCATTATGGTTTTAAACAGGACTAAAATCTTTCTTTTTACCTACATGTATATAAAATATTTTATAAAAAAAATACAAAAATAAAAAAGTCTACAGAGACTATAGATTGAACAATATTAGGGAAGAGCTAGTAGTCACACAAGCTAAAAGATATATTGTGAATGCAAACAGATTGCAAACTAATTTCAATAATTCTTATAAAAGGAGAACTGCCTAATATTATCTATAGAGTACAGTGTATTACATTTAATTTAATTTAAAGTCTAGTCTTCATTTTCGTTTTTCTGAATTATTAATATTTTTATACGAGCAATAAAATTACACTAAAGCACTTCATACAATATTGCTTTGAATTGGACTTGAACTCGTGCCATATAGTTTAGCAAGCCAACACTCATTACTTGGGCTAATCCAAAATAGTGATTTTATGAAAAGGTAGATCAAAAAATTATTTTGTCAAGTAAATGATTTCAAGAAATTGGCTGCCGAAAAACTTCATTCGATGAATTTACTTCAAATCAATACTAATCAAGTAGCAACAAAAGCAGCAGTATATCATCTTTCTATAATTGTATTCTGACAATTTTACTAAGTCATTAAAAATGAATTAAAATTTCTGATTTTTAGTAATTTTTGCAATGATTCAAGTCATGTTATATGTGATTTCCAAAAAAACACTTTTATTAATGGTAAAGCACATAAATTACATAAGTACTGTTTCAACTTATTCAGGCTCTTCAATGTCTTAGCTTTCAAACGAGCCATTTTTTGACGTGGTGAGACAGACATTGGTTGGTGTTAATGAGATTTCTCCAGAGCTCTACCACAAAAAGGTTCAATGGTATAGGCGTGGAAATTGTGACATCACCATTTTCATATTCGATGTTGTGTGCTCTTACCGTTTATTTTTATTGATTACTGCTTATATTTATCAACTCTGATAGTGGCGCTAATGGCAGGCAAAAGTAGGACAACTCCAGAAAACCAATGAAGATGATAAAGAAGCCATGCAGTGTCATTAGCTCTCTATGTACAGATTATTTCTGTAATAAATAAATCAGATTCCAAGCACCATTCTATGCTTTCTCGATGATATTATACACTAGCCCACTCTTTTTGTTGTGATGTTGAGAGGCACGACTGAGACTAATTAATTTCTAGCATTGCGCGATCTTGCGAAAGAGCATTTGACATATAATCTTAAGGTGACAGGTGACTGCAGGTCACAATTTAATCGATGTGATTTTATTACCTTTACTAATGCATAAAGCATACTAAAGCATAATTAATTAACCTAGAGCGTGTGCGTGTATTGTTCGGATGTTAGTACGATCACCGGGCAATGTTGATTTTCTAGAATCCTAGTTTATTATTAGCGCTCTCTGAGTTTAACAGCACCAATTTTCACAGAAAAGCGCAGCCCCAATTACAGCAAAAGTGATCAATGATCTAAGGCTAAATAATAATAGTGACATCACATTGTGAGAACCACAATCAAGTGTTTTTTTATTGCAGGGCATACTTTTGACACCCTATTTTTCATAGTTTTATTATTTTTTTGTGTAATGAATATACGCTCATTCGAAAGCCAAGATTCTAATGTATTGAAACATATGATAAAAATTATATAATTTATGCGCTTTAAGCAAAATGATATTTTTGTTTTTTTTAGGATCTGTGAGCTACTATTCGTATGCTTTTAGAAAAGTTAGTTATAGTGAGGATAATGTGATAAGGTTGTAATTATTAAATGTCTGTTTTTATCTTAACAAACATTGGTTTTCATTTTAATAAATTTTTCTATCAAAATAATATTTTTTTAATATAGATTAGTAGCTCTCTTCGCCAACTTGCTTGATAACATATTTTGCTATCATTTAGCTTGGTTCAAGTCATAGCCTTGAGTTAAAATAATATTATTCATTATATAGCAAAAACATGCTAAAAAACTTGAAGATTTACTGTGACCTTTACTATCTCAAGAGCCAAAGTTGTCTGTCAGTTTAACACATGTTAAAATCATTACAAAAAAAACCACGATGGAATCAAAATCAGAAGTCTAGCTAAGCAGAAAAGCCTGCTATCAACTGCTGCCTTGCATAACTTAGTATACAGACACAAATTTATCACACATGATGATCTCTCATGGTGTACATGTATGTATAATTAATAACACGAAACAAGGCTTTTACGCGTAACGTCTCCTAAGTATACATTCAATGTATAACAGCTATTTTGACTACTAATCTACCTGTGACGTTTTTTAAAAATAGGTATTTCATTTATGTTTCCCGTTGGTCATAAAACACAATAAGACACTAGTATCCTAGCAGTCTGCCGTGTCATGAGAGATAGTCAGGTGTGCTAGTAATGGTATATGCACAACTACTCGGAAATATTCTGAATATTATAAGTATGTTCAAACTTTGGCTAAATGTCTAAAGTGTGAATCCTATATAAAACAAGTGGTTTTCACAACCTTCAGAACGGTTTTTGACAGACTGGTGTACAAAGATACTTTTTATTATAGTAAAACATAAATTGAGCTGAATATGGCTTTATGTTCTTTGATTTGGTTTTAAAAGTTAAAGTTAACAAAACTTGGTCGCAATTAAATTAATTTGCTGAACTAAAAATGTGATTATCACATCTACACTTGCAAAGAGACAGAAGAGATGGGCTTAACACTGCAATTGGTACTCCATAGCTGACCACAATATAGTAAGTATTGCGGTCAGCTATGGCCACAATTTGCTGTCATTGCGAATAATAGCAATGATAGCAAATAGTGATGGTCATTTCCTTTCTGGGCACTTTACGCGTTATCATGATTTATATAGAAACATCTTGACAAACAGACAATTTCAAACAACAATAACAAACAAAAATAATAAAAAATTACAGATACTTTCTGACAGAGTCGAAAAAAGTATTGGAGTAAATTAATTTTTAAAAAGTCTAAGAATGATGAGAAGATTTATGCCAACCTTTCACACTATAAAAAATGAAAAGACTGAAGCAGTTGTTATATGAAAAAATAATAGTTGGCAGATAAGTCTGTTAACAAAAGTTGTCAAAACCAAAACAACAGTTTGGTTTTGGTTAGCTCGTAATTGAATAAAGTATCCATTGTTCTGTTTTGGTATTTGCATCATGGTATACTGTTTCTCTATTGTTCAAACATTCCTCATTACACTGCCTCATTTAGTAGTAGTAGATGCAATGATAATCAAGTTGTCGACTCATGTTCTTCTGCTCTCTTTGCTCTCAAAGTTTGCTCTTTCTTTGGAATCATGCAAGTAAGTACGCTAAAACTAAACTAGATTTAAAACTAAACTTAAGAAAAGTCTGTTAGCAATGATACATATTTACAAAAAATTTTCAGCTAAAATGGGCAACTGTAAAAAGATTTTTCCTAGTTTTAGAGGGTAGTGAGACTTTTTGTTAACTACTTCAGTGCAAAAAAATTATTATAAAGTTGCCTGGAAAAATAGTAGTGGTGTAGTACTCAATTTGATAGAGTATTTATGAACGTTTTTATTACCAATTCATAACTTCCAAAAATGGATTAAAAAATTATCAGCTTCCGCTAGCTCACAATACATGTTTAGTAGTAGTAGTTCACATTGAAAAAATTTGTTTGGTAAATCTTAGCATGACAGGGTAACTGTGCGAAAAAAAATGGTATGTCAACGGCAAACCTGTAAATACGTAGTCTGAAACCCTTCGTTATGTCTAGCAATTGCTGATGACTTGGCTAACCTTTTGTGAAGAAATCGTGACAACTTTGTTAATAGACTCATCTGCCAACTATTATTTTTTCATATAACAAAGACTGCTTCAGTCTTTTTCGTTTACCATTGTGTGAAAGGTTGGTGTATATCTTTTCATCATTCTTAGAGTTTATTAAAAATTAATTTACTCAAATACTTTTTTCGATTCTGTCAGAGATCTGTTAGTTTCTATTATTTGCGTTTGTTGTTGACGTTTGAAGTTGTCTGTTTGTCAAGATGTTTCTAAATGAATCATGAAAGCGTGTAAAGTGCTCAGAAAGGAAATGACATCACTATTTATGATCATTGCTATTATTGTGGTCAGCTATTTGGTGTCCCAATTGCAGCGTTAAGCGCTTCTCTTCTGTCAGTCTTTATGCAAGTGTAGATGTGATAATCATATTTTTAGTTGAGCTGAGAATCTTAATTGTGATCAACTTTTGTGAACTTCAGTCTTGTATTTTTCTGGCAATCGGAGCATTTCAAACATCAAAAACAATGACAAACGATAAAAAACAGTGATGCTTTTTGATAAAACTGCGAAAACTTTGTGTAAGTCTTTGCTTAAGATTGTAATATATATCACCATACTGATGTATACCTTTAAACATTATGAAGCCTAGGTGTCTTTAGCAGCTGAAAATATATTAATATGCACTTTACTTCACAAAATATTTTGTCCTAAAGGATCGGTCAAAATAGTTCTGATCAGTTGGTTCTGAAGGAATGCTCAAAATCTCAGGTATTATGTACTCGAAGAAGAGGTAGAATAACTAGTTCCATGTATATCGGCTACCTTATCAATGCTTGTTCAAACTCCAATGTCTCATCGATCAGGGCTATAAAACTTGAAAAGGGAGTCCCGTGCTACAGGGTATGTTGTAATGTATAAAACTCAGCAATACATATATTTTTCATTGTTGCATATTTTTGTAGAGCACTCTCAAAAATTGTAATTATTATCAAACTCAGGGTCATCATTAGTAATATTATTGTTATTATTAGTGTGCTAGCAGTTCTGTGCACCATGGGAGACCTTTATGTGTAATTAGCATGCACAAAATTATTTGAACATGTGACAAGATGGCTGTCTGGCTCATTGATATCTCGCTTGCCATGGAATTATGACATATGTGTGTGAGTCCAGTGCAGAGCAATTTTTTGTCTAATGTTCTTAGCCTGGCTTCAAAGAGATAAATGGACAAACAGGGTTTTCATTTTACTTTATAATATAGTAAAAAATAATATTATTGTTATTCAGCCACAGTATTAACTGTAAACCAGTATGACATTGCAGAAGGCAAAACTAATAATAATAATTGCATCCACTTGGACAAAGAAAGTTTGAACATGTTCATATAAAGTATTTAGGCTTCAGTGGTCATTGTTTTTTTTTAATTTAGTTTTCATGTTGTTTAAAGCTGTAAAAGATGCAGCAAGCTGTTTGGTATAACCAATAATGAGTTTCTTATAAGTAAATTCCCAAGACATTTTTGAAATTATCGCAATTGTAAAAAGTTTCAGATGCATGTTTGAAAAAATCCTTAAATATAAAAATGCCATCTTACAAAAAAACACATGAATTTTACAAATCACTTAATCATATTTTGTCCGAACATAAATTTTTTGTAAATTTTCTGCATAGAATTATTAGATTTTTCCCGTGTGTTTTTGACCTATGTAATTATATGTGTATGTACATGTTTATGTGTAGCAATACATACATTTACATATTTCTATTTTTTCATACTTCTATACATTTGCATGTACCTACAAGTATATGTAGTTATTTCTGTAGGCATGTACTTGTGCATGTACATGTAGGCGTGTAGTTATTTCTTTATTCAGTATTAAGGCTGGCTGACTTTGGTTCGAATATGATGAAGTACTTTTCCAATAAGCATAACTGGCAAGATTTCATCGATGTATTTTATAATGTCACTGTTTTGATGATCTTCCAGGTTATGTTGTTGTGAATGTTCTTGTCTTTTAAGCTCCATATATATTTACTCAATTCTGTTTGTAGTCATTTGGTAGGATATTTAAAGGACGTTTGATGTTTGGCTTATGTTGTTTAAAAATACTTTTTTGTGAGGGCCTACATGAGATGTTGTGTTTTTTCTGTATAGTTTTTTTAGACCTAATACTGCCTGATATAATATACAGTCTGAATGGCATAGTTCATTTAGTGGGCAGTTTTCACAATTTTTTCAGTCGCATTTCCTGTCGATGTTGCAAGGTCGCAATAGTACTTGCTTATTGCGTCCGCTATTTATGTGACTGATGTGTGAGATACAGCTATAACTTAACTTTACAGTCATACATGTAGCTGAACGTCATACAGAAACCAGATAGTTAGCGGGCAGAATCAGCAAGTACTATTGCAGCTGAGATTTGTTTACAAAAGATTGAGAAAAATTTCATTTTAAATTTTTTTGGGTTCGAATTTAAAAAATTTATTACCCTCATATTTTGAAGATTTTAGACTGGTTTCACTTATCAGATAACTAATTTTACTTGACAACTTTAATAAAAAAATCAAATAATAACAAATGAGTAAAATTGGTTAAATAGTTGAAAATAATTGATCTCTTGAGTTTTGTTGTATCAAGCATCAAAGCAGATCTGATAACTGCTTGTCAAGTTCTTGATTTATGAATTACATACTGGTTCATATTTTAGCCAGCATATGTGGAAAAGATTGTTGACACCAGAAGTAAAGAGCTTGTCTGTGAATTCAGAAATGAATCAGAAGGAATTGATAAAGAATGTAGTATTAATAAAAGAGGTACCGCCAACTTATAAGTTACAAATAATCGTATTTTCCTGAACCAAATTTTACCGAAACTTTCCTAATCAAAATCTTAGTTCAATTGAATCTAATTTTGCAGTTAAAAATGACTTAATAAAAAGCTTCACAGTTTTTAAAATCAATCAATGGAAATTAATTTTGTAGTGTTATGTTTGTGCATGCACTTGAAACAGATTAGTAAAAAATTTATTTGAAGTACCATTTGTAGTATTTTACACACAGGTTATATCTGAAAGTTTTCAATTTACTGTAAGACCTCTAACTGAACGCCACCTTTATTTAAACGCCACTTATATTTGACTGCCATTATGGGAAAAAGGTTGAAAAATAGAGTGCCACTTTTTAATTGAACGCTACCTCCATTTGATCCTTACTTTGCTAATACTTACATTGATAATTGCGAGACCATAATATCAAGTGATCAGTAGAAAACTGTCCACAAAATTGTATCAATAATTATTCATTTACATCAATAACAATTAATTCTCTCACTTTCCTACTAAAAGCTTTTCATATTTTTTCCTGAAAATTTGAAAGCAACACCATAGACATAGAAATAGCGGTCTGAAGCTAATAGTAGTTCCTTGTTTAACACAGTCTTAATAAATTAAAGTATTTGTATACATATAAATTATTTACATTGACAACAGTTACGGTCAAGTTTTGAGCTAAAGGTTACATTTAGCAAGCAAGATTTTCATCGTTGCATTTGTGCTAAATGCAAATTCGTAGAAGTTTTGCTTGGCCAAGCAATTGTTTAGAAGCTAATATTGATTAGTTCATCAGCGCAGAAAATGGTTGAATTCTGAAAACATTGGAGGAGTTGGACAATCCGAACAAACAATGCAAATATTTTTGATTTAAAACGTTTTTTGTTTTTGCATGTATTATAAGTATGGTTCGTATATATTGCTTGTTCATAAATATATATTTTTAGCGCATGATAGATTATAATTATATAACTTGCAAATTTTCAGAATTACAGCTTATAATTTGATTATTATTCTTGTAATAATCTAATCTTACAATAAATAGACGCTCATAAATTTTGTTCTGATGTATCTAAAAAGCTAGTTTGGCTGCAAACTGTGGCAAAAATGTCAATAAGTGCAGTGAGACTTTATGCAACATGGTTGAATAGAAATATTAAATAGAAATGAATCATCAAAGTTTAATTGAAATAAAAATTGAAAGATCCAGCAAATCACAAAGCAGGGCACAGACTATAATATCAATGTTGGTTAATTGCAAGCAATAGATAGCAACCGGTAAAGACATTTCTGAGTTCTTCAATGCGTATTTATTAAGATATCTTTGACAAGTTGGAGGTAAGTTACCAGATTTATTGCATTCAAATGTTTACTATTACTCTAATTAAAATAGAGGGCAACCTATAGGCAACATTCATTCACTTGTAAAAGTGCTAAATTTATCTTCTAAAAATTCTGGCAAACCATTTGAAAAATACAACACCAGCTTCTATTTCAGCACCGCCTCCAGTTGACCGCCACTACAAAAGAAGAATTGTAAAGTAAAGCACTATGGCGTTCAATTAGAGGTGTTACGGTATACGAATAATCATCTTTCATTTACAGAATAATCTGATTTGACAGTAACGTTGTATGGAAAGTTAAAACTTTAACTTTTCATAATGTTTGTGTTACACTCAATACTTTGGTTTTCACACAATTATCCTTACCACTCTAGGTTCTGTTGGACTTCGTAATCGAACTTGTTAAATGTTACCAAATTTAAAGTTTTGTGCAAAAGTATAGAATCATCTATAATAATGTGATATTTTTTCAAAGATATAAAACTAACAATTTGTCTCAAAAAAATGCAAGAACACAACATCTTAGTACCATCTTAATGGTCATAATCTCTTCTATCTATTTTTGTATTTACTAGTTTTTAAGAAACAATACCCTGGTTTCTCTCTGCTAAGTAGTGTTAAATGTGAATATTTTTTACTAAACACTAAATTATAAAAAAATAATTGCCTAATTGTCAAAATGACTAAATCTTTGCTGCTAGGAAAATAGAAATTTCCAACATCTAAGAAAAATTCCAAGCAGTTAACATAATATCTTGCGAGAAAAAATTAACTTTATTAACTTTTGCTAAGGTTTCATGATTACAGAGTAAATCGCATCGTATATATGTAAGAATAATACATCAAGAGTTTTGTGTAATTAGGAAAAAAAATCATTTACAAACAACATAATAGAATCACAAAAAAATTTATATATTTAACATTAAAACAGTATATAACTTTATTTGATTATGTTAGTCTTTTTAACACCCACATGTATAGTTCAACTGTGCGAAACTATGAAAAGTTTTTGACTGGTCTTATACGTTTGCACAAGACTATAGCAGAACCACCGCTCGATTAGTTTGATGTTTATTGAGGTAACTGTAAACTTACACCAGTAATATCTACAAATAAATATTCAAAGTGGGTGAATCAATATTTGTCAAAGAAAGGTAAAGCTACTCTTAGTACTTTTTATAGTGTTGGAACTCATAATTTATTTGCCAAAGCATTTTTTCTGTCATCGGTATCTTTTCTGAAAAAAATCATTTAAGTTACTGCCCATATAATAGCAAATTACCAATGATTATGTTGCTATTAAGCCAAACCCTGAGCATCATTTTGCTCGTATGCAAAAATAAACTGGTTGCACAAAAGTTGAACTTTTGCGGTTTAACACCAATTTAATAAGCGATATTATATGTAGCGATACACTGCATTCTATGGCTTTTTGATGAGTTTCGAAAAATGTTTCTATTTTACTTGAGCAGTTGTTTTGAATTCAATCAAGGCTTTATGTCTCAAGAACCACTTCATCAAAATTGGTTACAAAAAGGCGCTTCTGCATATGCCTACATCTCATAAGTTCACCAAAAAAAAAATTAGAATTAGTTATCTACAAACTTTTAAATTTTAATCCTGAGAAAGCTAATTTATAATTCTGTGCTCGATAATTTGATTTATATTTTAACAAAAGCATTACGAAAACCAAAAAGCATCCAGCTTAAAACAGCTGATGGAAGACAAGAGCTAGAGATTTCCGTAAACAAACAACAAATCAACTTTGATGTTGTCCAGATTCTTATTTCAAGAACGGCAGGCGTGCTTATATACAACATTTCTTGTGGTGAGTCAGTAATGTTTATCTGGATTAACATATCACAATCAGTTAAAAATCAGTGTCAAAATGGACTGCTAAAAAAGATTAATGCATTTTTCTGTCTTTTTAAATTATATTTCTACATAAATGGCAAATTCTGTTTGTTGGTGTGTGATCTGTTTGTCCGGCTAAAGCTGTTAAAATTTTGAAATAAAAAAAATTTATTGCATAAGTTTCGATCTCAGAACCTCCAGTTCCCAGACAATTTGATAAAAAATTGAGCTACTTGAGATTGATTCAATAGGCATTGTGAGTTGATATTGAGCTGAAATTACACATAGAGCTATGTGTTACGCAAGTCATTAAAGCTTGCTCTCACGGCTCTTATTAGTAAGTTCCTAGCTTACTTTAATTAGCCATTGGCAATGTGTCAGGCTATAGGCAATAGCAGGCAACTACACTACCTGTTACTGTTCATAAGCTGTTTTATGTGGAATACTGGATATTCAGCTTGTTTAATTGTATTGCGGAAAGTCGGGAAGTCGGGATAGCCCATTAAAGGTTGTAGAGGCAATAAGCTATAGCGTACTTTGAGGAATAATAATGTTTACAATACTTTGTACAAAATGCTATGTACAAACAGGCGGTTCAAGCTTTACACATTGTCTACTAATTTTTCAACACAAAGACAGACCCACTCATCGGGCCTTACTGACAGTCTTACACCTTTCATTATTCATGTAAATGCAATTAATATGTAAACATCTTATTACTAACTTAGGAGTGAACATTCTTTTGCTTTGAGGAATTTTTTTCCAATCATTGCGTTCATGGATTTTTAGTGTAAGATTGATTTAGCAATTCGTGTTTAAAATGATAAAGGTCTTGAGCAATTCCATCTTAAGGTCTGGCCACACGTAACAAATTATTCGTTCAATCTGACCGAATTCACGAATTTCACAGAATCCACAGACTTATTCGGCCGAATATCACAAAATTGTCTGAGCTGTGTATGCACACCGAATTCGTCAACGAAACGCTTTTAATTGGCTAACCAATTTTTTTAGCGAGCATGATTCTAGCAGCTTTGACAATTGGTATAGTCCAAGACATGTACGGCAATAACAATAAAAGTACAATGTACGCAAAGTACAAAGTGCGTACAAAGTGCGTACAAAGTACAAAGTACTTGTATTGTGTGTACAAAGTACACACAATAAAAGTATTAGCACGATATGACCTGATACATACGATGCAACTGCCTAGATGCGCTATTGTTGGTTCTCAATCATTGGTTCACCATGGCAAGAAATGCTCATCATGTATCCAGTATTTTCTTTCAGATGTTTTAGACGCTATAAATTGTTTCTTTTTCAATAATAATAATTTCTTTTTATGCAGCAAAAGCTCCATCGCAGAAACAGTTGCTATCTCTAGCGCATATAGGCAGTTGCCTCGTATGTATCAGGTCATATCGCACTAATACCTTTATTGCGTGTCAACGTGCGTGTCTTGGACTATACCAATTGTCAAAGCTGTTAGAATCGTGCTCGCTAAAAAAATTTGTTAGCCAATTTAACGTGTTTCGTTGACGAATTCGGTGTGCATACACAGCTCAGACAATTCTGTGATATTCGGCCGAATAAATCTGTGAAATTCGTGAATTTGGTCAGATTGAATGAATAATTCGTGACGTGTGGCCGGACCTTTACTACTAGTAGATAGAAAATTCTAGAAGTATTTTGAAGAAAATCTTTATTAATATTTTTATAAAGTACCGTGTCCACACCTCTTCTACCTTAAATATTATTATAACATTTCTTTGCTATGAAAATTTTAACGTTATATTCAGAAAAACAACATTAATTCTAAAGATATCATCACTTTTAATTTTTCCATGGTCTTTCTACATGTAAACTAAAGTTGAACTCAAACAAAACAGAAAATTAAATAAGATAGTGTATATCCATTGCTTCAACAATAAAACTCAGCCTTAAATGACTGTAAAAAGTCACAAAGATGTTTTTTGGAAGCTAACTTAAATGAATTCAGTTTAATAATCACATAGTTGAAAATAAGTTTTGGCGTTACAGTAAACCTCATATTTATTTTGCTTTGTTAATTTTTTTTAGTTTGATTCTTTTTGTCTCGCATTCATTTTTCCATTTAACAAACCTTTTCAAAACATTTGGAAACTGGTTCAACAAAAAGATTGACTAATTCTAGTTTTGGAACTTTTGCATTGCTGTCAAGCTCTCTCTCCCTCTCACATTCGCATCGAAAACTGTCTCATATTCTTCTATCTCAAATCTGTCTTGTATCACAAAACTAAATTTTTTCTGAATTTGTACCATATATCGACTTTCTCTTACATTGAAGTGTGATTGTATATGATTGTGGTGATTGAGCGTAATTATTGTAAACCCAGCTGAGATAAATGGTCTTTTCTGCCACGGAGCCAAATTTAGAATTAAGGTGTCTTTACACAAAGACGATTTATAAATCTGTTAGCGATATAAAATAAGTTTTTATAACGACCACAACAAACAACTCAATCTCTGACAAAACAAAGTGTGTCACCATTTAACCAATTAAATACAACATTAGTATTCATTTCATTTTGACTGCCTCTTAGCATAAACACAGAAAAGTGACAATATGTTGCTACATCTACATGTATGTACATGAATGCGTAGTAATTGTACTACTTATTTAGCTACCAACTAGTATTTATTTTAAATTATTCTGCTGCAACTTCTCGTAATATTAATAATGCTATTTTTAACTGGTCTTTTCAGAAAACAGAATATATCGCCATTGTATCGCTGGCGCAATTGTGAGACATTATTGAGCAATGCCATGTTGTACTCCATCAATAAAACCTTAAAAATCAGTAAAACCAAGGATTCAGCAGTTCACAGATCTTGTTTCAGCAACTGGAATAATACAATTTTTTCTACCAGTTTTGGTTTTATTCTAAACTGACTTTGTTGGTGTAGAACCAACTCTGAATAATTTCCCTGGTGTAAATTTATTTTTATAATTGTGATAATGCAAGTAAAAGGTTTGAAAACCATTAGATATACATCAAAAGCAAAATTCTAATGCAATTTTGCAAAATCTCCTTTTCAAAGCATTAAATTTTAGAGATTGGAAACCTTGCGCTCAACAAACCAGTTGAGCAAAGCATTGAACTGGAAGAAAACTGCTCTTTAGATGCAATTGTGAATGGTAGAATTCTGCACCAGTGTCAATTTTGCAATAAAAGAAAGGGAGAAAGGTTTTGGTGGAAAGTAGATTTACTGAAGGCATATAACATCAGCAAAATCAAGATATTTTTATCAGAACGCAGAAATCCTGGTAAGTTTAATAGTAATAACAACAGTATGTCCAATAGTATTAGCAATAGTAAATACAATAGTAACAACAATAGCAAGCTCGATGGTAATAACTTTTTTGCTCACCTGTTGAGTTGATGAGGCATAGAGCAACCCAACAAGGTTTTGTAAAAAAAATTTGGCAAGAAAAACTAATAGGAGCTTCCTTGTTTAAAAATTGCTAAAGCATGACTTATTAGGTTAGTAAACAGTAAACATTAGTTTAGTTCAGGAGTCAGGAACCTATTTGACTGAGAGAGCCAAAAAACCACATGTTTCAAAATTTAATTCTAAGAGAGCCATATGTATATTTTGAATCTCGAAAACATAAAACTGAAAAGGAAAACCAACAAATTTTGTATGTTTGAGCAGTTTTAGAGTATAAGAAAACTGGACTTATTTTGAACAACAATGTTTGAACAACAACTTTTTTATTTAGCCATATTTTGGTTCAAGGGGTTTACCTTTTGATCAAAAAATTACTCATGTGGTCTCTGTAGGAGTACAGAACTGAGTGCAGAAAGCGCTAGAAACTTGCCTTTGCACGCACCACATCAAAAAGTTGCATATGAAAATATATTTCTATTAAATGAACGTTATTTTTTATTTTGTTTATTGTTACTGTAATTTTAGCATTATTTGTATTATTATCCCACGACCAAACGAGTGAGAGAGAAGTTTGAGAGTTTTTATGATAAATGCATGTGTACACAACTTACAAAAATTATTCATTAACAACGTCGCAAACCCTTGCTTCAAAATCTCATCAACAATTTTAACCATTGTTTTGTAGAGTCGCTAAAGTATAATAACGATACAAAACACATATAAGCCTATTTAAATATGTTACCAAGTTTTTGTAAATTTTTGACAGTCTCTTAAAACTTACCCATCTGATCGGATTGTACACAGATAGACAAATTAATTTAGCCGAAATTCGTCACAAAACGCATGACAAGCTTGGTTTAATAAAAGTTAAGACCGGCAAACGAATCGCCGAGAATAGAATCATTAAGTCCTGCGCATTTCACAAAAAAATAACGTGCACATTTCACCAGTCTATAGCATTGTCAAATTGCCGAAAGTTTCTGTAACTATTGCAGAAGTACAGAAATCATTTCTTTTTTGCCGATTTCAATGTAACTGACTTTTTGGAAACCTTTGAGTATTTTGGTATTCCAACTGATGTCCAAAGCAGTGAAAGTAAAGGAAATGACGATGATATTTTTGTATCAATTCTTATGAGATTATTACAATATTTAATTATAAGTTTAGATGACTATTGAAGTGTAATAGTCACACTAACAACATCGATGATGGGTAATATGTTACGGTTATTATTTTTTGTAGATAGTTTTGTTAAATAGATTTTCTAAAAATCTATATAAATATCACAACTGCTTGATATTGTTAGCTATGACGTTTTGAAATGTAAACAAAATTGTGCATTGGTTTTCTATTATTACTGTATTACCATATTAACAATATTGGTTATTCTAATAATATCAGTGCATTTTACTTCTAATATTGGCCAATATTGCATTTCTCCTATTGCATGGGGAGAAAGATAAACATTATATTTTTTTTCAATATTGTTGTTTGTCATGACCAAACACTTTTCGAATAAATCTTTTTTTAAATCTATATAAATATCATAACTTATCGATATTGTTAGCTATGAGGCTTTGAAATGTAAACAAAATTGTGCATTGGTTTTCTATTATTACTATATTAATAATACTGGTTGTTCTAATAATATCAGTGCATTTTGCTTCTAATATTGGCCAATATTGCATTTCTCCTATTGCAGGGGGAAAAATATAAACATACAATCTTTTCCTTTCATTATTGTTGTTTGTTGTATATAATAACACTCACACCCAGTACATTACAGCTACCATTGCAATTATCCTATTGCGCTGCAGTGCCATTTGACTGCTAATATTGCATTTCTCAACCATCAGTACCCTTTCTTCCTTCCAATATCACTTTGGTCACTGGCTGTATGACAGTAGAATTTCTAGTGTTAATTAAATTGACAGCCAAATTATGGATTGTTTTTCCACTGATTTATCAAAGAGCCATATGCAATCATCAAAAGAGCCACATATGACTAGAAAGCCGTAGGTTCCCCAGATTTAATCTGTTCCTCATACTTTCTTTTTGTCTCATCTTGAGAAGTTTCTAAAAAACAAACAAGAATAATAAAGCTTTTCTAAGAAATTTGTTATACACACATCAGTGTAAACTTTTTGTATATTAAATTAGCCAAATTTGGAGAAACCATTATTATTGAATATTTTTAACAAGACAAAAGATTTTACTGCCGTTGGAAGACTTAATATTTGAATGTAGCTTACTAGCAGAGCTAAAATACGTTGCAAACATTTACAGGCAACGTGATCATGTCATAGTTCTTAAATACCTCTCAAGATTACCTATACTATAAAGTAGGGTATTTGTTTATGTGAGTCTGAAACTCTGAATAGATTACCTTAGTTTTAATTTGCATTGTCTCAAAAAACGGATAGTTAGTTATACTGTATATGAGATCGAACTTGTACAATAACCAAATATGTAAAACAAGAAATGATGATCACTGACATCTATATCACGGTTTAGTACCTTCACAAAACACCTCTTCAACTTACATTTGATCAAGTGTTTTAGATTTTTTGCAATTTTTTGCTTGACCATGGAGTATTTTTACTAATTAATTTTTAATATTTTTTCTATACTCTGTGAAAGGAAATGTTGCGTAATAATAAAATGTTACCTATTTTTGTAATGATGTTATGTACAGAAACATCTGTACACTCTACACATAACAACTGTTTACGTTTCATCTCTAATATTAAAACTAAAGACAAGGTCATAAAAATATATTTGTTACTAACTTATTTGTAGAAATACTTAGTTGGATACAACAAGGGTGTCAGTAGAATGACCACTAAATATAATTTTTCAATAATAAATTTTTATTTTTACCATTTTTGCAAAAGAAGTACTTTAAGGCAATTTCATTGTTATTTGAAATGTTGAGCTGATTGCAAATGTTTTAAAAACCTTGTTTTTGTACAAACGTACATTGTACCAATATTCAATAAATAACTTTTATTCTATCATCAATAGATTCTTTTTACTCCTTCATTGTAACATATAGTTCAGTCTGATTTATATTCCTCTAAGTTCCACACATAATTTTAGATTGATTAATTTATGTTCCAAAAATGTTTCAAAATTAAACATTTTATAGTTTTGGCCAAATCAATCTATGTTTGCTTTAAGATGGAGTTTGGACTGATTTGTTGTTTATTAAAAAAGTTGTCAAAAATTATATATATGTTAGTAATTTGGATCAGGTAGCTTTTGATTGATAAATTACTAAAGATTGATCTCTAATTTGTGTAAATGGTCCGCTGGCCCCAATTGTAAAAAAAATTTACTCCATTATCATAGTCATTGAACGCATAATTGTATCTAGTTTTATTTATATGTAGTTACAAGTTAACAAGACATTCATTTGTAAAATATTTAGCAGATAGTTTCTGAAATTATCAGAAGTTTATTAGTTTTATGATGTCTGCTTATAATTGATTTTAAGAGTTGCAAACATTCTGTTCGCAATGCTAAATGTTATTGTAGGAGAAAAAGATAAGATACGGTTGTATCATAGCTTGTCAAGTGTAATAACTGTCCCAGACATAGGACTTGACAAAAGTGAAGAATGGGATCATTTTTACCAAGAACTTGAAAGCGCTTTAGTGATTGACAAAGACTTTGATCCTCTACTTGTAGCCCGTCACCTTGCTTTAGTCACATTCTCTCGACAAATGTTTTTACGAGAGTTTATGGTATTTGGTAAGTTTCATTTTATAGTTCACCAATCATGAGTCTCAATGTATACAAATTTTGCCAGTGAACTTTGTACTAACTTGCCATAATTATGTTACCTCATGCTTAGAAACATCATATCATCTTAGTTCCAGCCAAAGCATGTAAACTATTTTTTACAGTTCAATGAAAAGATTGTTGTCGAGCAAACACCCTTTACATTCTCAACTAAACAGAATAAAGAGCTTGCCAGTGCAGCTATATATGGCTTTTTAGAGCATTTAAACTTATTCAGGGCTTATATGATCGTCAGCACACATAGAGGCATGGTCGGTGTAGTAATTTTAAAAATTAAGTACCAAGTAATTAAGTATCTCATTGGAATAACTCCAATGCATTGTCCCATTTGAATGCTATCGGTCCCAAGAACACCAGGCTCATCGAGGCGCTACACATAAACTTTGTACTCAAGTTTAGTTGATTGTCTGCCTCTTTCACCTAAAGCTGTTAGGCAAGTCCTTAATGAAATGTTACTCAAAAAACATTTTATTTCGTTAATCAGGCGACGAGCCCATCATTCAAGTGCTTCTGCTCTAAGAGGAATCTGCACTTTTTAGGAAAAAATAAGTTAATTTCATTTCTGAGAAAAAATAGCCATTTAATTACTGTTTGCTTTGGAATCTTCTTTGTTTATTGGGCCCGGTGTCGAGCTTTCAAATTTACTTTCAACTTTAATGTTTACTTCAATATTTTTTTATGCCACAAGATATCAAATGCAATCATAACAAATTGATGGCACTTGATTACAAGATTTTAAAACATCCACTAGTTTTGCATAAAAACAAAAGAGATTTCTAATCAATGTTAACTGATTTAGGCTGAACTAAGAGAAAATGTGCATTTTTTAACACAATGTGTAAGTTATATTTGAACAAAATCACTCTGGACATACTAGTTAAAGGAATCTAAAAACCTTTCCGATGTCAATCCATGTCTATACATTCAGTTGGAATATTTGGTAATATCTTATGTTTGCAGTGACAGCTAGCAATGGAAAACACTGTCAGTGGTTATCAGCAAAAACCTGTGACCAATAAAATACCAATTTAGGGTAACATCTAATACACGTACATGTAGATGAAAAATCAGTAACACTAAATGCTGTGAAGTGGATGCTGAAGTTTACTGGAATGTCAAGGCCGTTACCATTAAATGAGGTTTAAAGATTTTAAAAGAACCCCTACCTGCACGACCACTATCTGTCTTTAGACTGTTTCATTTCACCGCAATTGAATTGTAGGTTTTATATGATTAGTTGTGTGTGTAGCTGTTTAAGGCACAACTGCCTTTTAATATTATACTGCATGTGTTGTAAGCTTGTTAAGAAAAATTATATTTTCATGACCAAACATGAGCGAAGCGAGTGCTTGGGAGCTTTATGATAAATTCATATGTGCAAACAACTTCCGAAAAGTATCCATCGATGGCCATACCCGAACCGTTGTACCGAAATCCCATCAAAGAAGTTAACTATTTTTCTGCGGAGTCGTTTAAGTATAATAATAATACACAACACATAAAAACCAATTCAAATATGTTACCAAGTCTTTGAAAAGTGTCGTCAATATCCTAAAACTTACCTATCTGATCAGATTATACATAACCAGAGAGATTATTTTAGCCTAAAATCGCCATTAAAACCTGACAAGTCTTTTCAATCAAAATTGAGACCGGCCAACAAAACGCTCATAAAGCCATGTGACAGATAGTAGAACCATAGAGCCGTGCACATTTCACCAGTCTATGGCTGAAATTACTACTGGAATATTGTTTGTTGCTCTTTCGGAAGAGTATGGTTCATATTGGAAAGTTTGTTTCCTATTACAACAGTAAAATATTGAAAATAGAAACCTTAAGACCTTGAGATTAGATTTTGCTGAACTACACTTTTCCCTATTGTTAAATAAACTGCCAACTTTGCGCACCCTCAGTCAAATCTAATTTCAATATCTTAAAATTACTATTAATCAGCTCACACAAATCAACTCTTAATAATAAATTAAAATTAACCTTGTATAGAAAAATTATATTTTCATATATTTGTTAAGATACTAATTAATACATGATAGTAGAGATGGGACTACAGGCCTTGGTTGTGTTTATATTGTTCAAGAATAATTAGAAATTTAACCTGCAGCTTAGCAAAATGCTTTTCATAGCAAACTAATTTCAGGTGCAAATTTTCATGAATATTAAAAAATGTTTGAGCTTAGGAATTTATTATTTTAAATTGAGGATGCCATTTCACATAGCATCTTTGAACATTTGAAACCTGCATTAACTTGGCCACTTCCACTTTAGTACCTCTTCAAAAAGTTAGCGCTTCAAACGTATTTAGCATATATTAGCAAACAAGTAAATTAAATTATAATCTCACAGTGATCTTTAATATTAACCTATTATGAAACTTTTTATTGCTGAGTTAGTTTTTTGCAGGAGAAGCCAACGTTGTTCAAAATGGTAAAAACCTCTTCATCCGTTGTCCTATCAATCTACCACTACAAGGGACTTACACTGTCACCGCTAGAGTTGCTCTTTCAGGAGAATTTGGTGAATTTGGTGGACCATTTGCATTACATGCAAGTAAGAAATAGTAGCTCCTGTGATTTTTTCATAATACTCTGTAAAGGATATATGGTGACCCTTTGCTTTTCCAGAATAGCGATAATTAACCACCATGAGTTCGTAAATAGTAATTAGACTTATAAAAAATGATGTTAAGTTCAAAGTGGTTACAGCAGAATTACCAAATGTATCTAAGCTTTAGGACGGACTGATCAGCTTCATTATTACAGATCATTATATTTGTGAGTAGTTCGTCTCACCGCTTGAAAACCATTGAGATCTTCCTCTTCCAGCAGCTACTGGCAGACATATTTTAATGGTGGTCAGTTCCTTTGTATAGTTGAGCCAAATTGTTAGGTCTCTTAGTTTGGTTTGGACAAGTAGCTGGCTAGTTGCATTTCGTTGTTGAGCCAGGACCAGCAATAGGATCGCCCGGCCATTTCTACATAATGTATGAAACCTCCAAAAATATAGTATAACAACCTGTGCTAGCCGGCGTTACCCGGGTAATAAAGAAGTCTTTGGACAGAAAACTCAATTGTATTAAACATATAACAACATCTGCCATTCTAACTTTCAAACTACATATCATGAGAGGATTGTTTTGTGTAGTTGAAATAAATTCAGAAAGAAAATACAAACAGCTGTAAATGTTTTCAAACTTTGTCAAATGGCTGTATTTACTTACTTCATATCATGAAAAAAGGTTTTGTGCAGGACAACTAAACTAAAAACGAATAAAACAACTGTAAAGGTTTTAAAACAATTGTAAGTTTAAATTTTTTTTAACTTGAAAGAAGTGATTCATTGAAATAAATTAGTAGATAAAATAAAAATGTGAAGTTGTTTAAGTATAAATGTAAAATTATTAGCAAGTAATTACTAAATATAATCTATTTCAATACAAAAACAATCAAAAGTTATTTGGTGTACAATTATATGATTTAAATTTGTTTCAGTTTTGGCAAAAATTAGCATGTCAATGTTTGCCAAAGTGTTAAAATATCATAGGCTATAGACATACATAGAGTGGTATAGAAACTCATAGTCATTATCTAATGCAATCACCTCCTGGTAAAAATCAGCATCATTAAAAGTAGTATCAAAATACTAAGCTAACCTTAGTAACTATAGGTTCCTACAATGACTTTAGTGCATTTTGTGGTTACGATCTGCAAAAATGCAACATTTTAATGTACTTAGTGAAGAGTTCTTACCATTGAGACAGACATGCAAAATAAACGCTGAATCTAAGTTATATGAATTTAGTTCGGTAAACACATACTTGAAAGAGGTTTTAGTGTGTATTTTAGTAAACCTCCAACTTTTAACAGAAATGTTGTCATTTATTCGGTCGCCAATCGTTTTTATTAAAACGGATACCAGATATACTGGATAACGGATACGGATAACTCACCATGACAAGCTCAGTGACCAGTTCAGGCAGGTTACATATTTTAATATTGTATATAACCAGTAAAGAAGTTGCCAAATTTTAAGTTCGAAATAAACTATTATTAAGTTGAATATGAAGAAACATCAGGTTGTATATACTTAAGTCTCAAAACATTTTTAGCAGAAGCATCGTAATGCGTGGGCGCAGTGCTAAAATAATTAGCCTGTGCATAAGGCATAAAGTATACGGTTTATACTAACAACTTAGATTACTACGTCTTGTATGGCTCATTGGTAGAGCACCTGGATTTTAAATTTATGGTAGCAGTCTCTGTGAGTTTAAATTCATCAGAATGAGGTATATCAATTATATACCAACATATCATACTATATGTCAACATATACAACGGCGACAAATTTTGAGAAATATACATATATAGTTGAAAAGGCTTTGCGTATTTTCAAAAGTGTTTTTGCACAATAAATGTTTCTATAATTCTGGCTCAAAATGTCTCTGCTGAGTAAAAAAGACACCTTGATGAGTAAAACTATGTATAGTTGCAAAGATTAGTTTAAGAAAGTATGCAATGCTTGTTACGACTGATGGCCTTTTACAAAAATTGAATCTCAACTCGCTGCACACATGTCCCACATTCTAGGCCTATTTACCACCCCTCCATTCTCAATAGAAGTATACTGTTTGGAAATACATTAATATAATGCTATGGTGACAATTATGATTAACAACTTTAAATTAGTTGAAACCAAGTATTATTTTTTCGTAAATGAGACTGTAAAACCTCTTATTCATTTGCATAATATATTCATCTATTAATATAATACTCTCCTATAAGTTGGAAACGTTCGTAATTGTATTCAATAAAATTTGTTCTACGTTGTCAGATATCTTTGCAAAAATTTGTATCTTTATTTGCGGGTTCACCCTCCTACCTTTCCATGGCCATCAATAGTCTATCAACAAAGTTTTATTGCCCCTCATCTTTAGCCTAAATTTAAAACTAAAAAGGTTGCCAAATATCAACTTTTAATATTGCGAAAATATATATTAATATATCCAATTTTAATGTATTATATAACTTAACCAATATAATATAATTATTATATTGGTAATATTATATATAATAATTATTATTATAGTTATTATTATATATAATATTATTATATATAATATATTATTAAATAATATTGGTTAATAACTAATATTACATAATATATTATCGTTTTATAAATTATTGTTATAAACCATGATTTAAGTGCTCCTCTCTTCAAGCGATTACTAGAGATTGCTCATTCAAACCAATGCATGGAAAATTAGTTTTTTATATTATAAAACTAATATATTATATATTAGTTATATATTATATAGAGTTATATATATATAATATACAACTATATTATATATTAGAAAATATTTTATCACTGCTCATCTATAAAGCTTTGCCATAATATGAGCCATATATGGCTCACCTTAAGGTAAAAATGATGCAAAGACAACCTTGTGGTATGGCTTTGGACAAATGCAGGGGTAAATATATCTACTCCTTCATTTGTCCAAAGCCATACCAAAGAGGTTAAGCAAAAATATTGCATTTAAGAGCACTCACACTCACAGCTCTCAGGTTAATAACCGACCCTCCATTACCTGTGACAATCAACCACCTTGCCAAATTCAGGAATAACTGTGCAGCTAGGTATTACACCTGTCAATCTCCAATAGCACGCTAAACTGCCAACGTACTAATAAGACATAAAATTAAAAATCGAAAAGAGTGGAGATGCGATAATCTATTTTCCAAACAATTCATGTTGGTTTGGGTAAGCAGCAATTACATTAAACCATTGTTGATCCGGTTTACGTAAATATCTGTTGCCATAGAAACTGGATTTCTTCAACTGCATTTTTTTCTAAAACGGATTAGGCAGAAGCTTATTGATAGCAACTGATGGTAAATGCATACTATTTACACTAGCAATAGAGTAGGTTGAACAGCTACATATACAAATCTTAAAGTTTGGCATTTGTCATCGTTTTGTCTGTCTAGCCATAGTGATTAGTTTTTAGGAATAAAGATGAAGCAATATGGATACTAGCTTGCTCAAATTAGCCATTGGCAATGTGCCAGGCTAATGGCAAGTATCAAGCAACTACATAACCTGCTACTGTTTATAAGCTGTGTTAACACTTGTGCAACGCACTCATCTAGTATTACTATAAGTATTAGTGGAAGTTTTAAAACCTAACTTTCTATTGTACAAAACCTATTAAAACTAAAATGACTTTTTGTTGTAAATCTTTGTAACCCATTTTCAGCCATCAGCTCATCTAAACTTGTTATCCATACACAAATTGTTAAGAATAATAGCAGTCTACTCTATCAAAGATTGTCTCACTCTGGAAACATACAAATAGCTTCACAATTTTTTACAATTCAAAGTTTTTTTCTTGCAGCAATTTCAAACCTGTAGAATGTGTTTCTAATCTAAGTATTTGATATGCTAAGTAACTTATTGTACAAGTATAGTACAATTACAATACTAGTCGTGCTGCACGATACCTTTGCATGTACATTTGATTATTTTGTCTCTAAATATATCGACTATCGAAAAATATCGAACATTTGAGTTGTCTTCTTTCGACATATAGTGTTAGGCTTTATCATGAACAATAAGAGAGGATATTGGTTATTATCAGTTGAAAAATAGGAGTTGTTGCCTCTTTACAATAAAGAGCATGGACAACTCCAGTTTTGCAAAATAAAGTAAGTCGATATTTCAATAAAATATCGATATTTAAATCGATATTCATATCGATTTAAAAACTGACCCAATATGAAATCATCCACTGAAATATATCGTCACATCAAATTATATCGCTTTATCGTGCAGCACTAGATTCTGGCCCGATGAGTTTAAACTCACCAAATAAACTTCAAACTTAGTGTGATTATTCTTTTAAAACCTAGCAAAGCAATCTTTGTTTCAATGATCCCAATCAACTCAAAATAATGTTACACATTAACTCATAATTAGATTAATACTGCTGTGAGTATTAGTATATATGCAGTAGTTATATAGTAATACAACAATTTGTCTTTTGTTGAAAATTATGGCAGTCTCAAAAGGTTCGGTTGGAACAAGTAACCTTCACAACCTTATTGCTGCATTGAAAACCAAAAGCTTATAAACTCATATACTCTAGCTTTTTGTTTACAACATAATATCTATAGAATAAGTCTTTGTGTTTTAATTGTAATTTTGAAAAAATATTAGACCATAAAATAAAATTAATCACACAGTCAAGTGTTTTAGTTTTAAAGCAGAAGATCTTAGAAAGAGGTACATCTATAGCATTTTATATAACACAAACTGCGCATATTCAGGTGTTGAAAAAATCTATATATGTGTTGCATCTCTGATATAAGGTTAGAGTTTTTTATGTAATAATGTAGTTTTACCCCAAACAAAGATTTTCCTTGAGTTAGGTCTGTGTCACCTAGCCCACTTGTATCTTTGAGCCAGTTAGCTCATTTGTAGCTATGTTTCACTCAGTTCACTTGTAGAACAGTGTCACTCAGCTTATTTGTAGCTTTTTTTAGCTCATATGAAACTGTGTCAAATACATCTGATTGCTCAAGCTTCAATTATTTTTCATTAATATTTTAAGGTCAAAAACAAATTTACTCAACATTCATTTTAGTGTCATTTTTTTAAATACAATCTTGGTCAAATAAAATGAGATTTTTGCATTTAAAGCTAATTAGCTAAAAACCATTGGTCGATATATTCACAGCCTTTGACGTTTTTGCTTTAACCCTAAAATCTTTACCATTTGAGTTTCTTGAAGCTTTACAGATTATTTTTATATGATTAAGACTTTTTTGCTCCCAAACTTGTTACCAGCTTGTTATACACTTTAAAACATAAAAAACAAAAATTTCACCAATCCTTTGTTAATGGGCTTGTTTTGGACAAAAAATTATTACGATGGAGTCAAAAAGCACTTACATGTAGATTGTGGGTTATTCTTGTAAACAGTTGTCTAAAGATCTTTTGAACTAATTAAATTTGCTGTTATTTGTTTGTTACAAAACAAACTGTTACCTGAAGTCGTTTGGATTTTTGTCTTAACACTATTATTAGTCATGAAGACTTTGAAAAAATGTCTCTTCCTTCTGTTGTAAAGCTTTTGTGGACAGGATTTTTGTACACAGTTTCTTTAAACACACCTTATTTGATCATGCTTTGCTTTGATTGAACTGAGTGAACTGTGTGCCTTAGAGAGACTAATTTATAAAGAAGTGAATTCTTTTAAATATTCGTCATAATTTTAGAAAGTAACCAAACTACAAAACAAGAGTCGTTTCAAACAAATTTTTACTTCATTGGAGCTGTTGCTCACACCCTGCTGACTGCACTAGCCTGCGCCTTGCTTATTAAAGATGCTCAAAAATCCAACATCTGTAAGTTATTTCATGCATATTTATAGTTTCATGATATTGTCAAAATATTTTTGCTTATTGACGATAATAATTTACAATTGAAACATCAGTAGTGAGCTATTAGAATAGCGTACGCAACATGACTGACTCAACAGTAGCTCCTAACTATTAGTGTTATTTTTAAATATTTTTCAAGTTTTATTTCCGAAACAAATGTTTCTTTGACTATTTTAATTTTTAATTTTAAATATATCTTTGATATTTAACAGAGTAGAGCAGGTTCTAGCTAATTTTAACTTATTGAATAATTTTTTTAATTCTAACTTCAACTTCACCCTATTTAACTGTCTCACTTTGTTTGTTAAAACATGTTGTCCAAAGCAATATAACAAATACGGCTAATAACTAATAGCCTTGATAAACATGTGTTAACCATAAAATGTTAGTAAATTGTTTAGAACAAGTTAGTTCGGTACTCAGTGCTGAAAACTTTTAATGGCTATTTAAAGTTAACCTCATTCCTACCTCGTTCTATTTACTTTATATCACTGTATATTTTTAGCTCTCTAAGTCAGTACTCTGTCACATGACATGGTTGAAGTCAAACAATATCGTATCTAATAAATTATCTTAGCATCTTGTCAATCAAAGACATAATAAATGGTTCATATATAACCTAATAAATTATCTGAAATTTAAGGATCAATCATTAAAAAATAAATGGTTAAATTCTGTTTCATCTTGCAATCTTGATTTTGAAGTTTTTTTTATTATTTATCATTTATTTTATTTTAGGCTAGCCATGATTTTAGATCAAGTTCTTCAGATCTATACGAAACATAAAAATCTGTGTATGCTACTGTATATTGGCAGATCACACTAAACAGTAGTTGGGCTGAATAGATTGGTATTAACAATCAGGATCAGATAAACCGTCTAGACAGTTGCCAATTATATAATATATTGTATATAGTACTCTGGTTAAGATTAGCAAGTACTGTGATTTTAAATATTTATATTTGTACAGATAAAATAAAGGCTCTTAAAGAAGCGCTGAAGCAATCTTCTCGGGAAAGAGCAACCTTTTAAAGAAAATCATCCATTCAACCCTAAAAATAATCACTTAATGTCGGGTAAACACAAGATGAATAATTTATTAGCATGTATCTTTTGTGCGAACCTGTTATCATCACACAATTAATTCCCAACTCAGTTATTGTATCAAAAATTATTTTAATTTCATTCATACTGCTGTCATTATCAGTTAATGTGCGAGATGAAACAAAAGATATAGCAATTATTGCTAAAGTTTATTGACTATTTCCAATAAAATTTCTGTCAATTTTTTATTGACCTATTTCTTATGCATATTATTGTTACAATAGGCAATAAATATTTCACATAATGTCAGGCTTGACCAGTTGAAGAAGTAATTCAATTAAATTTATCGCAATATGCTGCTACATGGTCCATTGTAACGGCAATGCTTTGTGACTGTGACCAATGAGACCGATTGTGTGCCTGACACCACAGACGAGCTGAGTCTTGTTATCACAATACGAACTTTGGCTACCAACATGTCTGAGTCTTGTTATCACAATAAGAACATTGGCTACCAACATGTCTGAGTCTTGTTATCACAATAGGAACCTTGGCTACCAACATGTCTGAGTCTTGTTATCACAATAGGAACCTTGGCTACCAACATGTCTGAGTCTTGTTATCACAATAGGAACCTTGGCTACCAACATGTCTGAGTCTTGTTATCACAATAGGAACCTTAGCTACCAACATGTCTGAGTCTTATTATCACAATAGGAACATTTGCTACCAACATGTCTGAGTCTTGTTATCACATTAGAAACATTGGCTACCAACAAGCCGGTTTGCTAACATTAAATAAATTATGTTTGTTATGCTTTACTACTATGGCATAAACAAAGCAATAACGGATTAAAAAAATATTATTAACCCAATCTCAAAAGCTTATTTTGAAGTTTTTGAGATTGGGTTAATACAAATCACGACTGCGCAGCAAGCCAATAAATTTATTTTTGTAATCAATGGTTGCAAGTAAGAAATTTTATAGTTTAGTGCTTTTGCACTGAAGGATTAAAATATAATTTGTAAAATTATTCGGGCTTAGTCATTGATTGCATTCTATAGCAATATTTTAACTCGATCATTAAATATACTAAACTTCAATAAAAATCAAGCAAACATTTTTTTTTAACTTTTGCAAACTGTAAGAATGTACATTTATGTATTTCTAAATGTTGCATTTCTTTAGGGTTTGACATTTAAGAAGAATTCTACCTAATCAAACATCAAATTACTGTGTGTGCTAATATTAATCTGTGTATGTACTTGAATAAAAAATAAAAGATAAAAAGTTGACTATACATTCTAAACACCTAATTTTTTATAAGTTTTGGAAGCAACCAATTTTTTTTAATTTAAATTTTTTTTGAACTTTAATATCCATAAAATTTTTTATTTTTTTGCTAGTTTTATTCATACACAGATATTCAAAACAAACAACCTTAAATTTTGATTTTTATAAATTTGAGCAACACTGACGTATTAATTCCTTGTTAATTTTATCAGTTTCAAGTATATTTGTAGATTTTCATTTGAACACAAAACACTTGGAGGTTTAAGACTGATTAATGCTTTAAATGTGGTGCTGCAATGAAAACTATTTTGACTCAAAATATTTTTCTGTAACAATTTCATTTCATTTTAGACTTTAATAAATTTTTTGTTAGCAAATTGAACAGCTAACATAAACAAGTGATTTTAAAAATCCTGTTGAAGCACACCTTTAAACAACCCCTACCTATACCTAAAATATTTAAAATTTTACGCTGCTTTTTAACCATCTTTGAACAAAATTAAAGAAATTCATATCTTCTTACCACTATGACCGGTATTTTTAAGATTGTTTTCTATGTAGCAGTTCAAAAGAAACTTTGGTGTTTAATTTTTATGAAAGCTCAAAAGATGTTTTCAAAATGTTTGCAAGACGAAATTCTTATAAAAGACCATTTTTATACTTTTATACGTGATAACTATTAATTATATATATTAGTATAACTTTTACTATTTCAAAACTTGAGAGATATAGGTATTTAAAAGCAACTTAAAGTGCATTTTTTGTTCTGCCGATGTAGTAAATATTGTGTGATGCCCATAATCTTATGCGCATAACTGCCACATAAGATTCGGTAGACAACCTTAATGAGTTGGTAAACTCTGCATCATTTTTATGCTGCATAGATTATGGTTATTATCATTGGGAACACTTAAATAACTAAAATTAAACAGATAAAATAATATTGACACTCGATTGTGAAAGATATTGAAATAAAAACAAGTCAATTTTAGGTGTGTACCTAGGAAGTGCCTTACCTCCAATGTGAATTATCGTCAAAATCTCATCTCACCAGACCAAAATGCTTGTTTGTTCCGACTACGTTGTGTCAGGTACAAACATGTATCTATTCACTGAAGCTTATATAAAAACTAGATCAATCAAGCCAAAAGCTCTGCTTCAGAGATCATCTACATTTTAACCATCAGCAGAAATATTTGTGTCAACCTTTTCCAATTATCAAAATCGTTTATCAATTACTAAGACACCACCTTTATTCAAAGGTAAAAAACTAAATCTCGTGTTCACTGCTAAATACGTAGGTGTACCCTATTTCTTTTCTAATATTAAAAGTATCAAATGAATTTCTGAAAACTTAATAATCTAACTGCTTTGAAAACGTTTTTATTAGTAGGATAGACATTTTAAATGCCAGACAATTTTGCTTTATTTTTGAAAACGTCTTTTCAAGTTCCTTGTCTTAACAACTAATCGCAATAGCCTTCTCCTAAACTTACAATACCTTCCTACTGGTTACACACCTTGAACTCATAAATAAACAGAAGAAGCAATATTTTAATTATGCCTTTTACTTGTATTTTCTTAAAATTATGTATAAAATTACTTGGTCATTAAACGTACATGTACATGTATGTCAGGATTACTTCATTTTTACCTCAAATAAACTCAAAAATAATCGCAGCTTCCTGGTGTGGTTTGGTGCTTACTTAGTTCCATACAAGAATCAAACTCTTTTGTGCAATGACCTCTTAAGCACCAGAACCTGCTTACACATTCTGGGCAAAACCCGGACGTCACTGTGCCATCACGATTTTTTGCTGCTACCCCACATTTTCGGCAAACAAATGGATTTGGGTGGTTTTTGTCTAAATGACGTTTCATATGCGAGTCTGTTTTGAAACTCTTGTAACATCCTGGCATATTACACATTCGACGACTGCAGGTTTGACAGATCTTGTATCGAAACGTAAAGTCTTCAAGAGCTGGTGAAAATGGTTCGCCACAACTGCAGTGATAATTATCTTCCTCCGGGGGGTAGTTGTGACAGCGTGCTTGGTGCTCTAAAAGGTGCAGCAAACTGCCAAAGCGAGCTATGCACCTATGAATAGTGCACCAGAATATTACACCAGAGTAGCAAAACGGAAAAAGGGCGTCT